>NW_005362753.1:3378-5767 GCF_000412655.1 Myotis brandtii | reverse complement strand
TCTCTAGGTTCTGTCTTCTGTTGTCTTGTTACATCTGTATTTATACCAGTTGATTTTAATCCTGTCAATTTCTATTCCAAAGGTTAGGGTGTTTCTTATCTTCATTCCAGGGAGTAAAGATTATGTAGCTTAAGTGTGATTGTTTGTAGTTAAAGTGATTAACTACCTGCCTGGCACTTAGTTAAGGGGTTTTATTCCCTCCCTAACTTCAGGGGAAAATCCCTACCTGGGGAAACAACCTTTCTCGGAGAGGTGACCTTGGTTAAAACACATAGCGCCAAGAAGGGGAGCAAACATATTAAGAACAGTATGCCATATACGCCAGGTCCCTTGAAACATGCTGTGCAGATGTTTCTTCCCTGCAGCGACTGTGTCAAGCAGCAAGGATGGACCGGCTCCCGGCAGAGTATCCTAGTAGGTGTTAGTTCTTCTGTGAAGATGTCTCTTGGATGATTAGTGACTTTGACTATGTTTTTATATGTCTCTTGGCCTTCTGTATGTCCTCTTTTGAAAAGTATCTATTTGCCCATTTTTTGATTGGATTATTTATCTTCCTTTTCTTAAGTTGTAGAAGTTCTCTGTAAATTTTGGAGATTCAACCCTTATCGGAGATAACATTGGCAAATGTGTTCTCCCATGGAGTGGGCTTTATTGTTCTTTTGGTTGATGCTTTTTCTTTTGATGTAGTCCCATTTGTTTATTTATCCTTAGTTTCCATTGCCCTAGGAACTGTATGGGTCAAGATATTGATATACTTTATTTTAAAGACTTCAAATAAATTCAAACTTTGAGGAAATTTATTGTAGTTAAGTAATTCCATTAGTGTGTTGAAAACATTTAACCATTCAAACATTCAATTTTATACATAATTTTTATGTCTGCAGAATTCTATTTCTCTTTTTTAGAATCTATTTCTATTGATTTAAGAGAAGAAGGGAGAGGGAGAGATAGAAACATCAATGATGAGAGAGAATCATTGACCATCTGCCTCCTGCACTCCCCACATTGGGGATTGAACCTGCAAACTGGGCATGTGCTCTGACCATGAATTGAACCGCGACTTCCTGTTTCCTAGGTCGACGCTCCACCCCCGATTCATGCTGGCTTGGCTAATTTTTGCCCTAGGAACTGTATGGGTCAAGATATTGATATACTTTATTTTAAAGACTTCAAATAAATTCAAACTTTGAGGAAATTTATTGTAGTTAAGTAATTCCATTAGTGTGTTGAAAACATTTAACCATTCAAACATTCAATTTTATACATAATTTTTATGTCTGCAGAATTCTATTTCTCTTTTTTAGAATCTATTTCTATTGATTTAAGAGAAGAAGGGAGAGGGAGAGATAGAAACATCAATGATGAGAGAGAATCATTGACCATCTGCCTCCTGCACTCCCCACATTGGGGATTGAACCTGCAAACTGGGCATGTGCTCTGACCATGAATTGAACCGCGACTTCCTGTTTCCTAGGTCGACGCTCCACCCCCGATTCATGCTGGCTTGGCTAATTTTTTTTTAAGTTCTATTTGAACATAATGTCGTGGTCATGGCTTGCTCTTCAGGTTGATGTTTAGTGAAAAGGCTCCACTAGGGAGTTCACAGGTTACATTTATTATTTATTAAATTAGGAGTAGCCCCTGTCTATGGGTGCTGGGTTCTGTGAAGTCATGGTTCCCTCCTGCCCATCTGCGACTCTTCCAGAGGCTTCTGGCATTTCGTGTTTGCCCTCAGCAGTGACACGTGTTTACGACACTCTGACCTGTCGGGCCGAGCTCACCTGCTCCCACAATTGAAGCCGCCCCCCCTAACCTGCTCTCCCCCACCAGGTTTCCCCTTCCAGCTCCTGGTCCTCAGAGTTGGAACTTTTCCATCTAGTGGCTGTGTGGCTGGTCCCGGCTGCTGGGTCTCCGGATCTTCCTTCCCAGGTCCCGCAGGACTGCATCTGGCAGGTCTCCCTTCCCACTGCCCCTTCCACAGGGCTCCACGCCCCCACCTGGTGCTGCTCCCGCCCCCTCCTCCGGGCTCAGCTGTGCTTCAGAATGAGGGCTGTTGGATGTGCAGCGCTGCAGACAGATGTGCGGTGCTCTGCTTCCAAGGAGCCAGATGGCCGCTGGCCGAGGCGGTCCACCTGGACTGAGAAGGCGAGAGGGTGTGCTCACAGCAGGTCCCAGTGCTGTGGCGGGTTGCTCTGTGCTGCAGCCAGCAGTCCGCGTGGCCCTGTGCCAATCCTGCACACTCAGACCGGGTCCTAACGGGTATGCCCCGTGGCCGTGAGTATCCTACCAGGTGTGTATTGATGCGCTGGTTTTAAAAGGACTGACTCTTTCAGCATAAACACCTCCGCTGGCTGAAAAGAAGGGTCCCTGAGAGGAACACCCTGCCACG
>NW_005362753.1:0-2757 GCF_000412655.1 Myotis brandtii | reverse complement strand
ATGTGACCTGAGTCTTCCAAGCCTCAGTTTCCCCTTGTAGAACACAGGGCTGAGCAGAGCTCCTACCTCATTTCCTTTTGTGCAGATCAGAGAGAGGGGAGGGCGGGGGAGCCCCTAGGGATGTGTGAGGAGCAGGGAGAGGGTGCGTGTGGGGCCCACAGGGGAGCAGGGCAGAGGCCGTTGCAAGGACTTGGGCATTGATCCTGGAGGCACCTGACAGGTTCTGAGTGGGAAAATGGCCTGGGAAGGATTCGTGCTAACGGTCACCTTGGCTACAACGTGGAAGACGGAGGTGGTCAGGCAGGGAGACCCCCTTCAAGGGTCAGAGTCGGTGGTGAGAGGCTGATACTCAACCACTGAACCAGGCCAACCAGGCTCGGGTGCCAGTAAAACTGCTTGTATAAAGAAAAGAATGTTAGTGCTGGTTTAGTTAGCTTCATGGTATTCTTTGCAACTTTGGGGGAAGATGCTAAGAATTTATCACTGAAAATTTGAGAATGACTTTCTACGACCTAATGGAACCCTTTTTTTCTTTAAATCCTATGCCAAGGATGTGCTTACTGATTTGAGAGAGAGAGAGAATCATTGATGTGAGAGAAAAGCATCCACTGGTTGCCTCTCATACACAATCCCACTGGAGACTGAACGCCCAACCCAGGTATGTGCCCTGACTGGGAATTGAACCCACAGCCTTTCCGTGTAGAGAATGATGCTCCAACAAACTGATCCACACCGGCCATGTCATGGAACCAATTTTTAGGACAGAAAACTTTATGTTACTCCTAACCTTTGTGCGTATCCGTGGTCCAAAATACAGCTCAGTCCATGGGAGTTCATGGAACACCTTGATGACTTAGAGTTGATTGAATGAGATGCCATGTGTGCAATGTGCTCATCACTGTGCCAGGCTTGTGCTCGCTCTTCTGTGGTTTCAGTCGGCCTCATCCTGTTTTCTGTGTCATTCTTATGTATTTTCCTTAAAATAGCGCTAGGTTCATCCATTTTGCATCGTTTCTCTAAAATGTTGGCCCTGAAAATTGGGAGCAGAGAGTTTCAAATTTTATCATCCAGTTTATATCTCATTGGCATAAAGCCATCAATTCAACTGTTCTTGCAATCTTGATTTGCATAATGATAAAGAAATAATTTTCAGTATCAGAAGATTCCTTAAAGTATATGTTATTTGCTGTGTTCTCACTTCAGGTGACTACATCCATAAATTTGTTTCCGGGTTAGTTGGACATTAATTTAAATCTCATCATGCTTCCCACAAATGAAGGCGGTTAGATTTATGGAGTAGCTTCCATACGAGGAATTGTTTGAGATAGTTATGAAAAAGTAACCACTTTAGGTGGGATTTTTTTTCATTTTTGTTCTTTTGTTTGGGGCAGGAATAGACTATTGGGGACTCGCTATGATTATAAGGAATATTAATGGTGCTCTGTTCACCGTGATTGTTCTGTTTTAACTAGAGAAAGCACGTTCTGATCTGGTGGAGAGTTGTCCGCCCTGGGACGTGGGAGCTAACAAGGGAATGCAGGCCACCCTCCTTTCCGAGAACGGCCTAGCTCAGCAACCTCGTTGCCTGTAATCTGGACCAGGAGCCACCTGACTTCTGCCAACCCCCAGCCCGAGTTGCCTGTAGCCTGTAACCACTATAACTTGCTACTTTCCCGGGCCTGAAATTTTCACGTTCCCATGGGATCTTTGTCTTTCTACCCAAGATAAGCAGCTGGCTAATGGGGGGTGGGGGACAGGGTTAGAGCAGACATTTGTGGGTGACCTGCTGCTCTCCCCTTCTGCTGCATTCATGGAATAAACGCTCATATATGAGTCAACCCTGTCTCTGCTTCATTGGCTCAAGTAGTGACCAGCAGCCCGGACCCATTGCTTGTCCAGTTTCACTTTCAGTAATTTTATAACAGTCACTGGAGCTGGATAATTAATCTAAATGCTAATTAGTACTATTGCCCCCCCACCCCCAATCTAAGTCCAAAGATTTCATCTACTTTAAACAATTTAAATTTATCTTAAATTAAGGATGAGTTTTTTAATTAACCCAAGTAAAACCATTACTAGTTTAGAAATAATTGATTGGCAGCCTAAATGTTTAAATTCTGTTCTGAGGATGCCTGTATATTTGTTCTCTAAATGACTTTCTTGCATGTGCTAATTTAGTACTCCTTGCACAGAAAGCTATGCACAAAGTCCTTTTGTTAAAATATTTTCCAGTGCGGCCGGCATGGCTCAGTGATTGAGTGTATCTCTATGGACCAGGAGGTCACCATTAGATACCCAGTCAGGGCATATGCCCAGGTTGGGGGCTTGATCCCCATTATGGGGCGTGCAGGAGGCAATTGATCAATGCTTCTCTCTCATCATTGATGTTTCACTCTCTCCCTACCTCTCCTTTCCCCTTGGAACTCAATAAAGATATATTTTTTAAAAATATATAAAGTATAGCCCTAGCCAGTTTGGCTCACTGGATAGAGGGTTGACCTGGGGATTGAAGGGACCCAGATTCGATTCTGGTCAAGGGCATGTACCTTGGTTGCGGGCACATCCCCAGTGGGGAGTGTGGAGGAGGCAGCTGATCGATGCTTCTCTCTCATCGATGATTCTAACTCTCTATCCCTCTCCCTTACTCTCTGTAAAAAATCAATAAAATATATATTTAAAAATATATATATAAAATATTTTTCAAATATATGGCTTTACTTTCTTCATTTTTCTTATAAACTACACATTACTGAGTGG
>NW_005362752.1:0-527 GCF_000412655.1 Myotis brandtii | reverse complement strand
TCTATTATTATCTCACTAAAACCCACAACATCCTTGAGAAGTAAGTCAGCTGGGCATTATCACCCTCATTTTACAGATCAGGAAACTGAGCTCAAAGACTTTGTTACTTGCAAAGGTCATTTGGCTGAGATATGATACTACTGAGACTCAAACCTAGACTCTAAGCTCATTATTTTCAACCACCTTTGCCAGAGCATTAAGTTAAGAATCTAAGAACTGAGTCCTGACCCTGTCCTACCAATATGATCTATGTCACTGAGTAGCTCCATGAATCCATCTAATTATTAGATTCTTCATGGGTACGATGAGATGGTCAAGTCGTCAGGCAAGAATGTCCCTCTTAGCTTAAAATTTCTCCATTTTGTAAAAGGAAGACAAAACTGAAGCTATTTTATGGATAAGGCATAATCAAGACAACTGTCTCTCAGCATCAGACTCTGTCCACTATCCCTATGCTAATCACAATGTGCTCCTCACCACCAACTCCAGGAGGAGTATAAGCCTTCAGTATCCTGTCTTTCGGCTTC
>NW_005362751.1:0-794 GCF_000412655.1 Myotis brandtii | reverse complement strand
ACAATCCCCTGCCCTCCCTTATCCCCCAGTATTTTATGTCCATTAGTAATGAAATAGTCTTAACAAATACACAAACATTTTAGAATACTTAATGATCATCAGTTGGAGACATATTGACACAGATTCCCAGGCCTGACTCTGACATTGTAATTCAGATTGGGACAGGGAAACAAAATAGGCATTTTTAACAGGCAACAGAAGGTGGTTATTTTCCATTTGGGTGTGGGCTGTATTTTGTAATAAAATGTTATCCTATATAATAAAAGCCTAATATGCTAAGTGTCCGGTCATCTGGTAGTCCGTTCAACCAATCAAAGCGTAATATGCTAATGATATGCTAAGGCCGCTCAACCATTTGCTATGACATGCACTGACCACCAGGGGGCAGACACTCTGACTGGGACCGGTAGGTTAGCTTGCTCCTGGGGTTCGGCTCATCAGGACTGAGTGAGACAGGCTGGACACGCCCTGGAGCCCTCCTGCGGTCACTCCTTGGTTGGCCAACCTCCTGCATCCCTCCCCATCCCCGATTGTGCACCAGTGAGTCCTTCTGCCTGGCCTGTGCCCTCTTGCAATCCAGGACCCCTCAGGGGATGTCGGAGAGTCAGTTTTAACCCAATTCCACAGACCAGGCTGAGGGACCCCACTGGTGCACGAATTCATGCACTGGGCCTCTAGTATAATTATAATATTTTCAGAAAAATATATGAGTCTGACATGTTTGTGAGGAGTGAGAGTTGAGGTTATGTCAGGTAACAGAGCTTTCTGCCTCTGGACTAAGTCATGAAAAGTAG
>NW_005362750.1:0-1295 GCF_000412655.1 Myotis brandtii | reverse complement strand
CTTCTCTTTGTTGACCTCTCTCCTCTCTTGAACCCATCATGTTACTGTGCCTTTAAGAGAACTTAATTATATAAATGCTTTGGATCACAGGCTTAGCAAAATTATGTTTAAAATCTCAACATTTATTCCAGAAATATTTATTGAGGGTTTTCAGAATGGTGAGAAATGCTCTAGGTGCCATGAGATGATTGATAAATAAGGGAGGGTAGATACCTGATCACTGGGAATTTATAGTTGGGGTTGGGCAGAGAAGCAGACTATGAACTTGTACATACTTGAATAAGCAACATAACTTCAGGTTATCTTACATCTACCTCATATAACCCCACACAATGTCTCATCTAATCAGTCTCCTCCAGTGCTGTCTGATCTGTCAGCTTCTACCTCCCCTGCCTCTGGCCTAGTCTAGTCTTCAGTCAACTCCCCTTGAATTCCTAAACCAGGTTCCTATTTGGTTTCTTTGCTTCTAGTCTCTCTGTCTAATCCATCTTCCAGTCTGATGCAAGAATGATCTTTCTAAAATGTTAATCTGATGCCTTTCTCTTCATTTAAAAATCCTTCAGTGGTTTCCCCTGGTCTTCAGGGTAACATCCAAACACTTCATCATGTCTTACAGGGCCCTTTGTAATGTGATTTTGCTTGGCTTTCCTGCTTTCATTTCTTCTGCTTCTTCCTCAAATACTAAATTCCAGCTGCACCAAATTACTTACTTGGAATTTCTCAACCAGGACATACTGCTTCCTAACTCAGTGCACTTATACCTGCAGCTCTCAGTGCGTGGAATGCCCTCACAGCTCACTTCCAGGACTACCACTCTAATCAAATCTCTGAGCCTTGAGGGATGGGCAGCCTGGCAGGGCCAAGTTTGGCTGCACACTAATTAGTGCATATAAAGTAGCTTCCTACTGCGCATATGCCCAGGCCATTCTGAAGCTGGATTTCCCCTTTCTGAGTTCCCAGAAAGGTCCAAATTTGACAAAAATAAATAATTTCTAGGAAATTCCCCACAGGTTTAACTTCCTAATCCTCCTCCCACTTCAGCCCTCTCCTTCACTCCACCTTCCCTTCCCCCACAAGCCTCATCCTCCTCCAAGAGGAAGGGGCTTATGCTGGAGTCCAATATCCTCTGCTTGATGCTTGCACTCCTTTGGCCAGGGTAATAGTACATCTCAGTTCTGTTCCTCTTTTGAGGCCCATTCAGGGCTTGAGGGGAACACATGAGGGTATTATGTGACCCTTCCTAGAAACAGGAATGGTGGTAGTGTTCCTTGAAAGTTCTTAGGGTACCAGATTAT
>NW_005362749.1:0-1213 GCF_000412655.1 Myotis brandtii | reverse complement strand
TGTTTGTCTGCAAGAATTAATCTCCTCCATAAGATTGTGATTTTGCTCAGTGCTATATTCTCAGTGCCCAGAACAGTACTTACACATACTAGGGGGGTTGATAAATAGATGGTTTGAAAAATGAATGTCACAATAAAATTAAAAATATTTTAATGAACCAACCCAAGAGAAATGACTCATACCCCAAACTGAATTTGTGCCCCAGGGAAGAAGAAAATTACATCTATAATGAGAAATCAGTATACATGTGTGAGAGTGGTTAATGTCTAAGAAGAATATGTACGACTGGAAAGTGGGGTTGAGAACATTGCAAATCACCTATAAAAGAGAACATCAGGCATGGGAAGGATCTGTGACATGTGTGATTACACTATTACAATTGAATGCAACTTCTTGAGTTATAAGCTTAGCTCACTATTTTCTTTTTTTTTTAGCTCACTTATTTTCAACTCCTTTTGTTTTCTGATTAATGTATGCAAAGCTATGCACTCTTAAACACTAATTTGATATGTAATTTGTCTCTCACAAATTTTGATATGTAGTGCTCTCATTCTTTGTTTTTAATTTTATTTATTGAGGAGAACCAAGATGGCAGTGTAGATAAACACCAGTACTTGCTGTCTCCCACAACCATAACAAAATTACAACTAAAATACAGAACAACCATTATTCAGATCTGGCTGAATGGAAATCATACAAATAGAGAAGTAAAGAAGAAAACACACGAGACTGGAAAGGGAGGAGGAGATGTGGAAAGGGCTGGTCCAACACCCACTTGTGGCAGTTTTTTATTTGGGAGGAACATTGTGGCTGTGGGGGCCTTCCATGAGGAGCAAGGGGTCCCAGTCCCACACCAGACCCCAGCCCAGAGTTTCAGAGGTGGGAAGAGAAGACCCTGTAACTTCAGGCTGTAAAAACTATCAGGAATTGTGGCTGAGTGACACCGAGGCTGCTGGAGACCCAGGCAGTTTCTCTTAAAGGGCCGGCACAAGGACTGATTCGGAATCAATCCCTCTGGGATCCAGCACTGGAGCAGCAGCTTGAAAGGAACATGGGGCATTTGGGGAGGAACTGGATTGTCTGGCATCAGGGCAAGAACTCAGGGGTGGCTTTCACTCAGGGGGTGTTCACAAGGGTTATTGTTCCTGTGCTGGGACACCCCCCGCCCCCTGTCACAGGTCAGATAAAGAACTTCACAGATAAGAAAAAGCTA
>NW_005362748.1:0-6010 GCF_000412655.1 Myotis brandtii | reverse complement strand
TCGCTTCATTCTTCTTTCTACAAAGACTGTATTATCCTGTGTAGGCTAAGTTACGCCACAGGAACAACTCTGAAACGTCAGGTACTTGCTACAACGATGGTCTGTTTTTAGCTCATGCTTTGGTTTTAGAGCAGATCTGCAGTGGGTTCAGCCTTGCACTACTGTCAGAGTTGGGACGATTGAGGGGTCTCCCCGTAGATTGCAGATGCACCTCCCAGAACAAGGTGTCCTTTGTTTTGTTTTTGTTTGTTTGTTTAGCTTAGTTTTGTTTTGTTTACTTGGTCTGGGGGAAAGAAATGGGAGAATCACTCGAGGGCTTCTCACTGTCCGTTGGCTAGATGGAATGGGACTGGGAAATGTGAGGTTGCTCATGCCCTGAAGGGAGAATAACCTCACATTTATGAATGAATGTATTACCGTTGAATAGAAAACCTTAGAAGAAACAATGGTGAAGAGGGAATGATGTCCCAAATTAGAGCTACAGTTGAGAAAGAGCTTTTAGCTCTTCTAATTAGCTTAGGTCCAAATGTACCGAACATGCTATAAGAATTTGCCTCAGGACTGCTAATTCATTTCCATTGCTTATGGAGTAATTGTGGAGGTGAAGAGGTTGAGGAAAATTGAGAGGGACAGGCTTAATCCCTTTTTTTTTTTTTTAACAATTTATGAGAAACAGAGAGTCTAAACTGTAACTGGTGGAGTGTTGATGGAGGTTTATGGAAAGTTACAGAAAGTGTGGCTCACAACCCG
The DNA here is from genome assembly GCF_000412655.1 of Myotis brandtii. Classification (NCBI taxonomy): domain Eukaryota; kingdom Metazoa; phylum Chordata; class Mammalia; order Chiroptera; family Vespertilionidae; genus Myotis; species Myotis brandtii. Next base: position 5,260 of record NW_005362748.1, on the reverse strand, counting down.
ATGCTTGTTCTCAGACTGTCAGTGCTCCATGCAATAGAACAGAAATAGAGACCAAGCATTTAGAAACCTTCTAGACAGTTTTCAGAGAAATTTACATCTATTGGATCTAATAATAATTTAAAAATAGTTTTTAAAAATGAAAATGATTAAAAATGCTCTGCATTTTGTGTGTTTTTATCTTATTTTTTTCTAGTGAATAATTTATATTGTATTTTATGAAAATTTCAGTCCATGAAGTGTTGGAAATTTAAGAAGAACCAGCCTGGTTCCTTCCCACAGATGGTTTGTGAAGCACTGATTTGAGTGCGGACCAAAGGCAATGAAGGAGCGTGACCACCAGAAATGAGTGTGTGTTGATATGCTAAGATAACAACCATTATTAGACTACATATATTTTCCTTTTTATTGACTGACTAATCTAATAATATCAGAGAAATGCACCAGCACCACCATCACCACCATCACCATCACCACCACTACCATCACCATCACCACCACCATCATTACTACCACCACCACCACCATTAACACCACCACCATCACCATCACAATCACCTTTTTGGAAAAGATGTTGAAATATGGGCTAGGGACTGGCTTTGTTAATTAGATTTTCAGTTAAAAGATCACATACAAGGAATTGGTTTGTGTGTCAGTGTCAATCTCTCCAGTCCCCCTCCCTCCTACACATACTGTTCCTGGACCCTCTATGTCACCTTTGGTGGCCATGTTCCAGGACCTCCCTGCATCTGTAATTCCTGGCTTTTCAGTGGTATCTTTGTACTAGGTCTGAGATGTGGAGATTGGGAAAATCAAATAAAATAATTTTTAACAACATAAAGGAAAAGGTGGGAGACTTATGTACAGCACATGTAATAAAGCAGATGTATTTATTGTTTTTTTTAAAAAAACATTTTTATTGATTTCAGAGAGGAAGGGAGAGAGATAGAAACATCAATGATGAGAGAGAATCATTGATCGGCTGCCTCCTGCACGCCACCTATTGGGGATCGAGCCCACAACCTAGGCATGTGCCCTTGACTGAAATCGAACCTGGGACCCTTCAGTCCACAAGCCAACACTCTATCCATTGAGCCAAACCAGCAAGGGCAGAAGCAGATGTATTTTAATTGACAAAGTTAATTGTGAAATTTGGCTATGGAAATGTAAGTAATCTTAGATTGTATTATTAGGAGATTGTATTATTGGACTATCTATTGCTTTATATTCCACTTTTCTACCAAACTGGCTTGAGTCAGTTTCCTATCTATATATCTTTAAAAGTGATAAACACTGTTGAAGTAGGTTCACAGTGCATTTTATTAGATACTGTGGTATTATAAGAAAATAGAGGCCCGGCACACGAAATTCGTGCGCAGGTATGGTTTCTAGGCCTGGCCTACTATCAGAACCATCTTCCCCAGCTGCCCGCAGCCAGCACCGACCCCACCGCCACCCACCCTTGGTTCCTTGTTCGCCATTAGGTGATCGGTGCCTGATGGCTGGGAGAAGGGACCAAGGGGTCAGCTGTTCCTGCCCACTTGCTGGCCCAGCCCCTGCCAATGGTGGTCATCAGGTGATCGGAGCCTGTTGGCCAGGGAAAGGGACCAAGAGGTGGTCAGTGTGCCTCATAGTGACTGATCCAGCAATTGTTCTGCCGTAAGGGTCAATTTGCATATTACCCTCTTATTATATAGGATAGAGACCTGGTGCACAGGTGGGGGCTGGCTGGCCTACCCTGAAGGGGGCACAGGATCGGGGTGGGGGGTCCCCGCTGAGGGGAGGGCTGGCCTGGGTGAGGGGCCACTGGGGGTTTGCAGGCTGGCCATGCCCCCGGCTTTGTCAGGAAGGACGTCCAGAATGACGTCTGGAAGAGTTACTGTTTTGGGATTTGAAGTTCTCCAGCCCCAACTATATTAAAAGTGAGTATGAGGCAAGATCCTATGTTGAAATACTGTTTAACTTACACACCTAATATGACATACCTAATATTGAACACAATGACAAATGTGCACACTCTTTATAACAGTTACTAAGCTCAATAGAAAGAAATATAAATATGGTTCAATAAAAGCCCACATTTGAAACTAGATAAATTCAGGATACATTTGCTTTTCCCCCCCAATACTAAGGATTTCATCAGAGGTTTCCAATAAATAGCTACGTGGAAAACCCATTTCCAAAAGATAAACAAATAATGTAGTTACCCATACATGGATTTACGGCAAAGATCTTGGACGTCTGCAATATGCTAATGTTGACAGAACACCGACAGTCCTGCTAGATGCCGTACCTTTTATCTGTGACCTGCAGGGTGAAGGTATTTGGAGGACTGGCAAAGGAGAGTCACTCGGTGCCAGAAAGAGCTGGAAACCTTCCCACGTCAGGAGCTGCCCAGAGCTCAGCTTCATCACAGCCCCCAGTTTGGGGCTTTGAAAACAGGAATCCATTTCTAAGTGACATTTATCTGAGGAATGTATTTGCTATAAAAAGCACGTTGCATTAACACTAGCAATACAAAATACAGGATTTCAAGGCGTGTTAAGGGCATACCATGTTCCAAGATTGTGCCGGAGGGAGAAAATGCCAGGAGGGGGCCTTACTTGAAGGCAATTTGATGGAGGGCAGGTGGGGACGTCTTAATTGACTTAAAAAATTTATCCTAAAACTGCAGTCACTAATCTTGTAAAAAAAACCAAGACTTTCCTTGTTGGATGAAGATGTCTCAGAAATCCTAATTGCAGGATGGTGAAGGCTCTGCTATTTTTTAACATCTCTGTTGGCCAGGAAAGCCACAAAACCTCTGGAACATGGTGGGGTTTTGGTGGTGTTGGTGGTGGTGGTGATGGTGGTGGTGGTAGTGGTGGTGATGGTGGTAGTGGTGGTGGTGATGGTGATGGTGGTGGAAGTGGTGGTGGTGAGGGTGGTGGTAGTAGTGGTGGTGATGGTGGTGGTGGTGGTGTTGATGGTGATGGTGGTGGTAGTGGTGGTGGTGGTGGATTGTGTTTAAATGTGTTGAATAAGAAACAGAGGGGAGTGATTAAGATATTTGCTCTGTTTCTAAGTTTCTTTGATTCCATGTACAAAAACTGTCAATCTCTATCTTCATAAAACAAGATTTTCATTTTGGGTTTCATGTAAAAAAGGTGTGGTGCTTCAACAATCACCACAATTTAGGCAGCACATGTATGTAAGGAAAAAGATTGTTGCAAGAGGTTGATTGTAGTATGCTGTGCCTAGTGTGTTTCATTAAATAGAGCAGCTTTCAGAAAAGGTACAGTTGTAGACTCACATGCAGGAAACTTTAAAAAAAAACTTAAATTAATTTGGATTTAGTATTATATGATTTCATATATATATATGAATTACCATGTTTCTCTTTTATTAGTGTAGATAGGTCTGAAATTTGTTTCTGAGGTAAGATGAAAGTAAAGCTTTTTTTAAAAGAAACAAAACTTTTCCCTGGAAGTCGTACTTTCTGTGTTCTCATAGAAAGACGTTGTGTGATACAGTGGTCAGTGTCCACCAAGTAATATGTGAAATAAATCCAGTGTTGAGTTTGTATGTCATTTTCTTGCTGTAGCAGCTTGGTCATCTGGCTTGATCTAAATGGAATGAAGCGAATCTAAAAGTAGGTTGTTAGTTTTAGATTGCAGAAGGATTATCTGGGAGATTCTGACTCAGCGGATCACAAGTGGGTTCAGGAGTCTGTGTTATTAGAAAGCACCTCAGTTGATTTTGATGTCCATGCTCCAGAGATCACAGTTTGAGAAACATTGACCTAGAGGAGTAGGTGGCAGTTTTCCACATAGGTGATTCATCACAGTTGAGCCTTAGATAAGAATGGCTGGTGTATGTAATCCAGGGACCAGATTATGGAAATGAAATCTTGCTAATTCAAGACGCAGTCATTACAATTTGACCTGAATGCTTCCTGCTAAGTGCACTTCAAAATAAAAACAAATAGTTCTGCCATCCAATGATTTACCTTGGCTTTTTCAATCAATACATTTTCTAAATATAGGATTCTTATGACAGTAAGATTGCTTCCACTGAAAAATTCCCATGAAAAATTGATATGAGGATTGCCCCAGGAGTCTCATGGATAGTGGAAGGATTATTTAAATTATTTTCTTATCTTAAAGGTCAAATTGACAAGTGCCTACTCTGTAAACATTTACAAATTAATATAGTAATTAGTTTTAAGTTTGGCTGATTTAGGATAGGGTTATCTTTTATTTATTCTGTAACATGGTTATATTGCACAAGGAGTGAATGGGCTAGTGTCTTTTTAAAACTGTAGTTCAAAGTAATGTGTTTGATAATAGAAAAATAAGTCATGTGTTTTGAAGATTTTAGGTCTTTTAGCCAATCTGGCAGTACATGGCAAGGGGTAGGTACTAAATTTCTCAGGATCTGTGTCATTGATCCCCTGAGAGGATGTTCGAACTAATCTCAAAAGAAAATGTCAGTCACCTTTTTACAACCCAGGCAGTGGTAAGATCATAGAATAAGATGAAAAGAGTATGCATTGTGCAAAAGAAAAGCTTTTGAAAGAAATTCTGAAAAGTTATATAAAAAAGGATTCTTAGCTAGCATAAATTGTTAAAAAAAAAAAAAGGGGGGGGAGATTAGCCTGTCCCTCTCAATTTTCCTCAACCTCTTCACCTCCACAATTACTCCATAAGCAATGGAAATGAATTAGCAGTCCTGAGGCAAATTCTTATAGCATGTTCGGTACATTTGGACCTAAGCTAATTAGAAGAGCTAAAAGCTCTTTCTCAACTGTAGCTCTAATTTGGGACATCATTCCCTCTTCACCATTGTTTCTTCTAAGGTTTTCTATTCAACGGTAATACATTCATTCATAAATGTGAGGTTATTCTCCCTTCAGGGCATGAGCAACCTCACATTTCCCAGTCCCATTCCATCTAGCCAACGGACAGTGAGAAGCCCTCGAGTGATTCTCCCATTTCTTTCCCCCAGACCAAGTAAACAAAACAAAACTAAGCTAAACAAACAAACAAAAACAAAACAAAGGACACCTTGTTCTGGGAGGTGCATCTGCAATCTACGACCGCTCAATCGTCCCAACTCTGACAATAGTGCAAGGCTGAACCCACTGCAGATCTGCTCTAAAAACAAAGCATGAGCTAAAAACAGACCATCGTTGCAGCAAGAACCGACGTTTCAGAGTTGTTCTTGTGGCATAACTTAGCCTACACTGGATAATACAGTCTTTGTAGAAAGAAGAATGAAGCGA
>NW_005362747.1:4238-4878 GCF_000412655.1 Myotis brandtii | reverse complement strand
GTTCTGATTGTGATCACATCCTGCCAAGCCCAGCTTAAGATTTATGAATTCGTTTTTTTTCGGATCCCCCAACTCTTCCTCAGTCACCAGACTGAATCTGTACAAGTAAAAGTTAAAGTGTCTTAATTTTCAACGTTCCAGGGCGTCTATCGTTCTCTCTTAAGACTGTGTTAAAAAATCTGAAAGCAGAAACTCATTTAAAAATCGCCTCTACTATTTAAGTAGCGAACATCCGGTCCTTTTCCTGAAGGAGAGAGGAGGAGGGGAGATGGAGCGTCTCCAGATCAAATAATAATGAGACATCACAATTCCCAAGAAGCCGGGGTCCCCAGGTGCCAGAATCTGCCTGCAGGACATGGAAATGTCACGCCCTCTTTTTAATTATGTTTTTAAATGTATTTTACAGAGAGAGGAAGGAAGAGAGAGAGAGAGAGAGAAACATCAATCAGCTGCCTCCTGCATGCCCCACACTGGGGATCGAGCCCGCAACCCGGGTAGGTGCCCTGACCGGGGAATCGAACCGTGACCTCCTGGTTCATGGGTCGATGCTCAACCAACTGAGCCACGCCGGCCAGGGCATCGTCCCCTCTTTGACCTTCTTTCCCACAGGTAAGTGTGAGTGGCCCTGAGTCTCCATTCA
>NW_005362747.1:0-347 GCF_000412655.1 Myotis brandtii | reverse complement strand
CAGGCCGCCCAGGGCACAGGCCTGGCCCGAGCTGCTGCACCGATACAGCCCCTCCTCTCCCCGCGCTGTCACGGTGTAGGTGGCACCCTGGTTCCGGGCTCTCCAGTGCACGTGGATCAAGGAGAAGGCGTCCTTCGAAATGCTTTGTATTTCGGGACTGCAAGGAGCTGAGAGAGTTCAGGTTATTCGCTGAAACAGTGAGAGTCGAAAACATCCCCTCCCCTGTGCCATTTGCTCTAAAACTGACTTTCTCCCCCCAATGAGATCAGTGTCCCTTCCAGCCACCCCCCGCGTGCAGGCCACATTCATAGTCTTTGTGTGGAAACCCTGGCGCCATGGACAGATGG
>NW_005362746.1:0-1245 GCF_000412655.1 Myotis brandtii | reverse complement strand
AAATAAAAATTACTTCCTTAAACATCAACCACCACAGACATCTGCTTTACAGTGGCTTAAACAAAACCTAGGCGATTTCTACCTTATTTTATATTTTCTAATTACTTCTTATTTTCTACTGCTTATTTTCTACTTATTTCTACTACTTATTTCTACCGTTTCTACCGCTTATTTCTACTTATTTCTCTATTCCTACAGCTTATTTCTATCTTACCTATCTTTAGCTTAACAAAACCTAAGAGAATTCTTATTTTCTACCCCTTATTTCTACCGCTTTTTTGTTTTGTTTTTTGGGATCCACTTCTTTTTATGATTTTCTACCTTATTTTTTGTCTATTTTTTACTTATTCTCTCCTTAAGAAAAATTTTAAAAATGCTTCAATTAAGCACTGCCCTATGTTTTACACCGAGTTATTACCAAACCTTGGCTCCCTACCTTACTTTCTGCTTTTAGCTTAACTTTCTGCTTTTTAGCTTAACTTTCTGCTTTTAGCTTAACTTTCTGCTTTTTAGCTTAACTTTCTGCTTTTAGCTTAACTTTCTGCTTTTTAGCTTAACTTTCTGCTTTTAGCTTAACTTTCTGCTTTTTAGCTTAACTTTCTGCTTTTAGCTTAACTTTCTGCTTTTTAGCTTAACTTTCTGCTTTTAGCTTAACTTTCTGCTTTTTACTTAACTTTCTGCTTTTTAGCTTAACTTTCTGCTTTTTAGCTTAACTTAATGCTTTTAGCTTAACTTTCTGCTTTTTACTTTACTTTCTGCTTTTAGCATAACTTCTTATTTTCTTATTTTTGTTTCTTTAAGCTTACTCTGCGTGTGCCTTGGAACCTCCTTTCACCTGACCACTTTTAAATTTCCCCCGAACTCAGTCCCTGGTCCGACACCACTTCTTACAGCCAAAACTCAGGCCCTGGTGATCCTGAGCGGAGCGGGGCGGGGGATGAAAGGATTGAGAAAAGACACACTTCGGCTCCCTACCTTATTTTTGTTTTTAGGCCTTCTTATCATACTTTTGCTTTTTAAACTTACTCTCTTTTTCTACTTTCTACCGCTTATTTTTAACAGCTTATTTCCTGAATTTCCCAAGTTTTACACCGAGCTAATATTACCACACTTCGGCTCCGTACCTTACTTTGTTTTTTTGGCCTTCTTACTTTTACTTTTTAAGCTTACGCTATATTTTCTTACTTTTGTTTTTTAAGCTTACTCATAGCGCGCCTTGGAGCCTCCTTTCACCTGACCACCTTT
>NW_005362745.1:0-801 GCF_000412655.1 Myotis brandtii | reverse complement strand
CCATCAGGTCAACTGTGTAAAGAAGAAAATTCACATGATCATAAAAATTGACACAGAAAAGTGTGTGACAAAGCATAGCATTCATTCATGATAAACACGCTTAGGAAACTTGGGATAAAAGGGCACTTCCTCAATCTGATCATGTGACTCCTGTAGCTATTATCATACTCAATTGTGGGAAGTTAAATGATTCCCCCTCAGATGGGGACAAAGTAAAAAAGGTCCACTCTTATCACTTCTATTCAACATTGTACTTGACGTTTTAACAAGTGAAATAAGACAAGAAAGATGCATAAAGACATTCAAATGTGAATGGAGATAACAGGTGTTCCTATTTGTGTGTGACATAGTTATCTATGAAGAAAAATCAAAGTAATCAACTTCAAAATCACCGGTGAATACACAAAAGTGGATCTATTTGGAGACTTATCATAACTGCAGTGGTATTGCCAGTGTGGGGTTGTCAAATCAGCAGATAAGGGGACAGAACTGAGTTCTTGTGGGAAACCATCCACAAAAACACAGCTTTTCACAGAGGTGCAGCCTTGAGGAGGAACTTGGCAGCACCATTGTCACCCAGAGTTCACCCTAAATCCCCTGGTGACAGGAGGGGCCTCACGTGTTTGCTCATTGACCTGATCCCAGGGAACATGAGACCTCCTGCCTCTTTAGGACAGGAAGTAGGTTTGCACCTGGGAGCCACGAGCCCCCTGCAGTCTAGCTGCCCCCTTCCTCTCACAGAAGTGGTGAGAGGGTGCCCCTAATGGTCACACTTCAGAGATGGTTCCAAGGTCCCCAGAA
>NW_005362744.1:0-597 GCF_000412655.1 Myotis brandtii | reverse complement strand
CACACACACACACACACACAAATAAAATAAAATAAAAACCACCCCGTTTCGTAAAAGCTGTTAGGGAAACTGGTTATCCACAGGGGATAATTGCTAAAGTGAGATTCGAACTCTAGACAGGCCTGTGTTCAGACCTGGTCTCCTGCCCTTAAGGAGCTCGGCGTCTGACGGTGGAGACGTGCACGACCTCTAGCGTCCATGAGGACCTCTGCTCTCCGCAGCAGGAGGAGCAGGACAGTGACTAAGTCCTTCCGTGGTGAGGGCAGAGATGGGAAACAGGGCGGCCTTGAGGGAAGGGGATGTCAAACACACAGTAGGAGGGGAGAGAGGAGCCCGCAGAGGCCCGAGGAAGAGCCCCAATGCCCGCGGAGGAGCCGTCAGCACAGGGGAGGATGATGGGAAGGGACATGTCAGCGAAGCAGGAAGAACGGGAGGGGCTGTGGCTGCAGTCAGAGCAATGAGCAGTCATGAGGCCCAGAGAGAGGCTATTTAGGTGACGAAATCCAAAGTAACAGGTGAGCCCAGCGGCGTGGCTCCGTGGTTGAGTGTCCACCTATGAACCAGGTGGTCATGGTTTGATTCCAGGTCAGGGCACAT
>NW_005362742.1:0-467 GCF_000412655.1 Myotis brandtii | reverse complement strand
TCAAAGTCACTAATCATCCAAGAGATGCAAATCATAATGGCAATGAGATACCATCACACTGTCAGAATAATGGCTATCATCAACAAATCAACAAATGACAAGTGCTGGTGAGGATGCAGAGAAAAAGGAACCCTCATGCACTGCTGGTGGGAATGCAGACTAGTGCAGCCACTGTGGAAGACAGTATAAAGTTTCCTCAAAAAGTTAAAAATGGAACTCCCATTTGACCCAGCAATTCCACTTCTAGGACTATATCCCAAGAAACCAGAAACACCAATCAGAAAGAATATATGCACTCCTATGTTTATAGCAGCACAATTTACAATAGCTAAGATTTGAAAACAACCTAAGTGCCCATCAGTAGATGAATGGTTTAAAAACCTATGATACATCTACACAATGGAAAACTATGCCTCTATAAAAAAGAAGAAACTTTTTCCATTTGCAACAGCATGGATGGACCTGGA
>NW_005362741.1:0-637 GCF_000412655.1 Myotis brandtii | reverse complement strand
CTACTAAATAACTTGCCTGTACCCTTTTCTTTTCTTTTTGGTTAATCCTCACCCACGGGTATTTTTTCCATTAATTTTAAGAAAGAGGCGAAGGGAGAGGGGGAAGGAGGAAGAGAGAGAGCAAGAAAGGGAGAGAAACATCAATGTGAGAGAGACACATGGATTGGTTGTCTCCTGCAAGTGCCCTGACTGGGGCCAGGGGTCGAACCCGCAATCCACCTACCTGCCCTTGACCGGGAATCTAATCCACGACCCTTCAGTGTGAGGGCCAACGCTCTAACCACCTTAACACCCAGGCCAGGGCACTTGAAAAAAGTTAAGATCATGAAAGACAAAGGCAGTTTAGCCCTAGCCGGTTTGGCTCAGTCGTTAGAGTGTTGGCCTGCAGACTGAAGGGTCCCAGGTTCAATTCCGGTCAAGGGCACATGCCCAGGTTGCAGGCTCCATCCCCAGTAGGGGGCATGCAGGAGGCAGCCAATCAGTGATTCTCTCTCATCATTGATATTTCTATCTCTCTCTCCCTCTCCCTTCCTCTCTATTGTGATCTATCCTTACCTCTACCTGCATGACTACCTGGGAAAGGTTTCTGTGGCAAAGGCCGCTGGTTGGAGAATCTGAGAGAAGGGGACATGAGCCT
>NW_005362740.1:0-743 GCF_000412655.1 Myotis brandtii | reverse complement strand
ATGGTCAGTTACCATATTTGTCTATTATTAGATAGGATAACAATATTCACATCATATGAAAACCAGAAGGGGCAAAAAGACAGCAGGAGATTGAGAACATATTTTATAATAAAATGAATGAAACTTTCCTCTCCTAGAGAAGGAAAAAGTCACAAAAGCCCAGAAAGTTTAGAGGGGCCCAAATAAGATGAGTCTAAAGAGACCCACACCAACACGCATCTTCATTAAAATGGCAAAGGCTAGGAACAAAGAGAGAATCTTAAAAGCAGCAGGAGAAAGACAGTTTTGTACAAGTGAGCTCCCATAAGACTGACAGCTGATTCCTCCTCAATAGGAACTTTCAAGGCCAGAAGAGAGTGGCATGAAATATTCAAAGTCATGAAAAGTAAGAACTTACAACAAACATTACTCTTCCAATAAAGATTAATATTTAAAATGGAAGGAAAGATAAAAAGCTTCCCAGAAAATAAAAATCTAAATGAGTTAAAAGTCATCAAACCAGTATTAAAAGAAATTTTAAAGGAATATCTATTAGAAGAAGAAAGAAAAAAAAGAGGAACATAGCTGCAATTAATAAAATGGTGATAAATACATACTTATCTATAATAAATGTAAATGTAAAGTTATGAATTGCTCCAATCAAAAGACATAGGAGAGTTAAATAGATAAGAAAGAAAGACACACATATGTGCTGTCTATAAGAAATTCACCACAAAATGAAAGACACACAGAGAATGAGTGTA
>NW_005362739.1:1788-5210 GCF_000412655.1 Myotis brandtii | reverse complement strand
AACCTAGGAGATTCCTGCTTGTCATCTTTCTGCTCTGGACTGATTTTTCTTTGTTAAATGGCATTTAAATATATAAAATAAATATCAAAAATATAAGTCTTTGTTTTACTATGCTTGCAAATATCAAAAAATTTCTATATGTGACACAGCACCAGAGTTAAGTTAGGGTTTTTCAAAATGCTGATACGCCGAGCTCAAAAGGTTCGTCATCACTGCTCTAGGGCATAAATTTACATTATTAAAATATGAAGACTTTTTTGTTGATTAAAGCAATAATGGGTTATCATAATTTTTTTATTTTATTATATTATTTAAATATTGAAGGAAATTAAGCCCATGTCATTTAATTTTGTTTTTATTGTGGTATTAGCTATCACTATCATTATTTTGGTTTTGATTTTGCAAACCATATTCAGGCAGAACTTTTACTAATCTTAATAGAATTTGATATTTTTTTCCTTTAGTCTTTATTATAAATATTAAGCCTGCTTCTCCACAGAATCTAAGTTTCATTTTGGTAGTATTTTAGGTGCTTTGATAAGAAAAAGAACTCCTTCATGCCATCAGAAGACCTTTTAGCAGTAACTATGCAGAATTAATGTTGAGATGTACTTAGTTTTTAGCTACTAAAAAGTGCTTTTAAAATTACTGTGTTTCACTTACGCTTTACTCTCGCAATATAAAGAGTAATACCTTAATAATATGTGTTTTCTTATAATACAACAAAGGATAAAATTATAATTATATCAGGTTTTTTTCAGTTTCTTTAGTGGAAGAAAAGGAAATGTGAAACATAATTTTCTGAAAATCGGATTGTTGTCTTAATGGTGACACTGTTAATGTATTTTTTTGCTTAAATATCTTTAAAGAACATTTAAAATTTTGTTTCCTGTCTTCAACAAAAATATATTTTATGAACAGCATTTGCTTGTTAATCAGTTCTATAGCTTAAGTGAAGATATTTAAAATTTTATGAAATTATATAAACACATTGCTCAATATCATTGTATTTTGTGTTTTTTTAATTAGTTGTATCAAGTTATTAAGTAATAAAGAATTTGACTCCATATTTTGGATTTTAAGCCTCACCCTGTTTTCTTCCCCTTTTGCCCTATATTTGGTCAAGCTGATAAGAAAGCCCAGATGTTCCCTCCTTTGGCACCACATTAAAACAATCTATAGAAACTCTTGCTCCAGCTCCACCCCTACTGATATAAAAACCCAAAGCCAGTCTTCTTCCCCTGCTCTCTTAAGCCATTTTCATACCAGCTTAGAATGTCTGGCCTTCTCTCCTCAGAAAAATCTTATGCAAATAACAAGACTTCTCGTATCCTATTGGAGTGTGTTTGGTGTTATATCTCAATATCCTAAGCAAATTTGGAGTCAGAGTCTATCTTGCTTCTTTAGGATGTTCACAACATATCACAATTGTATTAAATTAAGACTTCTCAAAGTGTATTCTTAGAAGTATAAGGATGACATATAACTAATGATAGAAAAAATTTAAGAGAACTTTGGACTGTGTTTTTAAAAACAAAACAAAACACAAAACTTTCAACAACGGTTGAAAGATGAACATTTCAGTGAAGCTGGAGGGGGTTGTTTTTTGTGGAGTTTGTTTCCTCATAAAGGAATGGAGAGAGAGACATAGAAACATCAATGATGAGAGAGAATCATTGACCAGCTGCCTTCTGCTCACTCCCTACTGGGGACTGAGCCCCAAAACCCGAGCATGTGACCTGACCAGGGATAGAACTGTGATCTCCTGATTTATAGGTCAACAATCAACCACTGAGCAACACCGGCTGGGCTGGAGGGTTTTTTTAAAATCCTCACTGGAGGGTAGGTTTTTATTGATTTTAAGAGGGAGGGAGGGAGAGGGAAAGAGAGAGAGAGAGAGAGAGAGAGAGAGAGAGAGACATCGATCTGTTGCCTACCATATGTACCCCGACCAGGGATCGAACATGGAACCTGGGTATGTACCCTGACCGAGAATCAAACCTGCAACCTTTTGGTACGGGACAATGCTCCAACAAACTGAGCCACATGGGCCAGGGCTGGAGTTTTACTTTTTATATCAAGTATTTTATTGACTCTACAGTTGAATTAAATGATAGTTTTGGTAAAAACATTGACTATATTTGAAAAAGAAGAAAAATGTTATTGACTTATTGGTCATTTATTAAGAGGTTCAAAATGGGTTTTAACCTTGAGAGACCCAGTGATTCTATGGTTTATTTTTACTTTAAATAAATGCCTACCACACCAGTATAGTTAGATTTATCATGTATTAATAAATGAGGTAAAGTAAAATACATATTTTAAAAATATCTAAAGTGTGCATGATATTTTGAGGGCATATAGAAGAGCTAAAAGAAATAGTGTTGTTTTTTAAATTGAATTTATTGTGGTGACATTGGTTTGCAAAACCATACAGGTTTCAAGTCTACAACTCAATAAAACTTCACCTGCATGCTGCAAATGCACTCACTGCCCCAAGCAAAGTCTCTTTCTGTAAAAGTCAGTCTTATACTGAAGGAACTTATATTTTAGTTGAAAGGACAAAAACTTATTAAACAACAAAAATGTTACAATAAAGTAGTTTATAATAAAATTCAATAGTTTATAACTTGGTCTGTGGTAGAGAAGAGACTGAGTATTTTAAGAGTCAGGAAAAAAGGCCATCATGGAATGGAAAGCCTGGGAGGATTCATTGAGGAGATAGCATTTAAATTAGGACTTTAAAGGTATGTAGATTGTAAAATTATTCAGTGTAAGGTTGATGCCTTTTTTTAGCTTTGCATTTTTTCTGCCTAACTCTATGGGAAAGTGTTTAGTAGGATTTCATTAAATGCTTATTGAATTAATAGAATTGACTGTATTGGTAAAGGAAGCAGGGAGGACTTTCGAGGTAAGGGGAACAATATGAACAAAAGAAATATACAATCACAAATATAGTACGTGTGGAGGAAATTTAGAATAGGCCTAATTGGGGTAGAGAGTAGGAAAATGAGTCTATTACATATGATAGGACTGATTTATAGAGGATCTTCAAGTGTTTTGATTTGATTTCTGGGGCGAATAAGGAACTTATATCCTAAATGCCACAGTTGCAAGAGAAAAAGTTTGGCTAAGAAAGATTAAACTGACAATAGTCAGAGGAAAAATGAAATTAGGAGGTAATTGCAATGGTCTAGGTATGCAAATGAGCATGTGAAATGATGCTCTACAACATATGTCATCAGAGAAATGCAAGTTAAAATAACACTGAGATGCCACTTCACTCCTATCAGAATGGTCAAAATCCAACATGTTGACAATACCAAATGCTGACAAGGAATGGGAGCAACAGGAACTTCCATTCATTGCTGTGGGAATGCAAAATGGTATCGCTAATTTGAAAGACAGTTTGGCAGTTTTTT
>NW_005362739.1:300-894 GCF_000412655.1 Myotis brandtii | reverse complement strand
AATATTTATAGGAGCAGAAGCTCAAATCTGAAAGCCTAAACCCATCGACCAAGGATGTGCTGAGAGTAGTGCTGTGTTGAAATGACAGCCCATGCAATAGGAGAAGAGAAAGGCTCAGGGTCAGTATTGGGAAGAGCAATTGAAGTTGACATTGGCTGAGGGGAGGGCCGGGGATTACTGCTGGTGTTTCATGCCCCACTGGTCGTTGGCCCTGGCAGCCTGGACCTGCCTCTCCCTGCCTTTGACCACCTGGAAGCCTCTCCTTCTGCAGTGACTTGATTTGTGTTCAACGATTCAGGAAGTATTTGCTAATGAAACAAGTCACATAATACAGAGGTATCCCCTGGGAAAGTTTATAGTCTCTGTCTCAGCACCTCCCTCCCCCTCCATTCCCTAACCTCCTTCTCAGAGAAAGAAATACTTAGAACACAAAGTACTTCCCCATCTCTTTATTTATTTGTTTAGTTCTAGTGGCCTGGTGCACGAAATTTGTGCATGGGAGGAGGGTGTCCCTCAGCCCAGCCTGCACCCTCTCCAATATCGGACCCTTTGGGGGATGTTGACTGCTGGTTTAGGCCTGATCCCAGGATGTCC
>NW_005362739.1:0-212 GCF_000412655.1 Myotis brandtii | reverse complement strand
CAATCCTGGACCGCTGTCTCCTAACCACTCCCCTGCGTGCCTGCCTGATTGCCCCTAACTGCTTCAGCCTGCCAGCCTGATCGCCCCCTAACAGCTCCCCTGCCGGCCTGATTAACTCCTAACTACTCTCCTGCCGGCCTGATCTTCCCCAACTGCCCTCCCCTCCTGGCCAGAGCACCCCCAAGGCTTTTATTAGTATAGATATGACCCTT
>NW_005362738.1:0-512 GCF_000412655.1 Myotis brandtii | reverse complement strand
CATTTGGTCATGGTGTATGATCTTTTAAATATATTGCCGGATCCAATTTTCTAATATTTTATTAAGGATTTTAGCATCTTTCATCAGGGGGGATATTGGCCTGTAATTATCTTTCTTAGGAGTGTCATCTGGTTTTGGAATTAGGAAAATGCTGGGCTCATGAAAAGAGTTTGGAAGTGTTAATTCCTCTGGTTTTCCTTTGAATAGTTTGGGGAGTGTAGGTGTTAGTTCCTCTTTGGATGTTTGGTAAACCTCCCCTGTGAAGGCATCCCCAGGACTTGTGTTTGCAGGGAGGTTTTAGATTCCTTCTTCTACTTATTCAGCTGTTATTGGCCTATTCAGGTTTTCTGATTTCTCCTGTTTCAGTTTTGGGGTACTGTGTCCAGCTTGTTGGCATATAGTTGTCCATAGTATTCATTGCAATCCTTTTTATTTCTTAGGTTTTGTTTGTTACGTCTCCACGTTCCTTTCTGACTTTATTTATTTGGATCCCCTCTCTTTGTTTCCTGATG
>NW_005362737.1:0-787 GCF_000412655.1 Myotis brandtii | reverse complement strand
CCGTAACAAGCCGTAATGAGTGATCAGCAGGGACCTGCGGCTGCGTGGTGCTGAGTCGGGGTGGGGACCTGAGGCTGCGCCACCTGCCTGGCGGGGGTAGATGGGTGATCTCAGGCCATGCCCCCTGCCCTGGTGCCAGGCCGGGGGACCTAAAGCTGAGCTGCCCCCCCCCCCCCACCCAGCGAGGATTGATGGTGGTGGGGCTGGCTGGGGCTGGATCTTGCCCAATGGGGGTGGGGCTGGCCGGGTCTGGGTCTCGTGCGATTTCGAGGTACAGCGGGTGGCTGGGAACTTGACTCTGGGTCCCGTGGTGTTCTCCAGACTCTGAGAGGAGGAAGATTTTCATATACATTTTACTAATTTTCTTTCAGCTCTGACACTTCTTTTATAGAGAAAGGGCATATAGCAATATTAAAATATTTCCTCTAATTAATTCCCTTTTAATGTGCACAAATTTCATGCCCTGGGCCACTATTCTGTATTATAAAAAGGCCAGTGGACGTAATGCCTTCACGCCGTAATGACCAAATGACCAGTCACCAGGAGGTGCATGGAGCACCTCTCAGTCCCTCCCCCGCAGCCCACAAGCTCCAATCACAGCAAGGCTGGCAGTCAGCCGGTGGCTGGGCGATGGGCGGGTGGTTGTGGAAAGGTGGGTGCAGTGAGGCGGGCACAGTGAGGCTCACGCGTGTGGGGGGGTGCTGATTAGCGGAGCGCACGTGAGTGGGCAGGAACACACAATTTTGTGCGTGGCCTCTAGTCTAATCTAATAAAAGAGAAACATGGT
>NW_005362736.1:0-1444 GCF_000412655.1 Myotis brandtii | reverse complement strand
TGGTAACCCAGTCATTGTTTAATAGCATGCTTTTTAGTCTTCAGGTGTTTGATTTTTAAAAATTGTTTTTATTGTAGTTGATTTCTAGCTTTAGGCCATTGTGATCTGAGAAGATGCTTGATATGATTTATATCTTCTTGAATTTGAAGAGACTTTGCCTGTGTTCCAATATATGGTCTATCTTTGAAAATGACCTATGTGCACTTGAGAAGAATGTATATTCTCTGGCTTTGGGGTCATATGTTCTGTAGATGTCAATTAATTCCATTTGATCTAGTGAGTTATTTAGGATTGATGTTTCTTTGCTGATTTTTTGTTTAGAGGATTTTATGTTTTATTGATTTTTTACAGAGAGGAAGAGAGAGGGATAGAGAGTTAGAAACATCGATGAGAGAGAAACATTGATCAGCTGCCTCCTGCACACCCCCTACTGGGGATGTGCCCGCAACCAAGGTACATGCCCTTGACTGGAATCGAACCTGGGACCCTTCAGTCTGCAGGCCGATGCTCTATCCACTGCTTTGCTTATTTTTTAAAGATGATTTGTCCAATGGTGTTAGTGGAGTATTGAAGTCCCCTTGTATGACTGTATTACTGTCAATCTCTCCCTTGATATCCTCCAGAAGTTTTATATGTATTTGGCTGCTCCTGTATTAGGGGCATATATGTTTACCAGAGTTATATCTTCCTGTTGGATTGCTCCCTTTAGTATTATTTAGTGACCTTCTTTGTCTCTTGTTATGTCCTTCACTTTGCGATCTAATTTGTCAGATATAAGTATTTCTACCCCATTTTTTTTTTCATTTCCATTTGCCTGAAAAACCTTTTCCCATCCCTTCACCATCAGTTTGTGTGCGTCTTTTTTTCTGAGGTGGGTTTCCTGTTGACAGCAGATATATGGATCATGTTTTCTTATCCTCTCAGCTCCCCTATGTCTTTTGATTGGGGCATTTAATCAATTTACATTTAAAGTTATTATTGATTAATTAGAGGAAATATTTTAATATTGCTATTTTCCCTTTCTCTATAATAGAAGTGTCAGAGATGAAAGAAAATTAGTAAAATGTATATGAAAATCTTCCTCCTGTCAGAGTCTGGCGCACACTGCGGGACCCAGAGTCAAGTCCCTGCCTACCCACGTGCACCTCGAAATCATGTAAAACCCAGACCCAGCTAGCCCTACTCCCATTGGGCAAGATCCAGACCTGGCCAGCCCCACCCCCATCAAGCCCTGCCAGGTGGGGGACACAGCCACAGGTCCCCTGTCAAGCCCCGCTGGGTGGGGGGCACAGCCTGAGGTCCCCTCTCAAGCCCTGCCGGGTGGGGGACACAGTCTGAGGTCCCCCATCAAGCCCTGCTGGTTGGGGTGGGTGCAGCCTGAGGTCCCTTGTCAAGCCTCACAGGGGTGGGGAGGGCGCAGCCTCAGGTCCCTGCTGATTGCTTG
>NW_005362735.1:0-521 GCF_000412655.1 Myotis brandtii | reverse complement strand
GTGAGGGGCTGATGGCTGTTTGCTGGCTGGCCACAGCTCCTTCAGGGTGGTCATCCCCCCTGGGGTGCCTGGCCCTAGGTGAGGAGGGGCTGATGGCTTTTTGCAGGCTGGCCATGGCCCCCAGCCACCCAAGCTCCCAGTGGAGGCTGGCTGGAAGCAGGTATCTGGGGTTTATTTATGTTCTATAATTGAAACTTTGTTGCCTTCAGCCGAGGCCAGAGCCGGCCAGGGCAGGCGGGAAGCTTGGATTCCTCCATCGCTGGGGAACCAAGCCTCCTGCTTGCTCCAGCTCCGTGGCTGCGGCCACCTCTTGGTTGGGTTAATTTGCATGTAGTCACTCTGATTGGCTCGTGGTCGTGGCTTGGGGCGTAGCAAAGGTGTGGTCAATTTGCATGTTTCTCTTTTATTAGATTAGACTAGTGTCCTGTGCACAAAGATTCATGTATGGGAGGGAGGGAGTCCCTCAGCCCGACCTGCACCCTCACCAATCTGGGAGCCCTCTGGGGAGCCCTCTCCAATCC
>NW_005362734.1:0-822 GCF_000412655.1 Myotis brandtii | reverse complement strand
AAAATTATTCCCAGAGTCCACTAGTGTTAATAAACGGTGTCCCTCGCTTTCTCTCGGAAGTGTGCTTGGTATTTCTTTGGTCTTCTGCAACAAGACAGGAGATTTATTCACTTCCGAATTTTTAAAAAGTTATTTATTTTTCTTCATGTCTTCACATTTCTTTTCCCCAACAAATATTCTAAAACATGGTCCTTCCACACTCATCCAATTCCTCCACCTTATTTTCTCTATTTAAACTCTGCATCTACAGTTCTGCCCCTCCACTTTTTTCTGGGTGTTTTTTGTTTGTTTTGTTGTGTTTTCTCCCCATAGTTTTTCTTTGTTTTCTCTCACTATTATTCTTGTTCTGTTTTCTATTTACTAATTCTCTTTTCTCTGGTGGTCACTTTTATTTGGGTTATAGGTGTCTTGTGTACATTCATGTTTTGTTACTTCTATGTCGTGTCTTGTCATATTGCATTTTGTCCTGTTTGGTCAACACCTCCACAACAGTTGGAATAATGTGGTAGAGAGTGAGTCACAAAATGAGACACCCTGAGAAGAGACTACATCCATGAATGGGACAATATTACTCAAGATCTAACTACAACAGGAGAACCCAAATATCTCCAGCAGGGGGCCTTCCTAGAAAACTCAGCCCAGGAGACCTGAGAGACTGCACCACTGGGACCCACAAAATATCTACTAAATAAGGCTAATTCAAACAATCTGGGTGGCATAGCATTGTGATCTAATACATAGAATCAGTTACAATGGAGTAGCAATAATGAAAAGACAAAGAAACTACTCTAAATGAAAGAAAAGGAGGAATCACCAGAAAGT
>NW_005362733.1:0-505 GCF_000412655.1 Myotis brandtii | reverse complement strand
CCCTTTTATTAGTATAGATATCAAGGAATCTTATGTCATGCAAATAAATATTTTCTTAAAATCCAGAACTATACATACTAGTAAATCATTTTTATACTTGGTATGATGTTAGCTCCCCTTTTATAAAATGTTTGTTTTTTTCCTATTTACCTATTAAACCTCAGCGATTTTCCTATTAATTTCCATTAGCTCTTTATATAATAAATTATTAACACTCTGAGTGGAAAAGAAGAATTTTTTCAAAGGTGATGCCTGTTTTTTGTCACTTTTTGCCTTTTGGAGAAGAAGAAGGGGCTGGAGGGATGGTTGGAAATCCTTACCTTTAAAGATACCAATGCAACATGTGACGGAGGGTTCATGTCGTAACACGTCTCATTCATAAAACCAGCGAAATATTATTAATAGATACTTAAATCTCTACTTGGTGTCTCAAGCAATTGCTAAAGTTGAGATGAAGTGGGGCGTGGGTAGTTATAATACATTCAAAATGTTTAGCAAATATCTT
>NW_005362732.1:0-585 GCF_000412655.1 Myotis brandtii | reverse complement strand
CATAGGTTGATGCTCAACCACTGAGCCACGCCAGTCTTGAGTCAGTTTATATTTTAAAAGAACTAATCACCAATCCATCAACAGTCTTCCCTTTTCTATCTCTTGAATTCTGTCCCTGCCTTTCTCTTGATGTATTCGAGCATCTAAAGTGACAAGTCTGGCCATCGCTGGTGTGGCTCAGTGGATAGAGTGTCGGACTGTGGACTGAAGAGTTCCGGGTTTGATTCCCGATCAAGGGCACATGCCTGGGGTTGTGGGCTCCATCCCCAGCAGGGGGCGCGCAGGAGGCAGCCGAGCCATGATTCTCTCTCATCATGGATGTCTCTCTCTCTCTCTCCCAAGTGCACAAATTTTTGTGCACTGGGCCTCTAGTCTATACTAATAAAAGGGTAATATGCTAATTAGACCGGACATCTTCCGGACAACCTTCCGGACATCCTTCTGGACAAAGCCATGGTGGTGGGGCCAAGGCAGAGGTGGTTAGGGACGTTCAGGACGGCAAGGGGGAGCAGTTGGGGGTATCAGGCCAGCAGCGGAGAGCAGTTATGGATCATGCTGGCAGGGGAGAGCAGTTAGGGGGATCAG
>NW_005362731.1:0-816 GCF_000412655.1 Myotis brandtii | reverse complement strand
TATCATACTGCTGTTTCAAACATTCTTGTACTTACTTCTTTGTGCTCTGAACCAAATATCTCTTTAAGTTAGATTTCTAGAAGTGGAATTGCTGATTTAAAGCTGAATTCTCGCCAAACTTTTAAAAACAGTTTTGTGTAATGGGGGAATGGTCCAAGTGGAAAAATGAGAAGGAATAAAGGAGGAACTAATAGTTGCTCCTAATTGCAAGGCCAATAGGTTTCACGTTAGAGTTGAGCTCTCAGGCTCAATTGTCGTTATTTCCCATCCTAGCTGCTCTCATCAAAAAAGTGCTGAAAACCCTCAATCTCCCTCTCTGTTTGGGGACTCAGACCTCCTGGAGTCTGAAAATTCTATGGGGGGGAAAAAGAAAAATAATAATTTTGTAATTTTCAAGTGAATAATAGTATCTCTATATATAAAAGCCTAAGCGACCGTCTGACCATCCGACCGTCCGACAGATAGCTATGACACACAATGGCCACCTGGGAGCAAATGCTCCAACTGGTAGCTATGACGAGCACTGACCACCAGGGGACAGTTGCTCAACGCAGGAGCTGCTGCTCTGCGGTGATTTGGCAGCTGTGGTTCTCAGGTGACAGCACCTGGAACCAGAGAGGAGGGAGCCTGATTCTGGGATGCCTCATCCGAGAACCACCCTTTAACAATCCGAGACCCCTCAGGGGATGTTGGAGAGCCAGTTTTGGCCCTATCCCAGTAGGCCAGGCCGAGAGACCACCCCCCGCCCCCGGCCCCCCTGTTGCATGAATCTGTGCACAGGGCCTGTAGTTAAAAAATAATTAAAAGCTCATTTGC
>NW_005362730.1:0-586 GCF_000412655.1 Myotis brandtii | reverse complement strand
TTCTTTCACTTAGCATAATGCCACTTAGGGTTCATCCGTGTTGTCAGAAATGGCAGGATTTCATTTTCTTTTATGCTCCATTATATAATAACTAGAGGCCCATGCACAAAGTTTGTGCACTGGAGGGATGTCCCTCAGCCCAGTCCACACCCTCTCCAATCTGGGACCCCTTGGGGAATGTCTAACTGCCGGTTTAGGCCCAATCCCACAGGGATCGGACATCCCTCTCACAATCCAGGACTGCTGGCTCCTAATCACTTGCCTGCCTGATTGCCCCTAACCACTTCTGCCTGACAGCCTGATTGCCCCCTAACCACTTCCCTGCTGGCCTGATCACCCACACTGCCCTCCCCTGCCATCTTGTGGTGGCCATCTTGTGACTATGTAGGGCGGCCATCTTGTGATGATATGAGGGCGTGAGGGCCACCTGGGCTTTTATAAGTATAGATATTTCCATTATATGTATGTGTATACATATAACATTTTCTTTACCCATTCACCCATTGGACACTTAGGTTGCTTCTATGTCTTAGCTATTATAAATAAGGTTTAAATGAACATAAGGGTGCAAGTATGTTTTCAAAAT
>NW_005362729.1:0-2574 GCF_000412655.1 Myotis brandtii | reverse complement strand
TAAAGAAAATGAGCTAAATTAATTTTAACATATTTCATTTAATCCAATATATAAAATAATTATTATTTACCATCCAATTAATGTAAAAGTATGAATGCAATGTTTTTACATTATTTTCTCATAGTAGGTCTTCAAAATTAAGAAGGTATTCTATACTTACATCACATGACAATTTCTACTTATTCCATTTCAACTGATTGATAGCCATATGTAGCTTATGGATAAATGCTGGACAGCAAAATTATAGATGCTTAAATGTTGTTAACTTAAAGACCTTGTCTCTATGGTTTAAGTTGCTATAATTTTGAAACACTTCTAAAAATTTTAAAACATGTGTGCACTTGTCTAAGAACATGAGATTCTTTGGGTAGTATGACGTTGGTAATGATCTATCTCCTGGGATGCACAGGAGTTAATTCTAGAGGCAAATCTTGTACTCAAAAGTCATCTATGAATAGTATGTATTAATTAGAACTTCAAAGATAATATTTTCCAAGCTACCCATAAAATAGCCCCATCTTAGTCAGCTTGGACTGCTTTAATAGAATATCATAGGTTGTGTGGCTTATAAACAACAGATTGTACCATCTTTTTTTAAAATAGCTTTTTGATTTTTAGAGACAGAGGAAGGGAGAAGGAGAGAAAGAGAAACATTGATGTGACAGTGAAACATGATCAGCCGCCTCCTGCATGCCCCCTACCAGGGATCTAGCCTACAACCCGGGCATACGCCCTGACCAGGAATCTAACTGGCAAAATTTCGGTACACGGGACGATGCCTAGCCAACTGTGCCACACCAACCAGGACAAAGATTGTATCATCTTATGAAAGAAAAACCATGATAAATAAAAATACCTCAATTTTTATCCGTGAGGGTACTCTGAGAAAGGAAAACACACCTCACCCTTAAACATCCAAGGTGAATGAACTATAAATATGGGTGATCAGTCTCATCAATTTCTGCTAGTTGCAGGGGCTACTCTTTCTACATTAAACCCTACCATCTTCACAATATCATTGTAGATAAGCCTGTTCCCCTGATTAAAAATACTGCAGAGATTTTTCCTACCTCCCATCCTTTAAATATACTCTTTGCAACCTTACTGAAAAAAATACTTAAAATAATCATTTCTCTTCTGTAATAACCTCCCTGCAATATTAATAGGGAGAGACTTACTTTGCAAATGGAATGTAATTATCAGATGGACCATTCCTTGACATTCCTGAAGACTCGTCTCTTCTTATTTCAGTTGTATATTCTCTGGATATACTGTTGCCTGCCCACTATGTTTGATGTATATATCTCAGATAAAGAAAGATCTTGACACTTTATCTGACATTCTATAAAGTAAAACTTCCCCTGACATACGAATAATGATTGGAGCAGAGCAAGAGAAAATCAAATGTGCTATACAAAGCAATCACATAAAATGCCAACAAATCCTATCTAAGTACACCTGAGACTCCCCTTAATTTCACCATGAAGTTTCCTCACTACTTTGCCTGCCAAAGGCAAGTGATGGCTAACTTCTTTGTGATAGAAAGCTCTAAAGAAATAGCTTCTACTCGTCCTCATTTGAGTGACTTTGTTTATTTCAACCCACTGAAGGTAAAATGGGTGGAAAGGTATCGTCAATGAGAAGCTATAATTAGAAAACATAGCTGAAAGTCTGCAAAGGAGAGCCCCGAGAAAGACACACTCTATCTTTCTGCTAGACTGGGTGCTTGGACAGAAGAATAGTTCTGCAAATAACAAATATGATGGGAATCCCAAAGATTTCCTATGAAAGAAAAAGAAGCTGGTATAAGAAAGGTTCAGGAGGAAAGTGAAAAAAGGTCTACTTTCAAACCCATGGCAATATATTTAAGGGATCAATTATTTAATTGGGTGCTTTTATATTTAAAAGCACATTGAGTATTTTATTTCTTAAGTTAACAAGAGTTTCAGAAGATGCTGGTCTTTCAAGGATATACTTATGACCTTTAATAAAGTCAGTCTGAGACAACCACACTTGGCTTTAAATGAATGCACATATTGTAACCAGACAACCAATGGGTCTGGGCTGCCTGTCACTACTTGAGCCAATTAAGCTGAGACAGGGTTGAATCATATATGAGTGTTTATTGCAATACTGCAGCAGTATGGGAGAGCAGCAGGTCACCCACAAAAATCTGCTCTGACCCTCCCCATAAGCCAGCTGCTTATATTGGGTAGAAGGACAAAGATTGCATGGGAAAGTAGGCAAGGTGTAATGATTACAGGTTACAGGCAATGCTGGCTGAGGGTGGGTGGCACAGAGGGTATTTGCCTCCAGGACCAGATTACAGGCAATAGGGGCTGGAGGTTGCAAAGAGCGGGTGCTTTCAGGACTTGATTGTTTCAGCCACGAGGTTGTAAATCTTTCCATAATGATAGGCAGTTCTCAGGACAGGAGGATGGACTACATTCCCATGTTAGCTCCCATGTTCCAGGGCATACACAACTCCCAACCAGGTTAGAATGTGCTTTCTCTAATCATAACAGAACAACCACAGCTAACAGCATGATTAATATTTCTTATAATTATAGCTAG
>NW_005362728.1:0-768 GCF_000412655.1 Myotis brandtii | reverse complement strand
CCATCAGCAGTGCACAAGGGTTCCTTTTTCTCTACATAATTACCAGCATTTGTCCTTTCTTGATTTGTTCATGATAGCCATTCTGCCAGGTGTGAGATGGTATCTCATTGTGTTTTCTAAAAATATATGTTATTGATTTCAGAGAGAGATAGAAACATCAATGATGAGAGAATCATTGATTGGCTGCCTCCTGCATTCCCCCTATTGGGCATCAATGCCCAACTGGGCATGTGTGCCCTTGACCGGAATCAAACCCTGGACCTTTCAGTCCGCAGGCCAACACTCTGTCCACTGACCAAATCAGCTAGTGCCCTCATTGTTGTTTTGATTTGCATCTCTCACATGATTAGTGACTTTAAGCACGTTTGCATAAGGCCATGAGACATATGAAAACAGAATTTTTTTTTCTTGTGACTAATAAAAAGAATTTATTAAACTCACTGAAATCACATGTCCACATACAACCATCATCACTGTGGCCAGGCCAGTAAGCTGTGCTGATAACTCCACTCTGGGGCCTTGACCCACACTCCCCAGACCACCTGGATGTGGAAATTGGCAGCTGTTAGAAAGGGGGAAATGGAAGTCATGTCCCCCACAGGCCATTGTCAAATAAAATGCCAACTTCTGGTTTCCACTCTGACATATGAGCTTGGAAGTTCTTACTCTGATTCTTACAAGGAGAAAAAACATGAACAATCCAAAAAAACAGGAATTCCTTTTAGATCCATCAGATCATTGAAGTCATATGGCTATGAAATTAACCTT
>NW_005362727.1:0-826 GCF_000412655.1 Myotis brandtii | reverse complement strand
TGGTAAACCAAATGCACATGCCCCCTTTAAGATTACAGTAACAGATTTAAAAAATCCCTATATTGTAAAAGGAAAGAAGCTATATAGTGGATTGGAAGGGCCACTGGATACTGGGACAGAGAAATACATCCCATTTCCGAACTACAGAGCTGAAGCACTTGAACGAACCTTGTCTGTTGTGGAGGTCATCTTTTCCAATGGAATTTGCTAGAATAATCTCTTTCAGGTCTGGTATTGAGTTATCAGTGCTAACATCAAAGCCTTACCTTAGGCAAACCCTCTTTGCTCTCTCTAGGGGCAACTCATCTGCCTTGAAATGGAGATTTGTTTATTGTGAGGCAACTGCATGGACATCAGAAACAGCATTGAAATAATCAGTCTCATTCATTTCCTTTATGGTAGAATGCTAGCAAGTTATTATTTTCCTTGCTCTTCAGTTTCTTCATCTAAAAATGTCAGCAACAAAATGATATCTTCAAATGAAGGTTTTGTTGGGTTTAAATAATATAATGCTTTTTGAGACAAAGTTAGATCTGCTGTAGAAATCAGCATTGGGCATGGTGTTGGCAATTTACTTTCTATCCATAGTCAATGCCAGAGAAGGCACACTCATGCCCTGTTGTGTCTTCATTAAAAGAACTGCATCCATGTCATCAAAGGATCAGAATTATCCTTGGGTGAGAATTAAAAAAAAAAAGTGACGGAGTTTAACAACTCAGGTGTTATAACTGTTCTCCCTCAAGTTGGAGGATCCGGGCGGTGGCCTTTCTTCACTGAACTCTTTATGGAGACTAAATCGGCTAAAATCTTTGATTGTTATGATGTG
>NW_005362726.1:0-1073 GCF_000412655.1 Myotis brandtii | reverse complement strand
GACATCTCCGTTCAGTCCTCTCTGCTGCCCTGCGAGCGAGGGCTCTTGAGATGTGACAGGGACGGAGGCTCAGGAACGTCCCCCGAGTCCCCAAATGGAAGCCACGTCTGCCCCGAAGCCCTCAGTGTGTGTCCCCCACATCCAGGGAGCCCTGCGCCCACCCTCCTGGCTTTAGTGTCTGTCTCTCCGACAGCAGAAGGAACCACATCTAAGCCGTCTTTCAGGGCCCGAGGCAGCGCCCTGGCCAGGCTGGGCAGGGCTGGCGGTCAGGGTGCTGGCTGGCTGGGGCCCTAGCAGACCTGGGCTGCTGTCCCCACAGGAGAGCAGAGGACAGAGAGATGGAGGTCAAGGAGAGAGGTGTTAGCACAGACCCAGCCTCACTCTCTCTCTCTCTCTCTCTCTCTCTCTCTCTCTCTCTCTCTCGCACATGCACACGCACACACACACGCACACGCACGCAGCAGGCCGGGGCAGGAGGGAGAGCAGACCCCGGGGACGGCCGCAGAGCAAGGCGGCCAGGAGGCAGGAGAGAACATTCCACAGGCCCCGGGCAGAGGAGAAATTGCTTCCAGAGGCACCTTGGCCCGGCCCCGGCCCCGGCCCCGGCCCGTCACTCAGTGGGGCTAGAGGTCCCCTGGCAGCTGCCAGGACCAGGAGGAGGGGGGCGGCCGGGATGGGCCTCTGGAGAAAATCTCCCCAAACCAGGCTTGGCGTCCGCTCTGACTGCCCTGCGCCGGGGGAGAGGCGTGGCCGGGAAAAGTGGTCCAAGATGGTGGGTCCACACGCACCCCAGATGCCCATCTGCTCGTGGCGAGGCTGCGGGTGACCTGAGAGCCCGAGCCTTGCAGCCAGGTGTCCCTGGGCAGGGCTGCCTGCTGGACCTGGGGCTGCAAACCCAACACACGAAGGCCCCGCGAAGCTGGGAGGAAATGCCTGCGAAGGCCGGGACCCCGCTGAATCCCTCCCTGCCCCCCCCTTGCCTGTAGTAAAATCATTCAGGGGAGCCTCCCCTTTAACTCATGTTTTGTTGTTGTTGCTGTTCCTCTCACCAGAGGATATTTTCTCCATTGATT
>NW_005362725.1:0-2160 GCF_000412655.1 Myotis brandtii | reverse complement strand
TGCAAATTACTTAATTTTTTTCTCCTCCTTTCTGGTATTGACACTTCCAGTTTCTTTTTTCCTCTTGCTGCACTAACTAGAATATCCAGAAAAACTCTGGGAAAAGCTGAGAAAGTGTTATTTCGTATTCATAGTGAGACTATCTCTAGAGGTTCGTTATCTAATACGATGCTAGGTATTATTTGCTGATAGAGATTCTTTCTCAAATTTCTTATGTACCAAGAATGTAAAAAATCAGAAATGAATGTTGACTTACTAACATTTTAGCATTTAACATAATCATCACATGGGCTTTCTCTTGATCGATTGATATGATTAACTATATTAATGTATTTTTCCGATGTTGAAAGAATTTTGTATTTTGGGAAGAAATCTGATTGTATTGCATTTTGAAATCACATTTTTAAATTTGTTTCATTAATATTCTGCTTAGGACTTAATGCATATTTATAAACGACCACATGCATTTCTTTCTTTCATGTCTTATCTTCTGTTTGGTTTGATACCAGGCTTTATAAAATTAAGGCGTTCAACTTTTTCTATGGTTTGAGATTATTTAAGTAGTAGAAGAATTATTACAATAAACAGTATAAATGTCACCACAAAACATCCGAGGTCTACTGCCTTTTTGGGAGAGAGATAACTTTTTCACTTTTTTTTTCATGGTTATTATATTAAGGTTTGCTACTTCTTGAATCATTTTTGTTATGTATTTTATATTTTTTATTTTAAAAATTGAGCTATAATCCACCTATCATAATATTCACATTTAAAAGTGTACAATGCAGTGGTTTTAATTTATCCACCAAGTAGTGCAACCATCATAACTATCTAATTCCAGAGCATTTTCATCACCCCACAAAGAAACCTCATCCCCTGTGGCAGTCACTCCCTATCCCCCCCACCTCCAGCCTCTGGCAACCACTCGTCTACTTTCCGTCTCTATGAATTTGCCTATTTTAGACATTTCATATAAATGGAATAATATAATATGTTATCTTTTGTGTCTGGCTTCTTTCACTTAGCATAATGTTTTCAAGGTTCATCCATGTGACAGCATAAATCAGTGCTTCATTCATTTTTATGGTTGAATAATATTCCATCATATGAATATATCACATTTTGTTTATCCATTCATCAGTTAATGAACATTTGTTTTTGTTTTTCATTTTTTGACTATTATGAATAATACTGCTGTGAACATTTGTGTAATGTTTTTGAGTAAACATATGTTTTGCATTCTCTTGGGTATATACCTAAGAGTGGGACTGCTGGATCATATGGTAACTCTGTTTAAACTACTGTACCATTTTACATTCTCATTAGCAATGTATCAGAATTTAATTTCTCCACATCATCACCAACTTATCCTCTTGTCTTTTATATTATAGACACCCCATTGAGTGTAAAGAATATATATTTTTTAAAAGAAAATAATTTAGTTCATCAAGATCTTGAAGACTATTAAAAGTTTTGTTTATAATTCTTCTTATCTCCTATTTATCTGTAGATATTTCCTCTTTCTCATTCCTAAGTTTATATCTTTGGAGCTGTCTTTTATTCTTAATTTGTCAAGTATTTCTACTTTCTAATTCTAGTTGAAATTTTTATTTTCAAAGATTAGATTTTATTACAACATTTTTTCATAAGTAGTCATCTCTCTTTTTTATCTCTATTAGTTTTTCTTCTTCTTCTCTGGAGACTCTACTTATTTTCATTCATTCTAACTTGATAATGAATTATTTAGTGGTTTAAATATTCCTCTAACTTTAGCTTTGCCTGCATCTCTTGTGGTCTTATTTGTAAAGGTTTTTACCATTATTTTTTTTAATTGTCTGTAATTCAGATTTTTATTTCATCTTGATGACAGAGTTGCTTGAGGGAAAATTTTTTGTTATTAATTTAAGAATTTAACTTTTGGATATTTGCTTTTAATATTTTATTATTAATATCTCATTTTATTTTACTGTGGTCAAAGGATTTGGCCTACTTAACCTTTGCAGTTTGCAATTATATGAGATTCTGAGGCCTAACAAATATTCAATTAATAAAATTATTTTATGAATACTAAAAAAAAGATATTTTAGTAGAATATCAAAATATGGTTAAAATATATATCCTATTAAATTAGATTTTGCTCTGGCATTTTGGAAAAGAAAT
>NW_005362724.1:0-512 GCF_000412655.1 Myotis brandtii | reverse complement strand
GGTACATTTACACCATGGAATACTATGTAGCAGTAAACAAGAAGAATCTCTTACCCTTTGAGACAGTGTGGAAGGACCTGGAGAGTATCATGCTAAGTGAAATAAGCCAGTTAGAGAAAGACAAGTATCACATGATTTCACTCATTTGTGGAATCTAATGAACAAAATAAAGTGATGAATGGAGTGGATCCAGAGTCATGGAAGCATGGAACAGACTGTACAATCTCAGAGGGAAGGCAGGGGTGGGTGGGAAGACATCAAACAATGAACTTTTATGCATATATGCATAACTCACGGACACAAACAATAGTGTGATGAAGGCCTGGGACAGGAGACAGGGTCAGGTAGAAGGGGTCAATGGGGAAAAAAGGAGACATATGTAATACTTTCAACAATACTAGTAAATATTTTTTAAAGGGAAAATGCAAACTAAAAGCACAATGAGATACTACTTGTACTTCACACCCATTAACATAGCTATTATTTAATGAAAACAGAAAACATTAAGTGTT
>NW_005362723.1:0-538 GCF_000412655.1 Myotis brandtii | reverse complement strand
TAGTGTTATTGTGATTACTAGGCCCTGAAGCCTTCATAAGTAAATAAGACTGAATCATGGAGCACGATTGTGGTGCTTGTACATAGCAAACAATTAATAAACATTAGTTAACACACATTAGTGTGCATTTTTAGGGTAGGCTATTTCAAGTATATATTAAATAGAGAAGTCCCTAGAAATGAAGTAATCTGGCTCCCTCAGGATGATGAACGTAAGACCCAGAGAAGTAAAATAACTTGCCCAAGTCACATAGTGAGTGGCAAACTGGAACTAAAATCTGTCCAGCTGGAAGAGGCCTGCTGTACCCCACATGCCTCTCTTCTAACCACATCATCTCGTATTCAATGACAGTGGTGGTAAGTACCATCCACACCACAGTGGCAGACTTCAAACACCTTTCCTTTTATGCCAGGCTTAGTTACAAATGTTGGATTACACCAATTTTACCTTCTCTGGCTCCTCACCTTTCTGTCACCTTTATATATATTCACTAGAGGCCCAGTGCACAAAATTTGGTGATCAGGGCTGATCAGGTTCC
>NW_005362722.1:0-764 GCF_000412655.1 Myotis brandtii | reverse complement strand
AAAAAAAGGGATCCTATAAGCTGGTAGTTAGATCTATAGGTTGGATCAAATTTAGGTGCTGTGCATGCGCTCCTGGCAAAAAGCAAACAAACAAGCACACAGAAACCTCCTCTAGTTAGAGAATGGCAGGTTTTCCCAGTCAACAGCCTTTGCTATCCTATATAATAAAAGCCTAATATGCTAAGTGTCCGGTCAACCTGTCAACTGTTCAACCAATCAAAGCGTAATATGCTAATGATATGCTAAGGCTGCTCAACCGCTCACTATGACGTGCACTGACCACCAGTGGGGCAGACGCTCCAACTGCTAGGGTAGCTTGCTGCTGGGGTCCGGCCGATTGGGACTGAGATGGGCCGGACATGCACTGGGGACCTCCCAATGCCTCTCCCCAGCTGTCCAACCTCCTGTGTCCTTTCCCAACCCCGATCGTGCACTGGTGGGGTCCCTCGGCCTGGCTTGCACCCTCTCGAAATCCTGGATTCCACAGGGCAGTGGTTATCACCTCATCCTCTGGAATGAGGCCCAGAAATCAGGATTTTAAAAAGATTCCCAGGTGATTCTAATGTGCAGCCAAGGTTGAGAACCACTGCCTCAGGGGATGTTGGAGAGCCAGTTTTGGCCCAATATCGCAGGCCAGGCCGAGGGACCCCACAGGTGCACAAATTCGTGCATGGGGCCTCTAGTGTAGAGATAAATGCCAAGGGACACCACTTCTGTCTGCTGTGGAACTTCTCAGAATCTTGCAGATCAGAGACAGCCAATCA
>NW_005362721.1:0-2380 GCF_000412655.1 Myotis brandtii | reverse complement strand
GAAAGAATCCTAAACAAGGCCAGAAAAGGAGGTAAAAATGGGGTTTGAGAAATGCTTTTTCATCATTATCTCCAGAAAGGGAAGGGAGGTTACGTAAGCAAATTTTCAAGAGTTCTAAATGTTTTAGAGAGCTCAAGGAGGGTTGAGGAATTATTGAGAACAAAATATTGGACTTAAGGATAAATACTGGTGACTATCGAGAGAGTAGTTTCAGTGTAATGAGAGGCAGCAGCCAGATTGGAAATGTTTACAGAGGGAATTGTTGGTAAGAAAATAATGGTTGTTTGTTCTTTTCAGGTCTTGGAGTTGAAGAGGAGAAATGAATAGAATGGTACAACAGAATGATAGAGTGAAGAAAATGAGTTTAGGATCAAAGAGGTTTTCATTATTTAAAAGATAAAGGTGCATAAATTGTTGAGAAGGAAAGATATTATTTATAAATAACTGAATTTTTTTCTCCCTTTATCATTGCAATCTTTTGATCTCTTTTTTATTGTATTTATTTATTAGGTATATTGGGTTTTGCAACTTTCAAACAGATAATCTTCAGCAATAGACTTCTCTCTGCATCACATTTCCATCTATAAAATGAGAATAATCATAATAGCCTTTGTCTGGCTTTCCTAATAGGTTTACTTGCTCAGAAAGTCCAAAGCAGAAATGTTTAGAAAACAGCTTATAAAATGCATAAGCAAAAATTAAAAACTAAAATATAATTGTATAGAAAGTTTAAAACTTAGTATTATCATTGCTTGTATCCTGTTCCTTGTAAGAATTCCAAGAAGTGCAAGGAGAGTTCTCTTTGCTACCATCTGTGGACCTGCCTGACACTCAACCTCACCTGCTTCTAGCTATAGATCAAGTTTGCTGTATCTACATCCTAAAACTCTACGGGCATAAAATAAGCAAAAATACCAGTGAAATAGCTGTGGATCAGTGCTAATAGAAATGACTTTCCATTTTTCATTTGTGTATATGCACTGACATATTTGCACCTTCATTTCCATTACTCAGAAATCCATTCTGATCCTTAAAGTCAGTGTGCTATGGTTATCATATGATTATGTGTGGCATCAATTTTCCTTCCTGTGACGTTCTCTTTTTACGAGCTCTAAGCATCATAAAGTTGGGAGATTTTATTGAAAAGTCAAGGTGGCAGAATGATGGAAATCACTCAGAAATGATGCTCTGCTGCCGGAACAATGTTGATTTACTTGTAACGCTAAACACACTCCACTAAGTCATACACAGCTCTTGGGAGAGGGATGACTAATTAGCTCGGTGACTTAGCCGCCCACATGCTCTGCTGATTCTGATGCATTAACACATTTTATTAGCCTGCAGTTATGTGAACAAGAACTAAGAGCCACTTATTACATGAGTAATTTATAGAATAAATGCCTTCTCATCTGAAATCAAAGTGCCCAAGCTTTGTGTCAGCTACAGACCCACAGAAATCTCACCCAAGTTTGGATGCCCTCCAAGTAGACACCCCCAGCATCCATTTGCAGGAGAGACCATGATGTTCTCACCAAAAGGGAAACGAGGCTCAGGATCTGAGTGCTCTGGCCAAAGAAAAATGATCAGCCAAGACATTGTTATAAAGATGAACTTCTGGCCTAAGGCCATATCCATCCCCAGGAACTCACCAAAATCCTGGTACACGGAAGAGATTTTTTTTAAATGTTTTTTCTTTATCTATATTACTAAAATAGGCTTTTTACAACATGTAATGCATAGAGAGGTGAATAATACTAAACTGCTTTTCCAGAGCAATTAGTTTATGTTATTTTGAACAGTATATACAAATGTATAAGAGGACTAACTTTTGGAGAATAAATGTGACAATTTGTCTGATTTTGCTTTGGAACAAATGAGACTTTCTGGATTTCTATCTATTTGCAATTACAAATGTAAAGTTGGATGTTCTCTTATTATCAACAATGTGAACTTCTTCATGTCCAGGCTGGTTTGAACTGGCAAACATAGGTTATACTTGGAAGGAAAAACAAAATAAAACCAGATAAGATATAACCCATAAATCCAAGTTTTCCTTTTGTCCTCTATGAAAGATGCCCTCAAATTGGGTATGAAATGAATTTGTATTGCTTGCTCAAACAGTAATGATTAAGCCCTAAGCTATTTTCCAATTTAGAAAATAATGGGATTACTCTTATGGAATATAAAATACTTTTAAAGAAGGTACATATATATGTATATTTCTTCTTTAAAACTAATTCATATACCATGAGAAAAATACCATCATTATATATACATATATATATGGTATGTGTGTGTATATATATGTATACACACACATACACATATATATCCTTTTAAATGTGTTATGCTTTCATGTCTCTACATAGAATATGTGCTT
>NW_005362720.1:0-1361 GCF_000412655.1 Myotis brandtii | reverse complement strand
GCACAAAGCACTGGGAAAGGGGTCCAACAAAGGGAAGGTAGACACATGCCCCGTAAGGTTGGGATGACATAGGGACCCCCAACAGCATTGGCTTAATGAACTGCAGCGAGCTTAATACTGTATTGAATGAACCCACTTGCAACATGGAATGGAAACTCTGGACATTGGCTCTAATTGTAGCTCTACTGAAATGCTAGCCACACTTCTATGACTGAGTGAAACGGGACTTGGGACTCTCAGGGATGTAATTGTATGGAAATAAAACTTCCTACTATATCGCATCCTCCCGTGCGAGTCACGGAAAATTCCTTGTCTTGAGATATTGCAAGGACCCCACTCCTGCTACCAATGGGGGAAGATGAGACACATGCTTCTGCAGTAACACAGGTAATAGAGTTTTGTTCTAAATATAAATTTTAATTTTTTTGTGATTTTGGAAACTATGCTCATACCAATATTTTAAAAGGGAGACTCAGCCAATTCTCCTGGTTCATTCTATTCTCCATCAGGCTGCAGACCTTGTCAACTCTTTTTATTTTGTATGTATGTATGTATGCATGCATGTATGTATGTATTTAAATGTTATTTCATGCAATAATTAAATGTCGGTAGTTTCTGTACTTGATATTGTATCTTTTGTCAATATATATTTTTTAGTACACTCGAGATGAGACATTGTGTGCTCATTTACTTCAACTCTTTTTAAACCACTGAGATATCAAGGGAGAAGAGAGCTGCATGCTAAGTTTAAGTTCCTGTTCTGCTATGAAGGCAATTCAGGGTGGCAACCTAGGTCTGTGCCCAGTCAAACCTGTATTCTAGCGTGTATGCGTACAAGCCTATAACTAAGCCCCACCCCTCTTTCCACTTGTGGCCTAGCCTTGAAAAACCTGCCTTACAGGGGCCATAAAACTATAAAACCCCACAAGGGTGGCCGGCTCCTGGTGTCAGAGGGAGTCTTGGTCAAAATCTCACTACCCCCCTTACAACCATCACAGGGGCTGCAAAAGCCCGTGAAAAGTCCAGAAGCCTAGTCCATATCTGGGGGACAAAGAATCGAGGGGGATGAAAAGGAAAGCCCCACCATATTGGTGCTCAGATTTGGGAACCAATTCCCCTGAGCCATTCAGCACAGGTGCTCCTGCAATAAAGTGCATTTCCTGATCTTCCAAGTGCCTGGGTGTTTTGTTTTGCTGCCGCCTGGAAATTTGCTTTAACACTGCTACTTACTGATATGTAAAATTAAGCAAGCCTTCATTAACGTTATTTTTGAATATTAAATGAGATTATGCATGAACAATAAGTGGTTTTTAAAAATATATTCTTATTAATTTCATAGAGGGAGAGAGAGATAGAAACAT
>NW_005362719.1:349744-353228 GCF_000412655.1 Myotis brandtii | reverse complement strand
GCTCTGAATTGTGAAGAGCTGTGATTGGTGCAAGCTGTCCGGAGGTGTGTGCGCGTCTGCGTGCATGTGCATGTGTCTCTGTGTGTGTGAGCATGTGTGTTTGCACCTGTGTGTGTGTGTGTGCCCGCACACGTGTGGAACGCAGCAGGACAGGGGCAGTCAGTCTGCAGGCACGAGGTGGGGAGTCACTCCTCTCCAAGTTCCGTGGGTGGCGGAGACTAGACTCAGAAGAACAGATGCCTTGCTTTCCTTATCCCCGGCTCTGCACCTGAGTGTAGGCAGCCCAGAAGTTTCCAAAGTTGGGGGCCCAGCCCAGGCTCTAGATTTCAGGATGCCTGAGGTTCCGAGAGAAAGCCTAAGTGGGGGGACAAACCCAGGTTGAGCCCCGGGAATGCCAACAACAGGTGTATCCTGCCCCAGTGGCTCTGACGCCCGGTTTGTTACTCAGCACAGCCGAGTCGAGCAGGGCTGGGTCGCAGGGAAGATGGGCGAGGGTGCTGGGTTGCAGAAGCAGCTTGCAGCCTGGCCCCTCAGGGGCACTGCCCACGGGTGCCAGTTCAGTCTGCCCCAGGCAGCTGACCTATTTTTTCTTCGGAATCTCCTGCTTTTGTGTTTTCTCTTGCGTGAATAAGCAGCAGGCTGGTGAGCAGAGGCAGGGCCTCCATCAGGGTGTGGGGGAAAATTCCATGTGGCCAGGGCTTCGAGGGAGGTCCCAGGGACGAGATGTTCCCTCTTGGCCTGTCCCTCTGTCCCCTGCCCCCATCTCCTTTACCTCCCTCCTGATCATAGGACCCACCAAGATAGTGTGTGGCAGACAGCCTGCCCAGAGGGTCATCTTCACAATTGTGTGAGCCCAGCCAGTCCTCATTCCCAGCATCAGGGCAGGGAATGCTGATGCTCAGCCGTGAGTACTAACAGGGCGTTGATTTCCCACTTATCGTGTCTACCTGGCACCTCACCTGGGGATCGTGACCCTGCGGCAGGCAGAGCCCACTGTGTGCTCACCTGGCCGGGCCTGCCTGCCGGCTCCGGAGCACACGCGTGCATTTGGCCACGTGTGAGTGTGCAGGTGCAGGCCTCCGCCCAGGTGGTGGGGAGGGCTCGCGTGGGGTGTGGCCGTGCCTTGCTGCCGAGGAGTCATTAAAGGAGCAGAGCCGAGGTTGCATTACTGGCTCCATTACTGGCTGCTTCCTGCCGGGAGCTCTTGGAGGAAGGGCTCCCGGAAAGATGGTCTGGCCGAAGCATTGCTGGAGAGGTCCCCCAGAGGAAGGCGGCCTGCCATTCCCGCCCCGCCTCCCAGGACCTCGCTGTTCAGAAGATGGGACACTCTCCTGGCCAGGCCAGTCCGGGCTCACCTGACCTCTGACTTCCGACCCGAGAGGTTTGAAAGGGATTGGGGTCCGAAGGCTGTGAGCACACTGATGGGGAGACCATAGGAGGAGGGGACTTCTCTGGGGACCTGCCCGCATGGGTGGGGGGTCCTCGCTGGAGGCAGATGATGTCCAGGCGGCCTGTGGCCACCTGCCTGGTGGAGAGGAGAGCCGGGGCAGTATCTGGTGTCTGGACACAGCGTCCTGAGCCACACGTGCTCCGAGAGAGCGCCTACCTTCCCGGGGAGTCTGTCTTCTGCCTGCCTCACGCCCTCCTTCTGGGCGAGCGTCTCCCTGGGCGCCTGAGGGCCCGCTCCCTGGAGTCTCCGGGAGCCTCCTGGCTGGTCAGGGGGGGAATGACTGGGGGGCTTCCAGGGGCTGTGCCTTTTTTGGACTCAGCAGATTATTTTTAGGCGGCAGTGGAGGTGGCAGTGGCTGCCACTCGTATTATTAGACAGCAGGCCTGTGGTTTGGGAGTCTGGTGCCCAGAGGAGGAGGGGGAGGGGAGAAGGAGCAGGAAGACAGGAGGAGGCTCCAGAGAGAACCTGGCCTCCTGAGGGCAGCGCTCCCTCGTGGTCTCCCTCACCACGGCGGCCACCAGATCCAGCCGGAGGCTCCTGGGCCAGGTACGGTGACACTGAGCTCCCAGCCAGCCCACGTCGGCCAACTGCCTTCTGCAATGTCCGCCCTGTCATCCTGGCCGGGTCCCGGTTACAGGAGCCTGGCTGGAGAGCCTTGCAGAGCATGCCGTGGAGAGGGGCGGTGGGGAGGGGCGGCGGGGCGTGCTTTGGGTGCCGTGGGGAGAGGCCTTGGTGCCTGGCCTGTGGCCGGCAGGATGGCACCAGTGAGTGAAGCCAAGAGGGTGTGCAGGCTGCCCTAGCGGCCACCTGAGTGACCTGGCTGAGCCGCGGAGCCTCCCAGCTTGCTGGTTTGTGACATGGCAATGGCAGTGCTTCTGCCAGGTGGGCACCGTGGCCATTAAGGGAGCTCCGTGTTACATGCCCAGCACAGGGCCTGGCATATGGCAGGTGGGCAGAGGAAGCGGGAGCTCTCTGCACTGGCACCGGTACCTTCTCTGGTATTAGGAGTGTCTCCCACGCCCGTGCCCTGCCTCCCGCAGCCCTGCCCTGGGAGAGCTCCAGGTGGTGAATGTCAGGTGTGGGGCCGAGCCAGGCCCTGGTCACCTCGTGGCCTCATGGTTCTGTGCTCACGGGATCCAATGGCAGCCGTGGACTCGGGCCCCCGCCGTGGACCACCTGGCCCCGGGAGCAGGAGATTTGTACCCCGTGGGCTTTCAAAGGTCAGCCAGACTGCAGGTGCTGCCTCCCCCTCCTTCGCCCCCCCTCCCCTTTTCCCTCCTGGGGTAGAACAGCTCCACGGGGGACTGGCAGGGCCCCAAGGTGCAGATTGGCTGGGCTCGGGCACTGCTGTGTTCCGCCTTCTCTGAACCCAGCCTGTGAAATCCAGGGCACCTCACAGCCTCCCACTGTCCTCACCCCTGCAGGTCCCAGCTTCTCTAAGAGGTCGCAGCCCCCTCTTTGGGCTGTTCCCTGCCTCTCCCTCTCCCTGCCCCGCCCTCCTCCCTCTTCCCTCCTCCTTCCCACCTCTCCCTCCTCCCTCCCTCCCTCTCTCCCTCCTCCCGCTTCCTTCCTGCTCCCTTCAGAACCAGTGGGCAGTTACTCCCGTCAGCTCTGCTGGGAGAAGCCCCCCTGTTCCCTGGAGGAACAGCCTCGGCTCTCTGGTCTTCCTGGTTCTGGGTGCTTTGAAGGCCTGTGTGTATGTCCCTGTGGCTGAGTCTTCAGTGCCCGTGAGTTCTCTCTCTTTCTCTCTCTCTTCCACCTTCCTCCCTCCCCTTGGGCTGGCTGGGCCCTGCCTGTTTGATCTGCACTATACCCATCTCTGTGTCTCTCCTTTCTTGCTTCTTGAATCCCTTTCCCACTTTGGCTTCAGTGGGGGTCCCCTGGGTTTGAGGCCCCATCCCTCCTCTATCAAGCCCTCTTCCCTCTTCATTGCTAACCTGCCTGCTTCTCTTTTTTGGTAGTGACCTTTTTGGTACAAAGTGTTTATTAGACATGTTCTGGCTCAGAAAAAATCCAGCTTAGGGAGAAGTGCTT
>NW_005362719.1:341317-349574 GCF_000412655.1 Myotis brandtii | reverse complement strand
TGTGTGTGGGGGGGGGTTGGGGGAGGGGGGTGGAGATGAAGAAAGCTGATAGATAGTTCAGGATTCAGAGAGCCAGGAGGGTGGGATTGAGTTCGGGGGGCCAGGCAGGGCCTCTGCCTTCTTCTTGGGGAATTCCATCTCTTGCCTTTTCCCATCTTTGGGATGCTTATCTCACCGTGTCCTCTTTCAGCTGCTTGTGTCCTTGAGAAGAGATGGGGATATGGCTGCCTGGCTGGGGGGGCGAGCCTCTCTGGATGCCAGGCCGCCCAGGCCCAGGCGCTGGCTGGGGGTGGGGTGGCAACCTGGGCCCAGGTACTGGGTGAGGTGTGAACCAGGCTGCCTCCTTGCCATGTGGCGAGAAGGTGGCAGCAGGAGGTGTGAGTGAGCAGCTGGCACCGAGGGAACCCATGCCAGAGCACAGAGCCCACCCCCCTCCTGGGCTTGCCCCACAGGGTCCTCAACCCCAGTAGCCAGAGAGCTCTAGGGCCAGCCCACTGGCAGAGGTGGGCAGCCACCTGCCCAGCAGTGCTCGGTCCCTCTTTCTCCTGCCCTAGGCTCTAGTACCAAGGCCTTGAAGGAGCCCCCTTCTGTGGACAGTGTCCATCCCCCCCACCAGGAGACCCACCCCTGGGAATAGCTCCCCCCCATTCTGTATTTCTTCTTTTCATTTCCTCCAAAGTCTGTGCTGCACACACATGTGCACACACCTGTGCACACACACATCCACATGTCCCTTTGCCAAGAGCTACACACACATGCACACACATGCACATGCACTTGACTCCCTTTCACTGGTAGCCCATTCCTCCTGGGTGCAGATCAGCCTTTGTGCTCCTAGACGCTGGGAGGCAGGCCCTGCCCGATCCGGGTGCCCCTGGGGCTGTGGGGGAGGCACCGCTGCAGCAGGGCCTCCTCATGCTTTCCCTGAGGGGCTGGAATTCACACTGAGTCTGCAGCAGGGCTGGGGGTGGGGAACTGGGAAACCTGCTGGGGCCTCAGGCAGGTGAGTGCAACACTCTGCTCCAAAAATACTCTGTGATCTTAGCTCTTTCTCTAGAAAACAGTGATGTCACTGGTAGCCAATCAGCTTCCGGAAGGTCTTGCCTCCTCCTCCTTCTGCAACTTGCAGGGGAGAAGCTGGAGAGGGGTGGGGGAGGGGGAGGAAGAGAAGGAGAGACACCAGGAGACACACCGACAACAGACAGACAGACACAGAACGCGATGGAACATGGAAACACACGGGCACACACCGACAGAGGCCCACACGGGAAATAAAGCCGGCAGAACCCCTTCCCCATGCACAGCCAGACAAATCCATGTGCCCCCCAACACACACACACACACAGTCTGATAGAGACATTGAAACAGGGAGACAGGAAAGCAGACAGAATCACCCGCAGAGAGTGGGAGCTAGAGAGACAGAGACACAAAGAGAGAGAGACACACAGACACGGGAAAGGAGCAAGAAAGAGAGCAGACAGACACTGCAGAGGCAGTGACAACTAGAGAAAGACAGAGAGAGGCATGAAGGAGAGACAAAGACGAAGGAAGGAAGCAGGCAGGGGCACACAGGGGTCAGAGGTGTATGAAGAACCAGAGGCAGCTGACAGACAGACAGTCAGTCAGACAGACAGACAGACAAATAGACAGACAGACAGACTGCTCTTCTGGGCATCCTCTCCATGCAGTAGTGGGCGGGCCCAGTGGCTCCCTGCTTTCCAGCCTCAGTGAGCAGCTGCTGTCCATGGTGCTGCCTGCAGGGACCGGGAGGGGAAGCGGGTGGGATGGGGGAAGCCGTGTTCTCCTCCGGGCTGTGTTGGGTGGTGTGAGGGAAGGCCTGATGGGGAGGCTTCCTCCGCTGCCCCTTTGGTTGGGAAGTAAGCTGGACAAGGTGACCCTGTGGGCACAGAGGCCGGTGTGGGAGTGAGGAGTGTCCGGCGGGAGGTGGGGGCTGCACACATCCTGTCGGGGCTCTAGCGTTGAGGGGTCCAGGAGCCTGCTGTCGGAAGTGTGAAGCAGTGTCTGGGTTAACCTCCAGCTTGGGGGGGGCTGGATCTCTCACTGTGTCCCCCTCCGCTGCCAGGAGGATGGGTGCACCCTGTCCAGCTGTATGGTTTGTCCTCTGCTCATGGAATGGTGTTTTCCCCTCAGCTGGCTGGGGTTAGCGGGCCCCAGGGCCCCTCTGTCCCCAGCACCCTGCTCTCCTAATGGTGATATGTGGGGCTTTGCAGCATGATGGGTTTGGGGCTTGGAACCGGGAGAGCTGGAGCTCCCCCTACCCCCCACTGCAGGCCCAGCAGGGAGTGGGAGGAGGGGCCTGGCCGGGCTTTTCTCTCTAGTGTTGCCCCTAGCAGCCTCTGCTCAGCTTGTAGGGATTCCCTGCTCCTGTGTGGAGCACTCTTGTTTTGTGCTGCCAACATCAGACTGAGTGGGGTGGGTGTAGGAGGAGGGGCGGGAGGAGGCAGGGAGCGCCACCAGGCTCTGGCGCGAAGCCTCCTGGTGCAGGGAGATAGTCTGGATCCACCCTCAGCCATAGCGGCCCTGGCCACGGGTCTGCTGAGGCCCCTTCATCTTCTCAGTGTCCAGACCCCTTAGAATTCTTGGGGCGGGGGGTGTCACAGGGAGGGCTTGGAAATGGCTTCGCTCTTTTGGGGGGTGGGTAGGGCTGGCCTGCAGGATGGGGAGAACTCCCTCCCTGTGCTCTTCCCCCCTCCTCTTCTCCTGAGGTTCATGGTTGGCAGGGTGTGGGGGGGTGGAGGATGCACTGGGGACCCCCTGGGGGGTGAGCGAGCTCCTCTTCAGGAGGAGGGCTGCGTATAGCCGGCCCGGGGAGGGGGCAGAGGTCTTTGGACGTGGGCAGGGGGCTGCCTCGGGGGTCGCCAGGGCAGGACCTCCTGCCGCCTCCTTCTCTAAATCCCAGCCTTGCTGTCCCCTCAGCTGCCCACGGCCTGCGAGAGGAGCCCGAGTTTGTGACGGCGCGAGCTGGTGAGGCCGTGGTTCTGCGATGCGACGTGATCCACCCGGTGACCGGGCAGCCCCCACCCTATGTTGTGGAGTGGTTCAAGTTCGGGGTGCCCATCCCCATCTTCATCAAGTTCGGCTACTACCCACCCCACGTGGACCCTGAGTATGCAGGTACGGTCTGGCCCCTTCGCCTCCGTCCTCGGCTTTGGCTGGGCTGCCCTCCCCCGCGGGGCCGGTGGTTAAGCTTCCTCCTGCCTTTATCCGTTGCCTCCTCTGTTCTTCTCACGGGTCTGAGAGCTGTTTTCCAGTCTCTGCCTCTTCCTTCCTGTCCTTTGGACGCTGGTAGGTTTTGATTCCGTGGTGGGGAATCAGAGAGGGAGAGGAGGTGATGCAGGCAGGAAGCAGGAGTCGGGGTGGGGGGGGGCAGGCCGGGAGGGCAGCTCTGTGCGGGAGGAGCTGAGTCACAGCCACCGAGCCTGGTCGTGTGCAGCTGTGGTGTTGCGTCTGCCTGTCCCCACACCTCCCTCTGGCGCTGAAGTTGGGCCTCCTTCCCTCCGGGGTGTCAGTGTGTGTCTGTGCCTGTGGCGGCCGCCTGCTCTCTGCCACAGCTGCTCCTGCCAGCGGCGGCCACACTGAGTCACTGTCTGTGCCTGCCGCCGGCCTCGGTGGGGAGGTGGGGGGTGTGCACGTGTGAGCATGTGAGTGTGTGCTTGTGTGTGTGTGAACACGTGAGAGTGTGTGAGCATGTGAGTATGTGAGTGTGTGCTTGTGTATGTGTGAACATGTGCGTGTGTGCCTGTGTGAGCGTGTGCATGTGTGAGTGTGAGCATGTGTGCCTGTGTGAGCATGTGAGTGTGTGAGCGTGTGCATGTGTGAGCGTGAGCATGTGTGAGTGTGTGCGTGTGAGAGTGTGTAGGTGTGTGAGCATGTGCGTGTGTGAGTGTGAGCATGTGTGCCTGTGTGAGTGTGTGCCTGTGTGCGTGTGTGAGCGTGTGCATGTATGAGCATGTGCGTGTGTGAGCGTGTGCCTGTGTGAGCGTGTGCCTGTGTGAGTGTGT
The DNA here is from genome assembly GCF_000412655.1 of Myotis brandtii. Classification (NCBI taxonomy): domain Eukaryota; kingdom Metazoa; phylum Chordata; class Mammalia; order Chiroptera; family Vespertilionidae; genus Myotis; species Myotis brandtii. The sequence goes on along the minus strand of NW_005362719.1, from coordinate 345,552 downwards.
GCATGCGTGAACATGTGTGTGCCTGTGCGTTGGGGTTTAAAGGACGGGAGGAAGCTGGCAGGACACTGCTTTTATCTTTCCTTCTGGCTCCTGAGGTCTGCACCGCTTTTCTCTCGGAAAACTTCCGTTTCTCTCCCTCCCTCCTGCGCCTGTGTCTCCTTTCCTCTCTCTGGCCCGGCTGGCTTTGATAGTCTGGCTTTAGGCAGATTGCCAGTGCAGAGACAAGAGGAAGGCGGAGGAGGTTGTGACATTGGAGTGAGGCGGGCTGAGGTGGTGGGGGAGGGGAGAGAGGACCTGAGGGTCCCTGGGCCTCCTCCCTTGTCCTGGAGAAAGGGGGGCCGCTCCCCATTCTGCTGGGCTCCTGCTGCCAAGCTTACCTTCTAGAGCCGTGAGACAAACTTTCAGCGAGCCAAGGATGACTTCTGGGGGGAGGAGGGTAGAGTTAAGGAGGCCGCTGGGTGTCTGCTCTGCTGGCCAGCCCTGTCCTCACTCTCCAGCTCATAGGCCTGTGGCCTCGGCTCTTGGGGCCCTGGGCCCTGGCTGGATCAGCAGTGTGGCCAGCCCTGGTATCAGGGCTGGGAGGGGTCCTAGCACCCTGGTCCCCTGCCTGCCTTCCTTCTGCCAGACAGAGGGGGTATGGGGCGCGGGGCCCAGCTGGGATAGGGGTGTTACTCCACCTGAATGGAAGTGCTCTGGGGCCTGGCCTAGACCCCCAACTTCCTTCCCTCTCTTCTCCCCTCCCTTCCTCTCCCTCTCTCCCTCCCTCTTCCCCCTTATCTCTGTATCCCTCATGCCTTCCCTTTGTCCCCAGCAATGTTCGAAAGAAGGTGGAAGTGCTCTGGGGCCTGGCCTAGACCCCCAACTTCTTTCCCTCTCTTCTCCCCTCTCTCCCTCCCTCTTCCCCCTCATCTCTGTATCCCTCATGCCTTCCCTTTGTCCCCCGCAATGTTCGAAAGAAGAGGCGCATTCTAAGGCCTGAGCTCTTCTCAGTGCCAAGAGCAGGGCTGCAGTTGCAGCTGGGATGGGGCCCGCCGAGGCTGGAGGATGGGAGGGACCGCAGCTCCATGGCCCAGGCTTTATGCCTTTTCCTTTGCCACATGTGGCCAGAGGTCGGTGCCAGCTGTTATTTCGGGCCCTGCCCCCGGGAATGGCCTGCAGGCGACGGTGGGGCCTGTGCCTTTAGCCGGGGTGGGGTGACGAGGTGTGGGCCTCACCCCTGGGCTCTTGTCCGCCTGTCCCCAGGCCGAGCGAGTCTTCACGACAAAGCTTCGCTGCGGCTGGAGCAGGTTCGCTCTGAGGACCAGGGCTGGTACGAGTGCAAAGTGCTCATGCTGGACCAGCAGTATGACACCTTCCACAACGGCAGCTGGGTGCACCTCACCATCAACGGTGAGTACGGGCCTCCTCCCGGGCCGGGAGCCCCCAAAAGCCTGCTGCCTGAGGGCCCGCTGGAGGGGAAGCCTCTTTTCGGGCGGCACCCCATCGCTACTCCCAGTCCCTGCTGCAGAGAGGAGCCTTAGCACGCTGGGCCCCCCTCCATACCCCTCAGCTGGCTCCCCGGAGCCTCGGGTCAGTGGGAGCCTGGAGGAGCTGCTCCCTGGGCTCGGGGCAGGGGTGTGTGGTGTGTGTGTGTGTGGGGGGGGCGGGGGGCAGGGGCGGTGATTCCTCCCTTACTGGGAGGAAGGCATCTGGTTCTTGAAACCGGGGCTAAGGCTTGGTGGAGGCACCGTTCCCAGCCTCGGAGAGACCCTGCCAGCCAGGAAGTGCCTCCCCCCTCCAGTGGAGTTCCCAGAGTCCCCCCATTACTGCCTTCCTTTACAGGGTGACATTTTGGTTCCTTGTGAAATGCATTCATTTGCGTAAGATGTGCTGAGGGCCTACTGTGCGCCACGCTCTGCACCAGGTGCTGGGAAGACGAAGCTGAGCGCACCCTGTTCAGCCCCTGCCTGGACCGGGTTTACTGTCTCCTAAACCAGGAGGATCCTGGGAAGGGGAACAGTTTTAATGGCTGTCAGTTATGGAGAGCTCAGGGTAAACGAGTTGTGCTGTGTGCCATGCTTTTCCAGCGTTCGGGCGAGGAGGCCCATGCGGAGGCGGCAGGGGAGCCTGCTGGCTCTGTGTTGGCCTAGGCGGGGGGCCGGGTCTCCCCGGCTGGAGAGCCCCCTCTGTCACTGGGCGTCCTGACTTGAGAAGGCCTCCTCTGGAGGAGGCAGGAGGAGCTGGGGAGCAATTGAAGGAGAGTGAACCCCATTGTGTGGGGGGAGCAGATGTTTGTGTCTTGTTGTTCTGGCTAGACCCTCACTCTTCCTTATTCAGCGTTTGGCGAAATGTATTCAGCCACACTGTGCTGCAGACACTGTGCTAGCTCCCGAGGCTTCGACGGCGCATGGGCTTGGGCGAGCACACACAGCTGGGTCCTCATGGCTCTGATGACTGGAGATGCCGTGGTCGGGAGAGGGTTGGATGGCGTCCCGCTCGGATGCTTCTCAGCATCAACCTGGCCCGACCTGCCCCGAGGGATGGCTCCGTCTGCCCACCTGTAGGGCCGGGTCGGCCTCCCAGAGCTCGGGTCCGGCAGGCCAACCCATCCAGGGTCCTGGGAGCACAGAGCATTTGAGCCAGAGCCCTGACCTCTGGGGAGGGCAGACTTAGAGGTGGCCGCCTAGGTCCGTGTTGGTCCAGGCTGCCGGACCCATTCGATGCAGCAGCCGGCTCGCGTCAGCCAGGCCCCAGAGACTGATGGGAGGCTGGCTTTAAATCCTGGGGGGGGCTGTCCCTACCACCCGGCAAGCTTTTGAGTCACCTCCTTTGGCTGCAAGCTGTTGTGTGTGCCGGGAATGAAAACTCATCTTAATATTAGCCCCAGCAAAACATCATTAGGGAGGCACACCCGCGGCTGAAAGCCTCACTGAAGGCTGAGCCAGGAGTCCCCACGCTGCTCTGTCTCTCCTGTGCCCTTTCCTGCACCGGCTCAGCTTCCCTGGCGCCTCCGCTCCTCCTGTCCTCCGGCTGGTGTTCATTCAGCAGCCTGAGACCCAGGCGTCCGTAGACACTACTTGCAGGGCAGGAAGTAGGCTTGTGTGTTTGGTACAGCCTCTGTCTTCGTTTGCATGAGTGGGAGTCGATTCTTCGGGGACTCCTAATTGCTCGGAGTGGAACCGGCATGGAATAAGAGGCTGCAGACACTTGGTTTATGTCATGAATCCATCACGTGGTAGCTGTCTGATCCTGGGCGACTTAAGTCACCTCTCTGAGCCACGGTTTTCTCAGTTACCAACCACAATGCCTATTGGCAAAGCCGCCGCGAGGATTAAGGGCAGCGCTGTGTGAGAACGTGCCTGGCCCGGTGTCTGAAGGGTTCATGACCTGTAGGTAATTATGGGTAAGATGCTGGCCATCCTCCTTCTCGAGAGAAAAAACCAAAACACACGCAGATGGAATCAGAGGAGAGTGTGGCCGCAGGGATATATGGTGACACAGGAAGGACTTCGGGCTGCAAGAGGCAGAGGGCTGTCATGATTTGAAAGTGCTTGTGCGTCACCAGTCATTACCCATTCAAATCCCAGCGTCCGCTCTGTGGCAGGCTCTGGGGGCACAGTGGTGGGCAGCCACGTCCAGAGACAGTTGTGATATGGGCTTTGGGAGCGTCTCTGGGGGAACCACCCTGTGCAGAGAGAGAGACCCGGGCAGGGACGGGGAGTGAGCCAGGTGCAGGGTGGGGCGGTGGGGAAGAGTGCTCCAGGCAGAGGGAACAGCATGTGCGAAAGCCCAGAGGAAGGCGAGCCGGCCCGCTCAGGGCTCAGGGAACGCAGGCAGGTTATTTATATAGGAGTGTTCGGTGGGAAAGCTAAGGATGTGCACCATCTGCTCCAGGCTTTAGAACCAGGCTTCTCACTTGCCTTTACCAAGGAGCCTACCTCCCAAATAGGTAGAACAGCACAGACAGCTCCTACGGTGAACGGGAGACCTCTCTCCTTTCTTCTCCTTTCCCTTCATCTCCTTTATTCTCCCTTCCCTTCATCCCAGCGTACATGCTGTCCTGGCTGAGGAGGCTGGAGCCCCCACCACGCCACGGCTTCCAAACTAGAACGTTTAATGTCAGGCATTTTCTGACAGGGATCACCTTTGGAAAATGGAAAGGCCAGTGAAAAATTAGAATTACAAATTGTCTCCTTCTCCTTCTGCGTTTTCTTGAAGATCGGTTGTGTGGAAACAAACCCAATTATTTCTTTATC
>NW_005362719.1:332855-341220 GCF_000412655.1 Myotis brandtii | reverse complement strand
GTTGGTGAGTTCCTTGGAGGCGAGGCCAGCCCATGTCTAACCTGCACTGGTAATTATAGGGCACTTGTAAAAAAGAATGAAGCCTGGAACGCAGCTGGCAAGCTAACACCGAATTCAGTAAATAATCCAGACTCAAACCATTATTTTCCTGAAAACTTGAAATTGTTCAAAGTACTTTCCTGATTAGCACCTAAATAATAAAGTAATTATGTAATTAGTAATTAATTTGTCACTTCAGGACATAATTTAATTTATTATCTTTCTTTTAAGCTTGATGCCAGAGGCAGTGGAGGCTGTGGCTGTATTCACTGTGTTTTCAGGGGCAGGCTTGGTGGTGGTGGGGGCGCGGTTGGGGGGGTTTTTTTATTTCGGGGCAGGAGGGGAGGCCTGGGAGTGAGGACAGGATCCCCTTGTTAGGGTTTGGATGATTTTTGCCATTACTGTTGGTGTAAGAGACACTGGATGAGAATTGCTTCCTTCGAGGATGTCTGTAGAGTGTGTTTGTGTGTGTGATGGAATGTGCTTCTCAATTCATTCAGTATTCACTCTCCCAGTGTCCCCGTGTGCCCACGCTGAGCTGAGGGCTTAGAAGGTTATGGGAGAAAATAGTCATGTTCATGCTCTTAAGGAGTTTTATGTGTTGTTTGTGTTGATCTGTAGGTGTGTGAATGTGTATGCACACTCATTCATTCATTCATTCATTCAACAGATGTTTGTGGAGTACTCTATTACATGCCAGGAACTATGCTGAAAGCTGGGCATATGGTGGGATTTGTGGAAAAGATCTCTGCTCTCTCAATGAGAGAGAAACCTCATCAATCAGCTGCCCCTACTGGGGACTGAGCCCGCAACCCAGGCATGTGCCTTGACTGGGAATTGAACTGGTGACTTCTTGGTTCATGGGTCGATGCTCAACCACTGAGCCACACTTGGCCAGGCAAGATCTCTGCTTTCTTTTTTAAAAAAAATGTTTTATGGATTTTTTACAGAGAGGAAGGGAGAGGGATAGAGAGTTAGAAACATCGATGAGAGAGAAACATCAATCAGCTGCCTCTTGCACACTCCCTAACTGGGTATGTGCCCGCAACCAAGGTACATGCCCTTGACCGAAATCGAACCTGGGACCCTTGAGTCCGCAGGCTGACGCTCTATCCACTGAGCCAAACCGGTTAGGGCAATCTCTGCTTTCTTAAGGAGAGGTAGTGATAAGTGCTTTAAGGAAAATGAAACAGGCTAAGGGGCAAGGAATGCTAGAAGTGCCATCTTAGATCGGCTGACCAGGCCAGGCCAGATGCATCTTAGCAAAGAACTGCATGAGCTAAAGGAGAGATGACTGTATGGAGCTCCAAGCAGCGAGGACAGCACATGCAAAGGCCCTGCAGTTGGTTGTTCTAGGCGCATTTGCGGTCGACAAAGAAGGCAATATGTTTAGAGCACAGAGAAGGGGGAAATATGATAGATGAGGTTGGCAGAGGGGCAGGGGGGCACCAAGGCTACAATGCCCTGAAATCATCTCATTGCTTCAGAGGCTCCTGAGGAGATGATAGTGATTGTGCATGTTTACATTTTACAAGATCCTTTTTTCCACACAGATTTATTTCTCACATCGATCCTGGAGGGCGGGGGCTTCAGGAAAAGCCCAGAGAGGCTGAGTCACTTGCCCAGGGTTACCCAGCAAGGGGCAGGCTGGTGCATGAACTTGGTCCTGAGCTTTGGATGCCTCGAGATGAGCTGAGCGTGGCATTGCGACCTGGCAGGGCTGGTGTTCAGAGAATGGATGGTCCCAGGCGGCAAGACTGACCATACTGCCTCTACAGGCAGCTCCGAGAAGTGCGGTCCAGGCTCTTAAAAGCTTTATCCAACACGATGGCATTTTAGTTAAAACTCCAACGCAGGTGGCCAGGGGGCGGTGTAGGGGGGCAGCCTTGCATAATCAGAGGAGCATTAGGAAGGCAGCAGCCTGGCTTTCACGGCCCCGATGGAGGCAGGCGGCGAGTGTCCGGGTGTCACGCCTGGCCGGGCTGGGGCCGAGGAAGCAGGGTGTCACGCGTGGTCATGAGGTGAAAGGGAGGGTGAGGGGACGTCTGTGGAGCTGGTGGCAGCAGCTGCGGGCTCTGTGGGAGCCTGGGGACAGCTGTCTTGTCTGTCACCGTCTTAGTGCTGAGCTCAGTGCTTCCCTGCAGATGCTCAGCAAACGTGGGTTTGTTGGGAATTTGCCAAATACAACGGAAAATGTGTAGAGTTTGGACACAGCCAGGCACGCTTTGAATTCCAGGTTTCCTCTCCCAGTGTAAGATTCATGGGCAGAGGATGTCTCCACCTTCCCTCCTCCCTCTGTACACCTTGAAGAAGGTCAGGCATGAGCCTACGAGGAATGGTTGCACGGGCGGTGCCTGGTGCGGGAATGATCACCGCTCCCAGTGTAAGATTCATGGGCAGAGGATGTCTCCACTTTCCCTCCTCCCTCCATACACCTTGAAGAAGGTCAGGCATGAGCCTACGAGGATGGTTACACGGGCGGTGCCTGGTGCGGGAATGATCACCAGGGCACGGTGCCTGGTGTGGGTGCGGTGGCTGATGGGGAGGGGGTGTAGGGGGTGTATGACATGCAGGGCAGCAGCCCTCGAATCACACCCTGAGCCTTTGCGGTCTCTTTGCAGCTCCCCCCACCTTTACAGAAACACCCCCCCAGTACATTGAGGCCAAGGAGGGGGGCAGTGTCACCATGACCTGCACAGCTTTTGGGAACCCCAAGCCGATTGTCACCTGGCTCAAGGAGGGGACACTCCTAGGTGCTAGTGGGAAATACCAGGTAGGTGTGCTGTTGGTGGGGCCACTGCCCCCCCGCCTCCCTTCGCCTCTTTCTCCCTCTCCAAGGCGGTCTCCCACTCCATGGGACCAGTGACGCTGTGCAAAGGCACAGAGGGAGATGGAAGCAGCAGGCACACTGGCTGGGGTGTGTCGTTGGAGGGAGATGAAAAACGAGGCCCCTCCTCCGTCTCCCCCAGTGCGTGAGCCCCGAGGCCCCCTCCGCCTGAGGGGGGCGTTGGGCGGGCTCCAGGTGGGTGCTGAGCTTCGTCTCTCCCTGGTCCCAGGTGAGTGATGGGAGCCTGACTGTGACGTCGGTCAGTCGGGAGGACAGAGGTGCCTACACCTGTCGCGCATACAGCATCCAGGGAGAGGCAGTCCACACCACCCACCTGCTTGTGCAAGGTAACGGGTCTCCCTGGCTGCTTTGTGCCTGGGGCCTTTCTCTGGGAGCCCCGCAGAGTGTGATTGGCACAGCTGGGGGCAGGGGGAACTGGGCAGCTGTGAGGAGCCGGGCAGGGCACCTCCCAAATACCACGACTTCACGCTGGAGCTCCCACGGTGGCCTGCTGTGGCTGTCACCTGGGGTGGCATGAGGCCCATGCTGGGTGGGTTTCTGTATCTGCCCAGGCAGGGTTTAAATAACTGAGGGCATTTGGCACTTGGTAGAGCTGGGGTCTGCACGGGCAGCACCTGGAAATGCTGGGCTGCCCTGCCCGGGGCCCAGAGGATTCAGAGGGGGGCATCTGGGTGGCCAGGTCTCTTGTCTGAGCTGAGCCCACCCACCTGCTCTGCCTCTGCCCGCTGCCGGTGGTTGGTGGTGGCTGTCTGGGCTGCCAGGACTGCTGGTCAGCTCTTCCTGCCTGTCTGCTGACTGGCGTGCTGAGTGGCATGGGGCTAGAGTTCCCTTTGCAGTTTGGAGGAGAAGTGGCCTCCTGCGGGAGAGTGCCGGCCAGGTCAGCTGCAGCCTGCCTGGAAAGCCAGCCCGGGAATGGGGATTCTTCCCTCTGTTTGCTCTGCCCCCCTCACCCCAAGTCCTCCCTCTGGGCGCCCTCTTACCCTCTGCTGGGTGAGCAGGGCATGCCTCTCGCTCCTCTGGGGCAGCATTGCTCCTTGCTCTGGACTGAGAGATCTCTGGGAGCCTCCCTCAGGGCTCTTGGAGAGAAGATGGGCAGGAAGGACGTGTGTGTGTGTGTGTGTGTGTGTGTGTGTGTGTGTGTGTGTACGTGTGCACATGTGTGTGTGGTGTTAAATGGCTAGCATTTGTAGAGGGGTTATGCATGGGGGCAGGGGGCAGGTAGGTGCCAGGCGTCTCCGCTGGCTCAAGGGGGTGGGGCACACTGTGGCCACATCCAGCACCACCTGCATCTCTGGGACCTGTAGGCAGAGTAAGGACCTGTGAGCACTGACAGCAGCGAGAAGTGTCTCCATGACAACGGCCTGGGGCTGTGCTGCCCCCAGCCTCCCTCTCGGTTCCAAGCACCCTTCCCAGAGGCCCTGGTGCTCCCTCCTCCCTGGCCCCGCCCGGTGAGGTCATGCTTGTTTCCTGTGTCCCCAGGGCCTCCCTTCATAGTGTCCCCTCCTGAGAACATCACTGTCAACATATCCCAGGATGCTCTGCTTACCTGCCGGGCGGAGGCGTATCCCGGCAACCTCACTTACACCTGGTACTGGCAGGACGAGAATGTCTACTTTCAGAAGTGAGCACCCTGCCCAGACCTCCTGGGGGCGGAGCGGCCAGGGGCCCCAGGGCCAGGCGTCCGAGCAGGGCCTGCTGCAAGCTGCCCTGCGGCTCCGGGAACTTAGAGGGGGTGGTCCGTGCACAGGTCCCGCCTGTGAGGGCCGTGTCTACACCGAGGGGCCCTGGGATGCGAGGGCGCACTGGGCTCTTCCTCGTGCGTGGGGGTGAGGGGATGCGTCCCTCCCATGGTGTTCATGGAAGATCCTTGTCTCCCCCCCCCTTCCCTGTGTCGCCTCGTCTCCTCTACAGTGACCTGAAGCTGAGAGTGCGGATCCTGATCGACGGCACCCTGATCATCTTCCGGGTGAAGCCCGAGGATGCAGGGAAGTACACCTGCGTCCCTAGCAACAGCCTGGGGCGCTCCCCCTCGGCCTCCGCCTACCTGACTGTGCAGTGTGAGTAGGGGCAGGGCGGGCCTCAGCTGGTGGGGGTTCGGGAAGGTTCGGGCCACCTTAGCCAGACGGGAGGCTGGAGGGCAGCCTCGGGTCAGGGGATGTGGGAGGAGGAATGACGGAGACAGGAAGCCAGGACAGCCCAGGAAGAGGCCCGCACCTGGGACGGTCATTTGAGGTGAAACCAGCCTCGTGGTGTCTTCTGGGGGCCACGTGCTGGCTGCCTCACGTCGGCTGAGCCAGCCTCAGGTCAGGGGTCGGCAGACCTTCTGGACAATCGCGCTTGCACTGGATGCCAGCCAGCACCTGTCTCCACCTGGGGTGGGACACTTGGTGGTGTTTTTTCTCCGGTGTCTGAGGAGGTGTAGCTTGAACCCATGTGGGGTTAGATGTCCAGCCGCCTGGACGGTGTGAGGGGCCGGGGACAGGCCCTTCTTCCGGTCCAGCTCCCCCAGCACCTGGCTCCCTCGCTTCCTCGTGCCCCTTCTCCGGGGCTGCCGAGCTCCCAAGGAATGAGCTGCTCTCGTGCCAGAACGATGGGGGGCTTTTGTCTGAGCACAAGAATTCGGTTTCCTGATCTTGAAGACTTCAGCAGAGTCACTGCTCCCCACCCCCTGCGAGCCAGCCATTGTGAGAGGGAGCAGGATGAGCCATGAGGATTCATCTCTTCCTTTTGATTTGCTGATGGTCCTGTCACTCAGGCAACAAAGGCCCCGTTGCTGCTGTAGGTGACAGGCTCTCCATCACTTGAAGGCAGGAGAACTGCTCACCCTGAAGGCCAAGGTGGGGAGTGGCAGGGTGAGGAGGTAACCATCTGGAGACCTGGAGTCCGCACTTGAACTGGGGACAAGTAGAACAGCGGGTGACCCCAGGAGGTGGCTCACCTCTGACCCAGCCTCGCAGAGCTGGGCGCTCGCCTGTCTGCATTGCATGCGTGTGGAGGTGGAGCCAGTGGGACCCGGAGCCTGCTAGAGCTCCCATGCTCCCGTGCCTACTGCTTTCGTCCCTGTGCAATGATTTTGCTGCTTGCGGCCCAGGCATCACCTCTCCACTTTGCTGGCCGCTGACCCCGAGGACTGTCGGCGTGCTGTGTCAGGAGGCCCACGTTGCTAAGTGCTGTGAGGCCCAGGCCATCAAATCTGTCCCACCCAGACCTACAAGTGAGAAAAACCCAGGCAAGAAGCTATTATAAGCGACTTACCGTGTGCCTCGCACTGTGCCGGATGCGCAGGAACCAAGGGGAGGGGGACGCCTCTTGGAGCAGGATCCCGGCTGGCTGATGTCATCTGTGCGGGAAGGTGGCAGCGGGGGAGTCTCAGAGGGGCGATGGCTCTCTCCAGGACTGAGGCCGGTCCTCGGAGCCATGGGTGCTTCCGTCTCCCTCTCCCACTTGTCCCTTTTTACCTCCTTCCTGCCTTCAAAGAGAACCCGGGGGGGGGGGGGGGGGGGGGTGAGATTTTTCAGGTGGGTGAGACAAGGATCTTTATTTCTGCTAAAAAGCAGTGTTCAGAGTATTTCCCATTCATAAACGCTTTGAAAACCTTGGAGGAAAAGGAAAAAAAAAAAAACACCCTCTACCATACAAAAGTAGGAGGCTCTGTCTAAATATATACCTCGGCCTGGTATTTATGTAATGCTGTTCTCTGAAGAGCTCCAAGTGCTTGAAAGATCCCAGCTCATTCATCCTCTCCGCCTCCCTGGAAGTTCCGCGTCTTTCCCCTCGGTAGCCCTCAGGGAAGTCGGGGGGGGGGGGAATCGGAAGGTGATGGATATGACTCACCCACATGGCAGGATGCGCGGCTCTCGCTGCTGCCCCAGGAGCCTGTCGTCGGCTCTGTGGCCTGGGCTGAGGGTGCCCTCCAGCTGCACAGAAGGGAAACTGAGGCCTGAGACGGCAGCCAGCAGGACGGACAGAGAGGAACCACCTGTGGTTCTGCCTCGCCCGCCTTGTGCATAGACGGCCGTTCATTCCTCTTTGGGCTTAGGGTGTGGAGCGAGGAACCGGCTGGGTGATAGGACTTGGGGTCAGCAGGTGGGGGAGGGGGTGGTCAGGGTTGACTTTGAGCGTAGGAGTCGAGGGAGGGGCTGGGGAAATGGACAGGAGAGCCCCGCCCATCCGACAGCAGTGTTCACATCTGGTCTGGGGCAGGCAGCTCGTGCCTCAGTGCCTCTGGGCATTCAGAACAGAAGTGCTGGGCATCCTGGAGGCTGGGCAGACAGAAGCCTGCAGCCTGCACTGGTGGCTCAGCGTGGCCTCGGGGCCATCAGCCCAGGAGGCCGGGGTTTGGGGGCCACGGTGGGCCCAGCACTCAGCTCCGTGTTGAGCACTGAGGACACTGTGGGGAGGGTGTGAGGGGCTGTACTTTGGGGGGTGCCTGTGTGGTGGCTGGGCCCCCGCCTGGAGTTCTCTCTTCTTGACTTCCCTCGTGTCTTTCTTCTCTCCCACCCGACACTACCCTCTCCAGACCCAGCCCGTGTCCTCAACATGCCCCCCGTGATCTACGTGCCCGTGGGAATTCACGGCTACATCCGCTGCCCCGTGGACGCAGAGCCGCCGGCCACCGTGGTCAAGTGGAACAAGGACGGCCGCCCCCTGCAGGTCGAGAAGGTGCTAGAGAGACGCATGTGGGGTACCCATGAGAGGCACCCTCCCCGACACTAAGGGGCTGCCTCTGGGGGTCTGGATCCTGCCAGGAGCCTTCCCCTGAAGCTCTGGCAAGCTTAGAGCTGCTGCCCATGGGGGTCCGCAGCTGGCAGGGCACCGAGACACCCCTTCCCAGGGCAGCTGGTCTCTGCCCGGCCTGCCCCCAGTGGGGCTAGTGGAGCCGCCCTGCCCGGGTCTGGGCCTGTTGGGGCCGGGACTGGTGTGCACCCCTGACCGTGGCCCCAGCTCTGCTCCTTCCGGCAGAATCTCGGTTGGACCCTGATGGAGGACGGCTCCATCCGCATTGAGGAGGCCACAGAAGAGGCCCTGGGCACGTACACCTGTGTGCCTTACAACACCTTGGGGACCATGGGCCAGTCTGCTCCCGCGCGGCTCGTCCTGAAGGTGAGGCCCGGGGCTGCAGGGGCCTCCGAGCGGTGGTGCCCATCGTGCCCCCTGTGCCCACCTCCACGCCCACTGTGCTCCCTCCAGGACCCCCCGTACTTCACGGTGCTACCAGGCTGGGAGTACAGGCAGGAGGCCGGCCGGGAGCTCCTGATCCCCTGTGCTGCTGCCGGGGACCCCTTCCCTGTCATCACCTGGAGAAAGGTACCTCTGGGTCCCGGAGCTCCCGGGAAGCGTGCTGGAGGGAGGGTGTCTGTTCTGGGGGGGCCACGTGCTGAGGGGTCAGGGGACTTCTCGGGGGCGCCCTGGCAGGGGGTGTGGAGGGTGGTAGCATTATCCTCCGGCTCCTCCGACCCTGAGGTGTTGGTGGCTTCT
>NW_005362719.1:324463-332769 GCF_000412655.1 Myotis brandtii | reverse complement strand
TGCTTGGCCAAGGTAGGGAAGCCCAGCAGAAGCAAGCACAGCGCCCTGCCCAGCGGGAGCCTCCAGTTCCGAGCCCTGAGCAAGGAGGACCACGGCGAGTGGGAGTGCATCGCCACCAACGTGGTCACCAGCATCACTGCCAGTACCCACCTGACCGTCATCGGTACGGCCGGGCAGGCAGGGGTCCGGGTGCTGGGGACTGTGGGCGTCTGTCCCCGTCAGTCCACCCTGAGCCGGAGCCTCCGCAGGTCGCCGGAGCCCTCTGCGGGCTCTGTGAGGGAGGGGACGTGGGGCCTCTTCTGGGAGGTCTTTTTTGTACCCAGCAACCCCCTGACACAGAGTTGAGGCCCCTGCGTGCCCAGTAGCCATGGCTCGGAGCTCTGAGGCTGGGGCCCGCGGGGAAGCTGGGAGGCAGGAACGGGGGATCTGGGAGGAGGATGCACTGAGATGAGATCCCTGGTGGGGCCTGGCACAGAGCAGGCGACCATTCACCTCTCCTGGGGCACCATCGGGCATTCTGCTCCCGCCGACCGGCCTGAGGTGCGTGCACCGTTTTGCCTGCACTTCTGGGCGCTGACAGCTGCATTGGTAGCCACAGCCAACATGCCGGGAGCGTTTCCCTCCCATTTCAGGCACTGACCAGTGGTGCCTGACCATGTACCTCTTGGGAGGGGCAGCCGCGATGGCCCAGGGCACGTGTGTGGACGTGAGGCCGGCGGCGTGGGCACCTTGCTCAGCGCCGCCTCACTGATGCGTGGTGGGCAGGGCAAGCCAAGTTGAAGTTCTTCACTGCTCACGCCCGAGTTCGGGTGCGTGTGGCTGTCTCCTGAGGCTGGGGAACCCTATAGGAGAGCGGTTTGGGGTTTTTTGGCCTTGCCTGTGTCCGTAAGGAAGTTTCTGTGCTTGGAGGTGGGCACAGGGCTTCGACCTCGGGTGATGGAGTGGCCAGGTTTCCCTTTGGCCCACGCTCACAGGGCTCGTGCCCCTCCTGCCGGGTGGACTAGGTGGCACGGTGGGCTGGGTTTCCTTCTCGTATCCTCCGACCCAGCAGGCCAGGGCGTCAGCTCCTCCGAGCGCCCCCAGCCCCAGCCCCTCCACGTGGGGTGCTGCCTTCTGCTACTCTGCAGCAAGGTTTGCGGGGGCCCAGCTCGGGGGAGGGGGGCTCAGTTCTTTCGGTCTGAGAGGTCTCCACTTGGTCTCCAGGCACCAGCCCCCACGCCCCAGGCGGAGTCCGGGTCCAGGTCTCCATGACAACTGCCAACGTGTCCTGGGAGCCCGGCTACGATGGAGGATTCGAGCAGACATTCTCAGTTTGGTACGGACCTCTGTGAGTCAGCCCCGCATGCTTTGCTCTCTGCTTCTCCCTCCCCACCCCCACTTCGGTCCGTGCCTGGGTAGGTGGGGTTCTGAGAAGGAGATGGTTCTTCACCAGACCCCACAGGAAGAGGTGTGTTGACGCAGTGGCTAAGGTCTTGGGGGGTGGGTGGATGTGTATCTGGGGGACTCTGGGCGCCCCCTGTATTCCCAGCCAGAGGTTTGGGAGGCCGGGGCCTGAGCTGTCCATCACGCCCTGCTTTCTCCCCCGCTGACCTCACTGTTGTGACCTTGTTGTGTCCTTGGCCCATGCTGCCTTTCGGTCCCCCCGGTCCTCTGGAGTCTGGGGGAGACTCCTGAACTCCAAGGGCATTGCGAAGCAGCCCAGCCGGAAGTGCGGAAGCTGGTTTTTATTCTGTGGCCCCCTCCCCGGGGGTTACAGAAACCAGTGGGGAGGGGGACTCCCCTTCCTGACCAGGTCTTCAGCACATGCATGTTCCCTCTAGGACCCTGTGTCTCTATTGTGTTCATGTCTCTTATGCATTTAGCCAGATTCAGCGATTTGACATCCTTGGCCAGACCTGGGGGTAGATCAAGATCAGAAACCGGCTGAGGACCGGAGGGTTAGAAAAGGGAGAGAAAGGCCACAGCCGGCCCCTCCCATTGGATCGCCCTCCCCCACGTTGCTCTCCTGAGCCAAGAACTGCCCGCCTGCACCATGGGCATCCCTTATGGCAGGGTTCCTCAAACTACGGCCCGCGGGCCACATGCAAATACAAATATTGTATTTGTTCCCGTTTTGTTTTTTTACTTCAAAATAAGATATGTGCAGTGTGCATAGGAATTTGTTCATAGTTTTTTTTTAAACTATAGTCCGGCCCTCCAACGGTCTGAGGGACAGTGAACTGGCCCCCTGTTTAAAAAGTTTGAGGACCCCTGCCTTATGGGGTGGAGGGATGAGCCCCTCACTTCTTCCTCTAGAAAAGAGAGACCTGTCTCCCCTGGGTGGGCATCCCTGCCAGACTCAGCCCTGGGGAGGAGGAAGCTTCAGATCCAGGGGGAAAGGCCTGGAGATTCAGGGAGAGTCCCCGATACACTTTTACCAGCAAGGGGAGCGGAGAGGGAACCCTTCCCATCATGGAGATGTGGTGGGTTTTTCCCAGACTGACATCCTGGGCATATTGAGTTCTGGAGCGGCCAGCTGGGCCCAGGTGGTGAGCTGGGGGGACTCTGAGCTGCAGCCGGATCACCCCTCCCCTTATCTCTAGGCCTCCCCGGCAGAGTGGGGGCAAGGCGGGGTTCCTCACCACCCTGCTGGGTGACCCCTGCAACATCCCGGCACCACCACTGGGCAGCTCCCTCCCTAGGGCCGCGTTGGGTGTGGCCGAGCCACCTTTGGGGATGCCAGGGGGCAGGTCTGGGCATCGGTAGGGGTTTCGCTGGCTGCTTGTGGCTCTGCTCCATGCTGCTGCTCACCTGTGTTGCTTTTCACTCTTTGCTCACTCGCTGTGGTGCCTGGGCAGGGAAGGGCAGGTGAAAAGGTTGGGAGGTCTCCTCTCCGTTCTTTCCGATAACCTCTCACTGTGTAATGACATACATTTGGCGCTAGCATTTTTTGTTTTGTTTTTTTTCCTGTGCTTTTCACCGCCTCAGCTTCAACTCCTGGGCATACATGGTATTGAGCCTTCAACCTACAGGGGAACCTGTTGGGCACCCACTAAATGGTAGCTCAGGCCTGAGAGGGCTGTGTGGCATCTCAGTCCACGGGGCGACGGCTCCTCCCAGTGGTAATGCCGGGCACTGCACCCGTAGGAGATGCAGATGGAGCTGGGTGGTGGTTGGCTGTGTAGAACAGGTGTTGGGGTGACCTTCCCCTTCATTGTGGTTTCTAACCTGTCAGGCCTTAGGGAAGCTGGTCCCCACTCCGGGGAAACCCCAAGCCATCTTTGTCATGTACCCGAGACCTACCTCCTCTTCTGACTCCAACCTGTGACTCCACGTCCCACTGTTGGCTGTCCTTGCGAGGGTGGGTGGCCAAGGTCACCTGAGTGTCGTTAGTCCTGCTGTTGCCAAATTGCTCATCCTCACGGTCGTGCTGTGGTACCTGCCTCGTTTTCAGTGTCCTCAGAGCCTCTCTTAGGGTTGTGACCAGGCTGAGATGATCCCAAAGCACAGTTGGTAATTTGACCGGTGGATTTTTTAATTTTTATATAAATATTTTTATTGATTTCAGAGAAAGGAAGGGAGAGGAAGAGAGAGAGAGAAACATCAATGATGAGAGAGAATCATTGACTGGCTGCCTCCTGCACACCCCACACTGGGGATTGAGCCCGTTAGGAGAATTTCTCAGTCACATTGTAACTCCATGTTTAACTTTTTGGGGAACTGTGGATGGCCAAATTTACATCTGCTGAATTCATCCACTTCTCTTTACTTTTTTTTTTAAATATATTTTTATTGATTTCAGAGAGGAAGGGCGAGGAAGAGAGAGATAGAAACATCAATGATGAGAGAGAATCATCAATCGGCTGCCTCCTGCATGCCCCCTACTGGGAATTGAGCCCATAACCCAGGCATGTGTCCTTGGCCGGAATTGAACCTGGGACCCTTCAGTCCGCAGGCCGACACTATTCATTGAGCCAAACCAGCCAGGGCTTGACCAGTGTTTTGAGCATGACTTACACCTGAGTGTTCCTTGTAGAAGAGGAGGTGCCACGGGGGCTGGTGACCTGGCATTGTGAGGCGTGGCCCATCGAAGTCGGGTGGCCATCCTTCCTTGGCCGTGACCTCTTCCTTGAACCTGGGGAGGCCAGCCCAGCGCCGCCGCCTCCGGGAGGACCGTGCATGCTCTCGGTGTCTCCAGTGTAACCCACCCACCCTCTTGTCTTCGATCCTCTCTCTCTGCTGTGGCCAGGATGAAGCGGGCGCAGTTTGGACCCCATGACTGGCTGTCTCTGCCAGTGCCCCTGGGGCCCAACTGGCTGCTCGTGGACGCCCTGGAGCCCGAGACGGCATACCAGTTCAGCGTCCTGGCTCAGAACAGGCTGGGGACGAGCGCCTTCAGCGAGGTGGTCACTGTGAACACTTTAGGTGAGGCCCCGCGCCGTGGTGCTAAGGGTGTTTCCCGGAGGAGCTGGGGTGGGTCAAGGTCCCGCGTGGTCCGGGCGGTGGCAGGAGGGGTCCCGGAAGCTGACATTGTCGTGCCTGCTGCGTGCCAGGCGCCTTCCTGGGGGCTTTCTGCGGTCCTGTCACTAGACCTCCCGGGAAAGATGGGTCGTTCCATTTTGTGGGGCTCGTCTATACCAAAGCACCTCCCCCCACGTCACTTTGGGCTGATTCCTGGTGCGTCCTTAGCTGGACGGAGGAGGCTTTGAATTTGTCCTTCCTGGTCAGGCCACGTGTCCGTGCCTTCCTGTGGCTTCACGGGTCGGGGCACTGGGATCCTTCTGCCTCATGTACTTCGGCCGCACTTCCCTCTGGCCCTGGCTTCGTTCGGTGGCAAGCGTGTGGCTGACCCTTCCTTCCTGGGCTCGGCGGCCATTCCTCCCACCTGGGGCCAGAGCGGGCAGCTCCGAGCAGGGGGCACCGCCCAGCTTGCTTTACTGCCACCCAGGGGGCAGCAGTAACAGTGCCAGCGCTGCTTGGGGTCTCCCCGTCGAGTCTTGATTTCCCCCTGGGCCTAGAGGGGAGCTGGAAGAGCAAACCGTGTGCGGGAATATATCCCTGCTTCCCTGGGAAGAGAACCAGAGATATGATTACAGTATTTTTGTAAAGATACTATCTTATTAAAAAGCTGATTGCATTTAATGTGTCCTCCTTCCGTAGCTCCCATTTTATCCCTTCTTCTTCTTTTTAAAAAAAATTGATTTTTGTGTCCTCCTTCCGTAGCTCCCATTTTATCCCTTCTTTTTAAAAAAATTGATTTTAGAGAGAGGGAGGGAGAGAGAGATAGAAACATCAGTGAGAGCCCTAGCCGGTTTGGCTCAGTGGATAGAGCATCAGCCTATGTACCAAAGGGGCCTGGGTTCGATTCTGGTCAAAGGCATGTGCCTTGGTTGCAGGCTCCTCCCCGGCCCGGGCCCTGTTCCAGGTGCATGCAGGAGGCAACCAATCGATGTGTTTCTCTCACATCGATATTTCTCTCTGTCCTTCCCTCTCTCTTCCACTCTCTCTAAAAATCAATGGAAAAATATCCTCGGGTGAGAATTAAAAAAAAAAAAGAAAAAGAAAGAAAGAAAGAAACATCAATGAGAGAGAGAGAGACATCGATTGGCTGCCTCCTACACATCCCCTACTGAGGACTGAGCCCGCAACCCGGGCATGTGCCCTGACTGGGAATTGAACCAGTGACCTCTTGGTTCATGGGACGATGCTCAATCCACTGAGCCACACTGGCCGGGCCCATTTTGTTTCTTCTGTGGAACTGGGCTCCTCCTAGATGTTGGAAGTGCTCTGGACACAGGAGCCCAGGTGCTGGCCCACAGCCACGCCGCCATTCTGTGGGGCGGGAGGGCTCTCTTCTGGGACACCCTGGCCCCTGAGATGATGCCTGCACGGGTGTGTGGCCTGTGACCATCGCCTAGGGGCCACGGTGCACCAGGGACACATGCTGAGCCAGAGATCGTGTGGACGGCGAGGCCACGGCGACCTCAGCACTGTGCCTTCTCTCCCGCCGCAGCATTCCCCATCACAACCCCAGAACCCCTGGTGCTGGTTACCCCACCGCGGTGCCTCACAGCCAATCGGACCCAGCAGGGTGTGCTGCTGTCCTGGCTCCCACCTGCCAACCACAGCTTCCCCATCGACCGCTACGTCATGGAGTTCCGTGTCGGAGAGCGCTGGGAGATGCTAGACGATGCCATCCCAGGCACCGATGGAGACTTCTTCGCCAAGGATCTGTCACAGGTGAGCATGGAGCTCCCCCTGCTGCTGCTGCCCAAATTCTGGGAGTGACAGGACTCCTGGAGTCCCTCCCTGGACGCGGATCTGTGAAGTCTGGCCACGGACTGATGGACCACGCACACCCTGTTCATGTCTCGCCCAGAGCTGCCCACGGTGACTGGGGTTCCCTAGACTCAGGACCAGCTCTCCCAGGGGCAGTGGGGGGTTGTATCACTGAGGGATTTCTCCAAGTGCAGACACACAAGCGAGGGCAGGGGACAGGGCGCAGGGCAGGCCCGGGCTGGGTCACCAGACACTGACCTGAGCTCCTTGCTGGGAGCCTAACTACGATGGACAGGAGTTCCCAGGGCTGTCTTTAGCTTCACCCTTTACCGGTTCAGAGCCCGGGGCATACATTATCCTTTTCCAGCCGACCTCCTTTAGCCGGAGAGAGAAAGCTGCCTATTCCCTGGGAAAAGCCAGTCTCGCCTACCTTCTGTCTCCCCTCCCTGGACACTCAGGGCTGGAATTGGCTCGTGGCTCCTGCGAGCCCCTGAATGCCTCTCTTCCCATCTTTCCTCTCCATGATCTCATTTGACATCAGCCGTGGTCAGAGTATTTACACCACAGCAATTGGCAAAGGCTACAAACCAGAACTTCTTTTTTTTTTTCACTTGAGAGCGGGTTGTTACACGCTTCAGGACCACTGCTTTGGGTGCCGTGTTCCACGACACGTCCTGGCGGGGTCAATGGTGGTGTGGTCGGTGGCAGGTCAGTGGCCGCTCTCCATGATCTCATTTGACATCAGCCGTGGTCAGAGTATTTACACCACAGCAATTGGCAAAGGCTACAAACCAGAACTTCTTTTTTTTTTTCACTTGAGAGCGGGTTGTTACACGCTTCAGGACCACTGCTTTGGGTGCCGTGTTCCACGACACGTCCTGGCGGGGTCAATGGTGGTGTGGTCGGTGGCGGGTCAGTGGCAGGCCAGTGGCCACTCAGGTCCCTGGCTGATGGGTGTTGTCCCTCTGGCTGTAGGACACCTGGTATGAGTTCCGGGTTTTGGCCGTCATGCAGGACCTGGTCAGCGAGCCCAGCAACATCGCCGGCGTCTCCAGCACAGGTACTTGGGGGTGGGGGTCCTTTTACAGCTGTGGGGACACAGCCCAGAGCCCCAGGGAGTCAGGTCCACGCTCCTGCTTCCACGGCGGGTGGGGTTTCGCCATCTCGAGCTGTGCTGACCTCAGTGTCCATAAGGAAGCTGCAGAGAGGAAGTTAGCAGATCTCATATTGTTGTCAGAAAGAACTGGTTTAAGTTCTTTTTCTTTCTTTCTTTTTTTAATATATTTTTATTGATTTCAGAGAGGAAGGGAGAGGGAGAGAGAGATGGAAACATCAGTAATGAGAGAGAATCATTGATCGGCTGCCTCCTGCACCCCCCCTACTGGGGATCGAGCCCACAACCCAGACATGTGCCCTTGACTGGAATAGAACCTGGGACCCTTTAGTCCGCAGGCCGATGCTCTATCCACTGAGCCATACCAGCTGGGGCAGAGTTATTTTTCTATCAACTCCATTTCCTCCCGTGTGACCCTCTGTAATGGGGTGGGGCCAGAACAGAGATAACATGTCGTCGAGCATCCACTGAGCGCCTGCTGTAAGACCGCTGTAGAATTATGGCGCTTTTATTGGGAAAATTGCCATTGGGTGGTGTTGCCCTACACTCCTTCCTCTCCCTAGATTTTTTTCAGGCTCAATAAGGCCCCCTCCCTGGCATTTCCTCAATTTCGCTTTCTTTTTCTTGACTCTGGTCCCATGTCTACACATCTTTCTCCAGCAGGTCCCTCTGTCTCCCCGTGGAGTGGCTCCCTTGGTTCCCTAGACTCAGGACCAGCTCTGGGGCAGTGCGGGGAGGTGCTTGTTTAGTGAGAAAGCAAGGGCACCATTTCCATGGGCACTGCTCCCCGGGGACCAGCTGGCAAGGAGCTGGGCCAGGCGTGGGGGCAGGGGAGGGGACAGAGAAGGACAGAGGTGGCATGAGAGCATCGGGTGGAGTGGAGGTGACTTCTGTGCTCTGTGGGGCTTTTTAAATTTTTATTTATTTTATTTAA
>NW_005362719.1:322099-323321 GCF_000412655.1 Myotis brandtii | reverse complement strand
TGGCTCAGCTCTGGGCCCTGTCGACGCTGGCGTGTGTTTTGGTGTCTCGGCCTCAGCAGGTCTCCCCCTCTCTCCTTCCAGACCCTCCGCTCTCCATCACCCACTGCAGGAAGAGCCTGGAGTCCCCGTAAGTGCCCCGGCCCGGCCCCGGGGGACACGCTGCTTGTGGTGTGCGGGTGGACGGTCAGGGTGGACGGTCAGGGTGTGACAATGGGCGGTCCATCACGGCTCTTCTCCACTGGTTACCGCTGGTTGATCGCGCTGTTCCCCGCAGAAGGAGCAGTCGTGTAAATGATCCAGATTCGCTGAGAACCCATTTCTCTTTGGCTTCGAGTGTAGTTCTGTGATTTATTTTTCGGTCATCCTAACAGATTTGCCTTCTGAATATGTTTTGCGTTGTCATATTATAATGAGCTTGCTTTCTGCGAGCAACCTGGGAGGGAGTGAAGTGCCAGGTGGGACTGGACAGAGCCCAGCAAACCGTGGGGCGGAGCGGAATAGAAGTAGAAATGCGGGTGCTCACTCAGAATACACACCTAGACAAATGGAGAGTGTTGGCCCAAGGGTTTCACGCCAGACTATGCAGTGACCTGCGGTCTTGTTCCCTAGTCCTGTCTTCCCTGGTGACTGTGGTTGGTGTTGGCTCAGGGAACACAAAGGAGTAACGGCCAGTG
Organism: Myotis brandtii; assembly: GCF_000412655.1. Taxonomy (NCBI): domain Eukaryota; kingdom Metazoa; phylum Chordata; class Mammalia; order Chiroptera; family Vespertilionidae; genus Myotis; species Myotis brandtii. Next base: position 322,647 of record NW_005362719.1, on the reverse strand, counting down.
TGTCCCCTGCCTCACTCTCCTGCTCTCCCACAGCCTGTCCTCGGGCAAGGTGAGCCCAGAGAGCATCCGGACGCTCCGGCCCCCCTCCGAGTCCTCCGATGACCAGGGTCAGCCTGCAGCCAAGAGAATGCTGAGCCCCAGCCGGGAGAAGGAGCTGTCCTTGTACAAGAAGACCAAGAGGGCCATCAGCAGCAAGAAGTACAGCGTGGCCAAGGCGGAGGCCGAGGCCGAGGCCACGACGCCCATCGAGCTCATCAGCAGAGGCCCCGACGGCCGCTTTGTCATGGGGCCCTCCGAGGTGGAGCCCCCGGTGAAGGGCAGGCGCATCGAGGGCTTTCCCTTTGCGGAGGAGACGGACATGTACCCCGAGTTCCGCCAGTCTGACGAGGAGAATGAGGACCCCCTGGTGCCCACCTCGGTGGCTGCCCTGAAGTCCCAGCTGACCCCTCTGTCGTCCAGCCAGGAGTCCTACCTGCCTCCACCAGCATACAGCCCCCGGTTCCAGCCCCGCGGGCTGGAGGGCCCCGGCGGCCTGGAGGGGCGGCTCC
>NW_005362719.1:320389-321551 GCF_000412655.1 Myotis brandtii | reverse complement strand
GGTGGAGCCACCACCGTTCTACATGCCGGAAGTGGGCAGCCCCCTGAGCTCGGTCATGTCCTCCCCGCCCCTGCACATGGAGGGGCCCTTCGGCCACCCCACCATCCCCGAGGAGAACGGAGAGAACGCGTCCAACAGCACGCTGCCCTTGACTCAGACCCCCACGGGCGGGCGCTCCCCGGAGCCCTGGGGCCGGCCGGACTGCCCCTTCGGGGGCCTGGAAACCCCGTCCATGATGTTCCCCCACCAGCTGCACCCCTGTGATGTGGCCGAGAGTCTGCAGCCCAAGGCCTGCCTCCCCCGAGGACTGCCCCCCACCTTCTGAATATGTTTTGCGTTGTCATATTATAATGAGCTTCTTTCTGCGAGCAACCTGGGAGGGAGTGAAGTGGCAGGTGGGACTGGACAGAGCCCAGCAAACAGTGGAGCGGAGCGGAATAGAAGTAGAAATGCGGGTACTCACTCAGAATACACACCTAGACAAATGGAGAGTGTTGGCCCAAGGGTTTCATGCCAGACTATGCAGTGACCTGCGGTCTTGTTCCCTAGTCCTGTCTTCCCTGGTGACTGTGGTTGGTGTTGGCTCAGGGAACACAAAGGAGTAACGGCCAGTGTGTCCCCTGCCTCACTCTCCTGCTCTCCCACAGCCTGTCCTCGGGCAAGGTGAGCCCAGAGAGCATCCGGACGCTCCGGCCCCCCTCCGAGTCCTCCGATGACCAGGGTCAGCCTGCAGCCAAGAGAATGCTGAGCCCCAGCCGGGAGAAGGAGCTGTCCTTGTACAAGAAGACCAAGAGGGCCATCAGCAGCAAGAAGTACAGCGTGGCCAAGGCGGAGGCCGAGGCCGAGGCCACGACGCCCATCGAGCTCATCAGCAGAGGCCCCGACGGCCGCTTTGTCATGGGGCCCTCCGAGGTGGAGCCCCCGGTGAAGGGCAGGCGCATCGAGGGCTTTCCCTTTGCGGAGGAGACGGACATGTACCCCGAGTTCCGCCAGTCTGACGAGGAGAATGAGGACCCCCTGGTGCCCACCTCGGTGGCTGCCCTGAAGTCCCAGCTGACCCCTCTGTCGTCCAGCCAGGAGTCCTACCTGCCTCCACCAGCATACAGCCCCCGGTTCCAGCCCCGCGGGCTGGAGGGCCCCGGCGGCCTGGAGGGGCGGCTCC
>NW_005362719.1:318241-319373 GCF_000412655.1 Myotis brandtii | reverse complement strand
CACGCCGTCCACGGGCTCCCCGTCCCAGAGCAGCCGCAGCGGGAGCCCCAGCTACCGGCCCGCCGTGGGCTTCACCACTCTGGCCACGGGCTACCCCTCCCCTCCTCTGGGCCCCGCGGGGCCTGCGGACAACTTGGATGTGTTTGGACAGACGCCTTCCCCTCGAAGGATGGGGGAGGAGCTGCTCAGACCAGAGCCCCCCCCACCACAGTTACCCACTTCAGGGTGAGTGTGAGCTGCTTTCTCCCGCCCACCTGCACCTGGTCATTTTCCTGCCCCCCTCCGTCACTCCGCCCTCCACCGGTCCATCAACCAGAATGACAGGGCTTGTCTGGAATCGCTGCAGCCTCCCTGTGGGGGAGTTCTGGTCTTGGCATCAGCAGGGTGTGGTCAGTTGGGGTGGGGTGGGGCTTACCTGCCCAGGTACCCTGCCAGGAGCAGGAGGGATCTTCTCCATCCAGCCCAGGGCTCTCAGGAGTGGGCACACATGGGCCCGGGGAGGGGCGTGGCATGCTCCAGGGATGGTCACCCCAGTTCCTGGTGGAGTGGAGAGCTCACCAGGTCCCTGGGATCCTAGCTGTGGGGGCGGTGCCAGGGTTTGTCCGGAGACCTCGCATCCAGGCTCCTTTGCTTCGCAGCTCCTCCTCCTTGCTTGGCAGGACCCTGAAGCCTGGCCTCCCTGGATCCCCAGGCCAGGGGCGCCCCTCTTCCCAACCCTGCCCTTAGTGGCCTAGTGAGCACCGGGCCCCTCCCACGGCCTCTCCCAGGGGGTGTGGGGGGGCATATCCTGGAGGCTGGGGGCCAGATCTCAGGCTGTGAATCAGGGGCCTGGAACCACACACCCCACCCCAACCTGTGTGCCTCGCAGGAAGCTGCAGACAGACAGACAGACAGACAAGCTCCTGCGATCAGCCTGCCCGAGAGAGCACACTCTAAACAGCTGGTGTTCCAGGTACCAGTCAGCCTGGACGCCTGTCTGTGCCTTTCTCTGTCTTTCTCCTCCTCCTCCTCCTCCTCCTCCTCCTCCTCCTCCCTGTCCTTCCTCCTCAAGTCTGTCTTTCTGGCTCTTTCTTCCTTCTCCATCTTCTCTGGGTTGGCCCAACTTGCTCAGAAGAGCCTGCAATGTCTCGGT
>NW_005362719.1:315721-318188 GCF_000412655.1 Myotis brandtii | reverse complement strand
CCCCTGGTCCCCCTCCCCTCCCTCCCTCTCCCCCGCCCCCGCCTTCTCCCTCCCTCCCTCTTTCTTTCTGGTTCCGTCCTTTGGTCTCTCTTAGTGTGGCTGCCTGTGCGGGGCGCCCAGCTCCAGAGGAGCTGGCCGGGTGGTAGGCAGGATGGGTGGCGGTCGAGGAGGAGCCCAGAGCCCTTCCCTTGCCCCACTCACTCCCACCCTGTCTGGTACCTGGAAGTGCAGGCCTCCCCTCCCACCCCACCTGCTCCTGGTGGGGGCGCAGGGAGTTCTGGGAGTGGAGGGGAGCTCCAGCCGGCGCCAGGCCAGGCGGTGCGCGTGGTTGCGTGGTGCCCGTGGTGTCTGCCGTAGATGCTGTGGGCGCAGCCCTGTCGTCCGCTCTGCAGCGCGCTCATCTGCTCTGTCCCATCGTTGGTCTGGCTCTCTGTCTCTCTCCTCTCCTTCCCTCGCCCCATTCTCTGGCCTCCTTGTCGGTTCTCTGGTCCCCGAGCTCCCCCCTCCTCCCCTCTGGGTGTGCGTGGGTGGTTGCCCCGCGGCCTGTGTTGATAACTGCTTTGTTTCTGATTGATCTCAGCTATCTGGGCAGTGTTGTCGAGACAAGCCTCTCCTCAGCTCAATAGGTAAGGGAGCTCCGCGGCCGGGGGGTGGGGGGCGGACAGGCGGACGGGGCTTCGGCAGGGCCATCGCTTCCTCTACAGGGGAATCCAGACCATGTCCCTTCACCCCCTCCGTGGGGGCGGCAGCCTCTGCTCCCTGAATCCCACGGCTTCTGGGTTCCCCCCCATCACGCTGCTCCAACAGCCCCCCCAGGCCACGCTCGGGCACTGCCTCGCTGCAGCTTCTCGCCCCGCCCGCCCCACATGTCAAGCTCTCTCCCAGAGCCGCCCTGCAGTCTCCTTACTCAGACACCTTGCCATTCCGCTGCCCACACACCCAGAGCTGCCCTGGGGGTCCCTCGGGGCCCTGCATGCACCTGAGGGGCCCACAGTGCCTAAGACCTGCTTGGCCTCTCTGTACCCTTGATCATCTGTCTGGGGCCACACTGGTACCAGGAACACCCACCCTCTCTCTTCCCCATTTTCCCAGCAGCCTCAGGTAGAGCGCCCCCTCCCCCGGCACTCCCAAACTCAGACCTTCTCTGGGGTGGCTGGCCCCTCGCTGTCTTCCTGGGGTCTTATGAATAGTTGGTCCCGTCAGGGAGCACAGGGTTGGGGTGCGGCCCAGCTCCTTCCCTTGGCCACGGACGGGGTCCTTCTTAGGACCAGGCCACCGGGGTCCTCTGAGGGCAGGGCCGGGAAACGTCCCCATGTCCACGCTCCTTGCGTTCTGCCGCTCGCCCTTGGCTGTTGCAAGGCTGGGCTGTGGACCTTGCCTTTAGGGTCACATGGCTCTCGGGGTCCCTGTGGCAACCACTTCTGACCCTTGAGTTGCAGCTGCAGGGAGTCCAGGGGAGCTCGGAAGAGGCGAGGACAGGTTTCCCAGGCAGGGGGTTGAGGTGGCAGGAGACATACACTCACCCGGGATGGGGGCCTGGACTCCTCCTCGCTGCCCCCCCTCCCCGGGGTGGCTCCTTCTGTGGGGGGGGGTGTCTTAGGAACTGGACATGCAGAGGGGTATCAAGTCTCTTAAAAAGGCTATTAGGGTTACGTGAGGCTCGCTCTCGGGGTAACTAGGGAGACGCTTCTTTTTGCCATGGATGGGAGTGCGTAGGCCCCTCTGGCGCCCCGGCCTCCGTGGGTGGAAGCGCTGCCTCCCATTGCCACCTGAGAGGTCCGGGGAGGGGGGGGAGGCTGGCCATGCTAACTGGGGACTATACAACGTTTGCAGTCGTCAGAAAGGCGTCCCCTGGTGAGGATGCTGAGCCATTTCTTTACAACCTGCAGCTAAAAAAGTGCCAGGAGGCCCTGGGACGGCGTGTGGCATGCGGCCGGCCGGGGGCCCCCCTTCGGCCCCCGTGCACACTGGGAGGACGTGCAGGGTCAGGCGGACTTTGTGAGCTCCCCTGCGCTAGGGCCTCCGTGGCCTGAGTCGGGACGCTCAGAGTGGCAGTGACTGGGCTGTCCTCCATCTCCCGCTCTCCCTCCCTGCCGCCCAGTGATGGCCCCGCGGTCACCTCCCCCCAGGGGTCACAGCTCCAGGACCAGCTCTCACCCCACTCCTGGAAAGTGCTGGACCCCATTCTCATTGCTCCTGCCCCTCCCCTCCCCCAGCTGTTGGGGGCCCTCCGCCCCCATGGTTCCCTCCGTGTCAGATCTGGGAGAGCTGAACTACTCTACGCTCACTGCCCAGCAAACCCAGCAACCGGGGCCACACGAGAGAGCATGGCTCCCTGGAGCCTGGCCCGCACCCCCTCCCAGGGGAGTCAGACCTCCCACAGCCTCGGAGTTAGACCTTGACGGTGCTGGGCTGCGGGTGCTGGGCTGCGGGAGCCGCCACGCCTCCTGCTTGCTGCAGGCTTCTG
>NW_005362719.1:290178-296418 GCF_000412655.1 Myotis brandtii | reverse complement strand
GCTTCCGGGGTGCGGTCGCTGCGGGCCATTGGGAGGCGCAGGCTCCTCGTCAGACGCTGTCCTCACGCTGCGCCTTTGCATGTGTCTCCACTCGGTCTTGCTTGGAGATGTGACACGTCTTGTCTTCGTCCGTTCTCGCTCTGTTTCCTCCAGTCGCTTCCCTGTTCCTTCTCCCCACACCTGCAGGTGTCTCCCCCCTCCCCTCCTCCTCCTCTCCCCCCTCCCCTTTCCTCCTCTTCCAACCCCCCTCTCAACACGGGGTATCTGTGGACTGTTCTGTGAATGCCTGGGAGGCTGAGGGGTTTTCTCAGCTCCCTGCTGGGGACCAGTCGTCGCACCCCTATCCTCAGAGCTCCCTCTGATCCCCTTTCCCGTTAATACCGACTTTGGCCTCCGTTGCACATGCAGGTGGGTCTGGGAGTGTGGAGGGATCCCCTTTTCCTAGGGGAGCCCTGGGAAGGCGCTCCCATTTGGAACAAGCTTCTGACTTGTGAGGCCAAGCACTTGGCGGGTGCCCCGATCCCTCTAGAAACGGACCATCTGTGGGCAGAGAGCGGAGCAGCTGCCAGCCAGGCGCCTGGCTTCCTGCTTTGTACTAGTACGTGGAGCATAGCCCTGCCTTTTCCTTGGCTACACCGTGTACGTGTGTGGATTCCCTCAGCCCGCCAACCGCAGGGTCTAACCAGACATGCCGAGCCTGCTCTCGGGCAGTTAGGAAAGAGGAGGCAAGTGCTCTTTAAATGGTGCGTCTGTCTGGTGACTGGAGGGGTTGCTGAGAATGGTGTCTTCATGGTCTGCTCTGTGGGCATTAAGGGCAGGAAATATCCTTAATGGATTTGGATTTTGGCTTTCCTGTCCTGTGTCTGCCTACATTTGAACCAGGAGGTCTTTTTCTCCACTCCTCTGGGCCAGCATAGAGCTAAACAGCTAAGGGAAGCTTAGCTGCATGGTCATGATTTGGATTTTGTATGGATTTTATGGAGAGAGAGAGAGAGAGAGAGAGAGAGAGAGAGAGAGAGAGAGATATCAAGTCAATTCCAGGCAATTTTGGGTAGTTCTGACCTGCAGAGAGAGAGAGAGAGAGAGAGAGAGAGAGAGAGAGGTATATCAAGTCAATTCCAGGCAATTTTGGGTACTTCTGACCTGCAGAGAAATGCTACTGGCAGTGTCTGGGGAAGGCGATACGGCAGATCCAGGAAAATCCCTGAGCCCGAGGCCTTCTCCGTTCAGTAACACTCCGACTCCTTGGGAGACGGAGCACCCAGAGTTGCGGGTTCCTGGACACTTGAGCAGAAGGGACTGGTCAGGAACGGAGCTGGGAGCTCAGCTTCCCGGAGAGCCCAGGGCTGGATTCCGTCCTGATAGGGAACCTGCCAGCCAACCTCAGGTGCACTTGCCACCTTCATAGATGGAGTTGCTTAACCCAAGCTTCCTATGTCCGAGAGACACCAGCGCCCTGGGCCTCATGACCTGGAAGTGCCCCAGGTGAGCTTGACCTCGACGGGGACATGGTCACCCTCCTAGAAAAGGGAGGCGATTTGATTCCAAAGGGCTTGGCAGGTGGCGGATGAAGCTGGTTGGAGCACATGTCACGTATCTTTTCTGTGTAATTCACTAAAAATAAAGACCTGTTTTGCCCTCCTCTCACCCTCCCTCCCTACTGTCCCGCTGGACTCTTGGTTATGGGTTTTTTCTGCCTCGGGAGAGTGTCTTGGTGCCTCCAGGGGCCTTCTGTCGTGGTTCTGCGTTTGAGGGCTGAGCTCAAAGTGGGGACAGGTGACCAGCCGGTGTCCTGGCAGGGCCCAAGCTTGGCTGTTTCCCAAGAGAAAATGAGCTTATCCTCAGCGGATCAGGATTGTTTGGGAGTTTTTGCCCGGAGCAGCCAGCGTTGCCCCACCCCAGGTGTGTCTCAGCCCGGCTCTGCCCCCACTGCTGAGATTGTCAGTGATGACCTCAGCGAGTTCCTTCTGGCCGGCTGATTTCTCAAATGACACGTGGAAGCAGGACTTTCCTTTGCGGGTGACTTCTCTACCCGCTTTATTAGGAAGAGTTTGGAAAAATAGGGCCGCCTGGTGTTGAGAATCTTGGCTCTGTCACATAGTCACTGGGTAATTGGACCAGCTACCTGGCCTCACACCTCAGTTTCTCCCTCTGAAAAATGGGGCCACTGTGTAGTGTTTACCCCGAAGGGTTGTTGTAAGGATGAAAGAACATTGTTGTAGAGAACGTAGGTCCGTGCCTGGCCTGGTAAGTGGTAAATGGATGCTATGTGATAAAACACGGGAGTAGTGACAATTTGTGGATCGTAATAATGAAAACATCCCTGGAGGTGTCACTTGGCTTGGAGAATCCATAGAATTTGCAGAGTCTCTCGAGCCCTGACGGTGATGTTTTTAAGCGCTGCTTCCTGGGCGCACTTGCTACGCAGACCACGCATCACTCACTGTGCGGGGTCCCTCCCAGGAGGCTGGCTGGGCCCTGGAGACAGGCAAACCGCACAGCAGGTGTATACCTGTGAGCTTCCTTCCACGCAGACACCTTAGTCAAGACTGAGAAGGGGTGAGGACACCCCACCAGCATTGGAGCGTCCTGCCCCTCCTGCCGTAGCCATCTCCACCCTGTGCCCGCCTCCCCCTTCCCTTCCAGCTGCTGCCGTGAGGATCTCTGTGGGTAGACTGCAGAGCTGGGGAAGGAGGAAGGAATGGGGGATTGGCAGGTTGGGTGTTTGGGGTGGGAGACCTGCCTTCTCATGGTGAGTTGGACCGAGTGCCTTTGTGCGCGTGGAGGGCGGGGCTCCTGAGCCCTGTGCTGTCAGGGGCCGTGGAAGACCAAGACGTCGCCTCCAGACCTGAACTTTGGAGGCGCTTCTTGATACTTTATTTGCTGAAGGGCGATGGAGTGATGCCATCCACCCACGAAGAGGAAGGTTGCTTCACTGCCAATTCTTGCAGGAAACCCCAGAGGCCAGAGGCGTGTCTACATTCGTTCGTCTGTAAGTTTCTTCTCCCGCCTTCCCACAAAGACAATCCCGTGTTGGGGCCGCCAAGCTGCGATCGTCCCGTCCCTTCTCCTGTTTTAAAAATGCCTCGAACTGCTTGCTCACCGCTGAGGACTCCTTTCTTCGTCACAGGATGTCTGTCCTACTCCTTCGCATCAGGATTTACCACAGACCAGTTGCGATGGAGCTGGAAGGGGGAGCTGAGGGGGCTGAGGCAAGAGTGCAGTTCCCCGTGGCCCTGGGAGGTCTCAGCTTCCCAGATCGACTGACCGCGTGCGGATGCCGGCACTGGTGGGATAGAGAGTGACTTTGTCCCTCAGGCTCCACGTTTGGCTCACGTTGTGAAGAAACGCCATTGATAATGCATCTTCTAGATTTTCTTCTTTTACGGCTCTTAAAAAATTCTCTCCAGGGTGCACAGATGGTCACAGACAGTCGTCCTTCAGCTCTCTTCGGTCCCCTCTGTCACCTGGGCTGCACGGGCTTCACTTAAATCATCGACTTGGTTCTAATCATGCGTTTGGTCCGCCAGGTGCATGGCACTATCCACTCGGCTGGGGGAGAGAGAGAGGCCACGAGGCATGGTCTCCTCACCCAACAACCTCTGTTTCTCCGTTGTTGAATCTTAAAATAGAGAGATTCATGGGATTCTTGCTACAGTTGTCATGGGCTTTGCAAGGCTGCGGATTTGGACTCTCTTACCATCACAATCTACTTCTCCCTTTCGTTTATTCTCTTACACGACTGAAGGAGTCTGAGCCCAGCCTGTGGAGGGCCAGGGAGGCCACGAGTATCGGTGCTGTTAGCTGCGGGGTTCTCCCCAAGTCTCGGTGCGTGGAGAGCAGGAGCCTGGAGGCGGCTTTCTTGTTTGGCGCTGGCCTTCTCTTCTCTGGAGGAGGACAGTGGGTGGGGGTTGGGGTTGCCCACCTCCCGCTTTAATCTGCACTTTTACTTTTTTCTTAAAGGTCTTGATGGTGATGACTTCTCAGAACTTCAGACGCTGAAGCAGCTTCCTGCTCCGAACCTCACTCCTCCGGCTTGAATTCTGTGTGATGGGCCCCCTACTAAAGTCTCTCTCCCTTTCCTAGGTCTTCTGATTGCTCGGCAGGCCCGCCCACCCGAGGTGGGCACCCCCGAAGCTGCAGCTCTCACTGGCCTTTCTCCCTCCCAGGCGCAACAGAGAGCCAGGGGCCGGGAGCCCTCGTGGGTCTGGGACTCCGTGGAACTGCACTCTGTCCGACAGGCCGGCTCTTGGGCTTTCTTCCAGCCCCGCTTCGAAGGCTCCCTGTCCGGGGGCTGACCCGCCCCCTCTGATTGTTCCTCTGCAGGACACATCCACCCGCCCCCGGGAACGCCGCTGCACCTGAGAGGCTGGAGGCTCTGAAGTACCAACGGATAAAGAAGCCCAAAAAGTCATCCAAGGGCTCTTCGAAGTCAAAGAAACGATCCGGTAAATGGGGGAAGCGCCTCGCTCCCCTCTTTCCACCTCGCCCGTCATTATTGTGGGGTTGTTTGCTTCGGGACCCCCGGCCTGGGGTTGTCTTTAGGATTGAGCCCATCAGTTCTCTCACTCTCTGTTTCTCTTGAACTCGAATTTGCAACGAACGCACCATCGAATTTTCATGTAAGAATAAGAAAGAGAAGGTTAAAATCTCCGCTTGTCCTTCCAGTTCTGTTCCCTCCCGCCTGGGAACCGTTCCTCTCCGTGTCATGTGTGTTTTCAAGAGCCCTTCTGCGTACACCGTTAGGAAAGATGGTGTATTGTGTTAGTCTATTTTTAAACAACCTAAATCGTATCGGAGTTTTATCCATTCCGCAACGCTCAGATCTCCGTATGTATTTCCTCCCTATCGTTTCGGGCCTTCTAGTTGGGCGTGGGAATGACGGGGTCCCGCTCCGTGGTCAGGGGACGTTGTGGCAGGAACCTAGCTTCTGCAGTTGGTCATGTTTTTCTCAAGGAGAGAGGGGAATCTTGCTTTGTAAAAGGACACCTCTCACGAATTATGTCTAACGTTTCTCCAGCGGTTAATAGGTGGCTGCTAAGAGAGCATAAAACAAGTCAGCCCTTTTCGGATGTAGAGAATTCCTTAATATTCCCCCATGCTCTCTTTGTACCGGTGGTTTTAGGGATGTGACAGGCTGTCAGAGAAAACGGCGGAACAGGATCTTGTCAGTCTGGAATAGCTGCTGTAGAGGAACTTGCTTTAGAGACGGGGTTACGGGGAAGTGTTACCCAGAGGCCTCTTGAATCTTGGGGAGAATGGGAGCACTTATTTCTCACTTAACCGTTGGGTGGTGCTATTATTCTTTTAGTTTTAGGTGGGAATACTGAGGCAGAAAAAAAAGAAAATGAAGTTTTTGGAGTTTGGGTGGGAAATTGGATCCCAAAGCTGAATTTTCAACTCCTATAAGCTCATTTCAGCCTAAGACCTCTATCTATTATCTATCTATCTATCTATCACCTATCTTTTTTTTGTTGTAAAAAAGGCATATCAGATGTCCACGTTCTCTTGTCCTGTTCCTTTATATATTAAAAACTCTCAAAGATGTCTTTAACCCAGGCCTATTCCATGAGCTCAAGTCTCATATTTCCAGTTGCCCGCTGAACCTGCGTTTGGATAGTTTATAAGCCTTTATAATGCCCAGAATAGAGTTATTGATTATCCTCTCCAAATCTTTCTCAGTTCCTCCCCAGTTTCATAAATAGCACGGCTACCAGCCCAGTCACGAAGGCCCCTCAACCACGATTCTTCTCTTGCTCTTACATCCAATCCATTGGGAAGGTCTGTTGGCTCAGCATTTAGAACATATCCTGAATCTGACCCCACTTATTTCCTGTCTCAGCTGCTAAAACTACATTCTAACACACACTCCTCCCTCGCCTTGACTACGGCAAGCGCCTCCTCTTGGGTCCTCCTGCCTCCAGCCCGGCTCCTTCTATAGTCTACTGTACACACAGCCACCAAAGTGACCTTTAGAAAATGTAACCACATATTCTCTCCTTTAGTCATGGGCATGTGCCTACTCATGCACACACACACACACATGCACATGCATGCACGCACACACACACGCACACACATGCACGCATACTTCTGATTCAAACCTTCCAGAAGCTTCCCACTGAAACCAGCACAGATTTAGAACTTCTTGCCCTAGCCGGTGTGGCTCAGTGGATAGAGCGTCAGCCTGTGGACTGAAGGGTCCTGGGTTTGATTCTGGTCAAGGGCACATGCCTAGGT
>NW_005362719.1:285957-290124 GCF_000412655.1 Myotis brandtii | reverse complement strand
CAGCCGATCAAGGATTCTCTCTCATCATTGATGTTTCTAGCTCTCTCTCCCTCTCCCTTCCTCTCTGAAATCAATTAAAATGTATTTTTTAAAAAAAGAACTTCTTAGGCCGCCCTGCCTGTCTGTCCTGCCCTGCTTTCTCTGCTCACTCGGCGTGAGCTGTGACGGCCTTCCTCCTGTCTCTGGAACATGTCACATGTGCTCCTAACTCCGGGCTTTCCCACGTGGCATCCCTCTGTCGGGAACACGTTGCCTCGGGTCTTTGCAAGGCTAGCGAGGGTTTCTCTGTCAGAGCAGCAGTGTCTCAGTCATTTGCTTCCTCGTGACCCTGGTTTATCTTTTTCTGTAGCATTTGCAGTGTCTGCACCTTTGATTTCTGTAGTTTTTAAGTCTTACAGTTTGTCCGGCTTCCTCACTCCCGCATTGAAGTGTAATCTTCCGGAAAACAAGGGCTGGATCTCTATCCCCAGCAGGGCCGTGAGGCAGAGGCGTGGCCCTGGCGCCAGAAAGGACCAGGCCCGACTCTATGCACATGACTGAGCTCTCGTGTAAAACCCACCGCTGCTTGAAGGGAAGGGGTGGGGGGTGAGTGGTATGAAAACAAATGTGTGAAGTCCCAAGCCCAGCACCTAGAATGGTGCTTGGTACTCAGGTGGTACAAAAAAGACATATGAATATTCCTTTTAGAAAAACCGTTACCTAAGGATAGGTTTTTTATTGATTATTTTGAGAGAGAGAGAGAGAGAGAGAGAGAGAGAGAGGAAAAGGGAGAGAGAAAGAGACAGGGGACCAGCCCTGCAATATCCCTGACCGGGATGAGAACCTGCAACCTTTTGCTGTTTGGGACGAGGCTCCAACCAACTGAGCCACCTGGCCAGGGTAGTATTTCTCTAATAAAAAGAAGAAGAAAAGGAATATTCTATAAAATATGTTACATAAGTATATTCAAGATTAAATAAAAGATAAAATAGAAATAGGGATTGGCTAGATCCACCTGCTTCTTTGACTCTGGGGAACAGGAGGGGGGCAGCTGTGGTGTGGGTTCTGTGGGATGGGCCTCCCAGCCAAGTCTCTCTGGGGTGAGGAAGGTGGTTTTTCTCTCTGCCCTGGTCCCCCGTATACTCAGCGACCCCTTTGTTTAAGCCCGAAGCCCGGAGGATGCGTCCCGGCAGGTGAGCGAGGTGCGTGTGCGAGGGCCGCGGTCTTCCTTCTCACCCACTCTCTTTTCTTTCCGCCTCTCCTGTGCGCCCGTCCCACCTCCCTAGACGGTCCTGCCTCCCAGGCTCAGCAGCTTCCAAACTCTCAGGTCCTGTGGCCCGACGAAGCTGTCTGCCTCCGGAAGAAGAAGAGACACGCTCGGCCGGACCCCTTTGCCCGCCTCTCAGACTTGTGCCATCGCCAGCTTCCGGAAGACCAGACGGCCATCCTCAACAGCGTGGACCATGACGACCCTGGCCATGCCACTCTGCTGTGACGACACAACTCAAGTGCTCCCGGAGTGAGAGCGCGGGCCGAGGGCCGGGGCGGTGTTCTGCTTCCACCCCTTCATCTCTGGGCAGAGCGGGGTCTCCTCCACACCTGGCCCGCTGGCCTCATCTTTAGGACATGGGACCGGGCAGACCCTCCGGTGGTGGGTGGAGATCAGGACGTGGACTGGGGACAGGGCCAGATGCCTGCCTCCGCCCACCGCTCCCCTCTTCCCGCCGTGGGTTTTTCTCACTTCTTCAAAGATCTTTGCAAGTGAGGAGGCAAGCGATGGCTTGTATTGCTCTCAGCTTCTGCTTCGGCTTTTTAAGTCCCCCCAAGCGCTGCATATATATAGATATAGGTGCAAATCATAGGTTCGTAGTGTGTGGGCTTCTCTATGTGTATATAGATGTACATTGAAGCAAAGTGCTGTTTATTTCTGTGGTCAGTGAAAGAGGCGGGAGCTCAGTGAGTAGGACCGCGGAGAGCTGGGTGGGTGTCCTGACGCCCGTCTCGGGGATTTTTTTCTTCCTGAAACAGGAGTCACGCCTTCTCAGCCGATCTCACCATTGGACTCTCCACCTTCTCCCACCCAGAGCAGAAATGGGGGCTTGCCGTTGATTTCCAGCTGCCTGCTTTGGGGGTTCGGCAACGCGTTGCCCCAGAACTAAACACAAGCCTGTATTTCTTGGTTCCTGGGTGAAGAAAGGGTGGCAGGCAAAGGGCCGGACTGGTGTCTTCCTTCCACGGTTGGGTTCAGAATGGAAGCAGGCCTGCACCAGCTCGCGCGCTCACCCATCAGCCCCTTCGGGTCCAGCCCGGGCCGGCGGGAGCCTTGGGGCCAAAGGGCCTCCATTCTGGAGCCGCCTGCGCTGCACACCTCGCTGCTGCTGCTCTATTCATAGCCCGCCTCCGGCTCGGCGCCCTCGGAGCGCTGATCCAAAGCCGCTGACTGGGTTCTTCCTTTCCTTTTGTGGGAGCTAATTTCCCAGATTGATTAATTGCCACTTGCGGGGAGCCCGCCGGCGGCTCCTCTCCCTGCTCTCCACGTGCTGCCTGCAGACTCTTCGCTGCTCAGGGGGCCCCCCTCCACCCTGTGGGCCCGGTGTGGGCGGAACGGGATCAGATGAATCTAGGATTCCTGGGGGTTCTGGGGGTGCTCTGGACCCCCTCTCTTCCCCTGGTTCTGTTTAAGTGGAACTGGCTGAGGCATGGAATGAAGGTGGAGGGGGCGCTCTGCCCAAATCTTGTCCTAGTTCAAACTGTTAGCACCAGACACTTCTGCGAGGTCATCTTAAAATACCTGAAGATGCATCTCTCTCTCTCTCTCTCTCTCTCTCTCTCTCTCTCTCTCTCTCTCCAGTCAGATGATGGCACTGTCCAGGCACAGGGCAGAGTCCGAGGGGGCGGGCGTGTCTGGTTTCTCTTCCCTCTTCCTGTGCAGGAGCCGCCCTGCTGGCCGCCGGGATCCAGGTGGCTATCGGGTTCCTTGAAGTCTTTCCTTCTTGGTGCTGCTGTCCTGGTGGGTTTGGGGACATCTACCTCTCCTCAGTCACCTGCTCACACATCGGCCAAGTCAAAGCACTGGAGGCGGCCCAGCCCCGTGACCGAGGCCGGCGTGGTCTCCGAGAGCAGGAAGCCGCTCCTGCTGGGCACTTCCCTCTCAGGGCTGGGCGCTCCGCCACCCAGACCCGGTGCTTCCTTTCTCTCGGCTGCTGCACATGGGGACAGTTCCACCGCAGGTCTGCCACCCCAGTCGCAGCCACAGTCCGCTTCTCAATGCAAGAGGTAGAAAGGGGCGGTGTCTGGCCCTTGTCTGTCAACGGCCTCATCTCTCCGGGGCTGGGCCAGCGCCCTGGGGTGGACCCTGGACCTTTCGGCTAATGTTACGCGTCTCTGGACATCCAACTCCACTTTCCCACCAGCCCGCGGCCCCAGCAAACGGGAGCCAGGGGTGGTGGCGGTCTTCCTTGCGGGGCAGCACTGCCCCTGCCACGAGCCCATCAGCGATCACAGACACCTCTGCTGGGCACGGGCCTCGGCCCCGTCTGTGCTCGCGACCTGCAGTTTCTCACGCGCGCCGGGTCCCAGCTGCAACGCCGACGTGGGGTGTCAGGGATGTGGGTCTGCGGGATGAATGAGGTCAGACTTTCTCAGCCCTGCGTTGGAATTCTGGGCCCTTCCGGTTACAACAGGAGAAGATGAGGGGGAAGCTTTGCCTTTTTGGGGTGTCGCACAGGACCGAGAGCCAGAGTCTGGGCTGAGGTGCCACGGGCTATGACCCCACTACCGCGAGTGTCGCCAGCGCTGACCAAGGTGCTGACCCCCTTTTTTCCTTCCTCTGGCCACGCCCTCACCTCCAGCACATCAGGCCCAATGATGGGAGCAGAGTGTGTTGCTGGCCACCGGGTGGCAGCTGTGCTGGGCGAGGGAAGGACACAGGCCACCCTCTCCGAGTGGCCGAGTGGCCATGGGCTCATTTCTCCTCCCGAGAGCGCTTCCTTCTGTGACAGTGTCTTTGAAGGCCAGCGGCCTTCCTACCCCCTGGGAGCTGTTTCAGTACCTCCTGCAAGGACTGTGATGGGAATTGCCAGAATGCAGCGCCTCTGTCCCCGGGGGGATGGAGGGATGATGTCTCCAGTAGACACTCAGGTGCTGGGGGGGGGGGGCCTGTGTGAGGGGGTGCAGGATGGGGTGCAG
>NW_005362719.1:284221-285570 GCF_000412655.1 Myotis brandtii | reverse complement strand
GGGGGGGGGGGGGGGGGCCTGTGTGAGGGTGTGCATGATGGGGTGCAGCCATTTCTAAGGACCAAATGTCCTATGTCCTCTGTCCCTGAGCGATGGCCACGGGCCCTCTCCAGCTTCCTAGGACAGTGGTTGGCAAACTGCGGCCCCTTGAGTATGGCTCTTCCACAAAATACTACGTGTGGGCGTGCATGTACAGTGCGATTGAAACTTCGTGGCCACACTCAAGGGGCCAAAGAACCGCATGTGGCTCACGAGCCGCGGTTTGCCGACCACGGTCCTAGGACTTTCACGCTCCACCGTGTGGGAGAGCAACTGTCTTCCGACCTTCCCCGTTCACGGCCTGGCAGCCTTGCCATGGAAAGAGCTCAGACAAAGACCGATTCCCAGGTCTCGTCGTGGGCCGGCCCCTCTATTCTGCGTCTTGACTGGACGCCTTGGCTGTGTCAGGCTCAGGATTTCGTGGGCCAGGAAAAGGGTCAGATGCTGTGAGAAGGAGCTTGTCGAACACATGGGGGACCCGCTGCCGCCTGGTTTGGGGAAAGAAAATGAGCCGTAAGGAGAAGGGAGTCCCGCGTCTTGACAACACTGGTGGGTTTGGGGGCAGGAGTGGGGTCCTGAGGGAGGCTCGTCGCGGTGGCCCTGCCCAGCCTGTCCCCCTGGATCTCTCCTTGAGGCGGGGTGGGGGGGCGTGTGAGGGGCCTTTTGAGCTTCTACTTTCTCAGCAGGAAAGCTGCTTCATCCCCAGGGCTGGCAGGGTCCCTGTCCCCCTTCGAAGAGGCCTGTGTCCCCCTCGTCACATTCTCCGGGCGGCGGGGGGTGGAACGGGGTGAGAAATCATGGCTCTCCTTCATGCTCTCTGTGTTTATTTTTGACTTGGGATCTGAACGATGGCGGGTTGAACTGATGTCAGTGGTTTTCCTGTGTTGTTTTCATGCAGAGGCAACTGGGGAGGATGAAGAGGTAGAATTTCCCCGAGTAGGTTTTTATTTATTTTCCCCAAGGTTGGCAAAACAGTAGCTGCAGGGGAGAAGCAGACTTCCGGAGCATCAGGCGACACTGCCACCCCAGGATCGGGATCCAGGGCCGGGCGTGGGCGACTGGAGCTGCTTCTTCCGATTTTGTTAGAAAAAGCGTTGGGCGGGGGGCTCGGGGCGGGTTGGGGAAGAATTGTACATAACGTCCTTTTAGGGTCATGCAGGGAAACGTAAGAGAAGACGCTCGCGGTTAACCTTGGGCTTGCTTTGCTTGCATGAACGGAGCTTCGGCCGTCGCAGGGGCTGCTGGGAGCAGAGGGAAGGAGTGGCTCCCTCGGGGAAGGGTGCAGGGTCTCCCCAGCTTCGCCCCGCTGT
>NW_005362719.1:265036-284179 GCF_000412655.1 Myotis brandtii | reverse complement strand
CCGTCCAACCCCCGCCCCCCCCCCCCCGCCCTGGGACTGCACTTGCTGCTTTGGGGAGAGGGCCCAGGAGGGGTGCTACCGTCCAGGTGGAGAATGAACAAGGTGATCGATGGGGTGGGTCTTCAGGAAGTGGGGTTAGCAAGCGGGGGCAGAGGGAGGAGGTCACGTTCTCGTGCCAGGTGTCGGTGAGGGTGGAAGGGGAATGGAGAGGGGGGTGGGACACGGAGTAGAAAGTGGGGATCCTGGGATAAGACAGTGGGACCAAAGCTGAGGGACATCAAGGCTTACCCTGCTCTTTGGGGCCCGTGATAACGTAGCTGCCCCTAAGGGGACTGCGTACAGGTTGGAGGTCATCTCCGGAAAAGGAGGAGGAGTGAGGCCCTGGGGTGGGGGCGGGCTGAGAGGGCGTGGCAGTGAGGCTCACTTTGGGGGCACATGTGGGAGAGTGATGCTGTTATTGCAGAAAGACTATGAGGGTGGGGTCTTGCCACCTAGGCCCAGACGGGGTCTTGGAAGAGGTCTTGCTTCTGAGCTGGGCGTCCTTGCTTCTAGAATTCTCCTCTAACACTAAGTGCCCAAAGCAAACAAGGACATAGTGTTCTGATGTCTTTCAACGTCATCTGTTTGTTACGGGGGGCGGGGGGGGGTTCACCTCAGGCCCCCAGAGAGGAGCCTTGTTTGAGATTCCCGGGCTGGCACAGCTCTGGCAGTGGAAGCGGGAGAATCACTCCCGTGAGCTCCGTGGGCTCGTTCTCATCAGCAGAAGTGGCAGGTGGCCTCCCCTCCTCTTCCAGGACCTAAAACTGTTCCTGAGGCACCGTCGCTGGGGATGGAGATGGGGGGTTGGGGCTTGGCCTTTGCATTGACTACCCTTCCTTTCTGAGGGTGGCGGAGACCGCCTTCAGACCCGGAAGCTACACAGCAGCTTGCTACCTAGAGGGTCTTGCCCCGTTTCTCTTCCTTCTGTTGGTTAATCCCCCCCTCCCCCCCCCACTGGTCTGGTTGATGCAGGAGAGGAGAGATTTATGCTAAGACCAGAGCAGAAGCCTCTGTCCTCTAGGATGTCCCCAGCTCTGCCTCCTTGCGGGTCAGGAGGCAGAATGACACATTTCTCCTTTCAAAGAAGTCAGTGCGCCAACACTCAGAGCCCGGATTGGCCTTCAGCATTCCTGCAGCTCATCTTCTGGTTAGGGGTGTCTGTCACCACCCCTCCCTCTGACTGGGAGTGAGGCCACGCTGGTCCAGTGTTTTATTTCTGGACCTCCCCATCTATACTTCTCAAATATGTCTTTCAGGAGCAAATAACATATCGCCGCCCGATGTTTTGTGTGCTGGGCGGCTGAGAGGGCGGAAGTGTTTTCATGACCTGCTTTGAAGCTGATGGAGTAATTCCTCATAGAGGAGTCTGATCCAAAGGCCCCCACAGAGGAGCCTTGTCTTGAGATGCCGAGGGTTTCTGGGTAGGATAAGGGAACAGGAAGAATGAGAACGATGATTCTTCATAGCTGGCCATGCCTTGAGGAGGAAGAGTGTGAGTATCTTGATTGCTAAATGCTTGGGTTAGAACAGCAACCAGCAGTGGAGGTCACGGGTTTTCTCTCCTGTGTGGGTCTGTCATGGTCGTTGGGGGTTTCTGAAGACAACCGATGACACAGGTGTCAGCTTTGGAGCCCTGGCCAGGAGAGCGAGGGCAGGGGATTGGAGCGGAACACGTTTTCCGTTCCTGCCCCTGGTCCCTGGTTCTGCCTTTCCCATCCCACGAGATGGTAACAGGCATGGCTGTAAGGGAAACGTGCTCCCCCTCCCCCTGGTGCTGGGTTTCCTGGACTTACTTTAGGAGCTGGGGCGAGGTCTGCCCATCCACCCCATAAACACAGCAATGAGGTTCCCTTTCCTTCCTCCCCCCACTTATTTATGGCTCCAGGGATCTTGACCTTGTGCATGGTTTACGCTGGGGAGATGGCGGGATGGGGAAGGGAGTCTGGGAGGGGAGAGAGGTTGGGCTGGGGCGGGGGGAGTTGCATTTGCAGCCTTAGAAATACCACAAGCATGCTTTTGGGCCATGTGTGGGGTGTTCACATATGTAGACAGAAGGGACACACGCCAACTCTCCTCGTATTGGTCATGAGGACATAGGGCCTTTCTGCTTCCTTGAAGTGAGGGCATCTGTGAAACCTTGTTTCCAGTGGAGGGAACGGACCTGCTCGTGGTCATGTTACAATCCTTGGAAGGGAAATTGTCCATCGCTCTATCAATGGATATTTATAAATTGCCTACGGCCAACAGTCAAAGGTCTGTCATGAGTAGACGGTGTCCTGGCTGGGTCAGAGAAGGGACTGTCTCATCTGTCCCTCTGGCGTTCCCAGGTTCTCATGTGGGCTTTAGCTCCCAGCCAGCTGTCTATTCTGTGCTCCTTTCCTGGGCTCAGGAAGTAAGAGTATGTGTGTGAGAATGAGTGTGTGTGTGTGCACGCATGCGTGTGTGTATGCGCATGTGTGTGTGTGTGTGTGTGTGTGGTGATGTGTTTGTGGTGCGTGTGTCTTGTGTGTGATGTACGTTTGTGTGCTGTGGTGTGTGTGCTGTGGTGTGTGGGTGTTTGTGTGTGGTGTGTGGGTATTTGTGGTGTGTGTTTGTGGTGTGCTGTGTGTGTGTATGTGTGTGTGTATGTGTGTGAAGAGATTTGTAGGGACACACTAGTTCACCTGAGGAGCCTCAGGCCTCTTTCTGGTTGACCTTTTTTCTGGTAGGCAACTTCTGTTTTGGTAGGAGGGTGCAGTTAGTAATATACCACCTTCAGTGTATTTTTTATGGAGATTGTATATAAAATATATAAACATATACATATAATTTGTTCTATTTTAAGGAGACGGGGGGACTTAGGTAAGGGTGGGTGGGTGCAGGGATCAGATGCAATAGTCATGCGTGGGAGGCTTCAGGCACGGGAGACAGCTGGGGCTGGGAAATAGGAGGGCAGGAGACTGAACTGGGCCAGAGGAGTGGGGCCTGGTGCCCTCAGCACACATATATACATAGAGAGGAAACCTATATACAGTCTATCTAGCTAGCTTATCTATATATCTATATATCTATATGAAGTCATAGTTCGCTTTATTTTTGTACCTGTGCTTAGAGATGTTTGGAGCAGGATACTAGCTCATGCCTTGGTTTTTCCGCCTTCCCCAACCTTCCCCTATGCCTCTTCCTTTGAGACGCTCTGTTCAGAGTTGCTTGGGTATTTCTGATGGAAATGTGTATATACGACAAATCTAAAAACCACAAAGCAGGCCACTTGCAGAAAGGGCCAGCGAGCTGGAGGTTGTGGGAGCGACTGGGTCAGATGGCTCCTTAGCCCGGGACCCACAGTGATGCTTGCCACTGGGATGGGGACACCATGGCTGGCAACCGTTGGCACAGGTGCTTCATATGGTGAGGATGGAGAGTTGCATTTGCCCCCATGTGGCTGTGGGTTGGTACTCAGTTCCCCCCAAGGGATCCAGCTCAGCAGCTCAGGGGCTTGCAGTACCCGTCCTGACTCAGGCACTCCCGGAGGGTGTGGCGGCGGCGGGAGGGAGGCGTCTTGAGATAGCTTTGGGAGGCTGCCTGCATGGACTGTCTTGGAGAAGAATATCCTGCTTGCTCTTGCTGCAGTTTCTTGGAACCCGTGTGAATGTGATATCTAGTATAAATATACTATATATGCCCCCCCCCACCCCCCAGTTAGTATTTTATTTGGAAAATAAGGTGGCTTTGGAGATGGGATGGTTCCATCCCGGGACACTCAGTGGAGGATGAGGAGTGACAGAAGGACTTGGGGCATAACGGGGAGGAGGGAGCCAGGTGGAAACTCCTTCTGGCACCTGGCCTGGGACTCAGAGAACCGAAAAGTGTATCGGAAGAACTTGACCCAGAACTGGAGATCCTGGGGAGCAGGAGTGCACTGGTATTGGAGCGGGAACCGTTGTGGGCCCTGAAGGATTCCTCTCTCAGCATTCAGGACCTCGCCTTGGCTGCGAGAGCCGCACGCCTTGCAGCCATGGCAATGGTCCCCGGTGCTGGCTCTTTCTTCCGACTCGCCAGGAGCTGAGAGCCATGTGTTTGGAGCTGGTGCGGGGCCAGGTGGTGCAGGCAGCCAGGAGAAACTCATGGCCGAGTCTCTCTGCTCTCATCCGGCTTGTCAGCTAAAAGGCAGTAGGACCCCTCTTCCCCCACCGAAGTGGCAGCTGCCCAAGAGCTCTTGTCCCGTGGAGTGTGATCATTAGAGGGACCCAGATGGCTCGGCCGTGGGAAGGACTCTTTTAACATGTTGGGGTTTTATGGGAAGAGTAGGGTAGGGAGGGGGGAGCTTGAGTCTGACTCCTGACCTCTCTGCCTCCATAATGTAGACCTTATGGGTCACATGATGGGTCACTGCCCTTCCCTCAGGCGCTGTCCTTGCGTCCCTGAATTACCTGCTCAGAACATCCCCAATTTCCAAGGACGCCGAAGGAGTACTGGAAGGGCTCCAGTACTGGGTCCACGTGGCTGTGTGTCTGTCCTCAGAGGTGGTTGTTTCCTGCAGTCTTCTCTGGAGGCCAGAGGGGCAGGCAGCCAGATGTTTCTTGTAAGAATTTGTAGGGAGGTTGAGCAAGAGGAAAAGTGGCACATTCTGTGCCCCTTCCTGGCTTGCAGCCCCTGCCCCCCACACAATGGAGCCTTCCCGTTCCTGTTCTAGAGCCACCCCCCTCTCTTGCTCTACACACCCTGTACACATGCAACTGGTAGAATAAATTACTTCAGCACGACAGGCCCCTCGGAGGGTTAGTCCCTCCACTAGGTCTCGTGTTGTTCTAAACTCGACTTCTGTCCATGTTAAGTCCAAGGCTCGATCTGTAGAAAATTCAGTGGCCGCCAGGTATATGAGATCAAGAGTCACTGACCTACCTGCACATAACCCATCCCATCCTCCAGCCTCCAGTTGGGCTCTTCAGTTATGCGAGCAAAAGTGAAGACAAGAGACATAATCCCTATCTTGAAATTATGGAGCTGGGAGGGGATGTCATTCTTACCTCTGCCTTTTCCTGGCCACACACCCTCAGAAAGTTGGTGAAAAGGTAGACATTGGAGAGGAAAGATAGATAGCCCAGCAAAGAGCTTCAATTTCTCTGAAGAGCCAGTCTTTCCTAAAGGCATAAATGGATTGAGATCTGATGGGATACGAAGTCAACAAAACTTCCTGTCTTTGAACCTCTCAGTTAATGGACAGGTTAGTGGAATGGGTGCTCTGATCAAGCTTTTGAGATGCACAGTCTCTTCCAGGAACATGAGCTGTCCCATATGCCCGAGCTGTATTCCCTGGCTCCCATGTAGGGAATTGTTTCAATTTGGCAACCTCTGTCTGCTGTATGGAATGAGCATTGGGAGCGGACAGACCCCCTGGGAATTGCTCACCCAAGGATCAGTGTGGGCCCCAGCCTTCTCTCCTTTATCAGTACATCTACCAAAAGCTTGGGGAAGAGGGGTTTGTTCATTGCACTTTGGCTTTTTGCTGGGTCGCTTCACTTCTGTTTGCTGTCGGTGTTAGGCTGAGCCACTGTGGACAGTATAATAGGACGAAGGAGAAGAGGAGGTCTACACAGCGCAGTTGTCCATGAGAGCTTGGCCATGATATTGGAGTGAGGGATGTCTTCTGTGTATAGTGCCCAGGGCCTGGGAGAGGGGGTACGTTATGTAATGATCTCCATTGCTGGAACTTTAGACTGAAGTGTTACCAGGGGAGTGGTTGGTTTAGTAGAGAATAGCAGTTTAAAGCTCCATTTACCAAGTCGTATACATCAATCTCGAAAAATCGTAACGTCTCGTGGGATTTCATTTCCGAACTACCATCTGTGGGGCCCGAGATGGAGGGCACGGACGGGATGTGCTTTCTCCAGGCACTCCTTCTCCATAGCCACCGACTGGAAGGGACCACATCCTGTTTCCTGCCAGTGACGTCTGGTTCCTTTTATCTTCAACGTTTCCTCTTGTCCCGGGAGAAATTTATCATCCTGGATCGAACTCTTCCATTGCACAGCTGGAGGCAATTTCGTCGGCATTGCGCTCCCCCATTTCACCCCCCGCGCTCTGTGGACATGCAGAGGGGGGTGACTAGGCAGTGTGGGTGGGGAGCGGCTTCTGAGGCTTCCTCCTCCAGATCTCTTAAAGAGTCCATACCTCTAGATGCCTCTTGCATTCGTTCTTTTCTAATGAGTCTGGATACGACTTATCAGTTTCGTCCTGGGAGTTCTGGCTTCCATTTCGGACTCTTTTATTTCCTCCTTCAGCTTCCTTTGGGGGTCAGCCTCCATCCATGCCAGGTCTTCGGAAGACCCTTCAGCCTCGTTTCCATTTCTTGAATGTCGAGTATTACAACATAACTGCGCTAGGGTGCTTTATGGTGCTGTTCTTGAAGAGGCCAGCTGGACTGAACCTCCTCTGTCCCACTGGTTCCTTAAACTTTGCTGTATTTTGTTTTTTATTTGGTTTACCCCCACCCCCCACCCCCACCCCGGGGTTTGGGGAGGGAGGTGGGGTAGGGTGGCTTTTGTGTTTTCTCTTTTCTGTATGTATGAACTGGTTAAAGTCAGTGATCACGGGCAGCTGACTTCATGGTATTGGTTGGCTGACTTTGGTTAACGATGAAAGACAAACCAACAAATTGTACAGCTGCACACAGAACACCTTTGAGTGTGAACTTGAATGGCAACTCGAGGCTTACTATTTGAACTTCAGGTATGTAACTGAAAAGTAAATAAAAACACTATTTTTTCAGTAAGCTTTTTTTTCTTCTACAAGACAACTTAGAAATCAAACTATAAGAACATTAAATCGGTGCTGTACCAAAGCCTTATATGAACATGTTCTACACTCTGTATAACCTGTCTCTGGGGAGCTCCCTGCTCTGTCACCTTCTTCTCAAAAGCCTGGGAATGCCAGCGAGTGCCAAGCCTGGGGCTGGGTCTTGGGGACCTGTGGCCATGGGGACCCTTTGGAGCAGAGGATGATGGTGAAGGTGGGACCATTCTGCTTCCCGAGTAGACTCTGAAAGGACACCAGGCATTTGTGTTTGTGTGTGTGCATGTGTGAGGGCTGGCGCGCGCGCGCGCGCGTGTGTGTGTGTGTGTATGGGTACACACATGTGTGTGGTGTGCATACAGGTGCACATGCCAAAGTGAATGCTCTCACTGGGGGCCTGAGAGGGAGGCCCAGGTTGACTCTGGGAGTGGGGTGGTCACGGCAGAGGCCTGTGTCTTGTCTCCATCCCTGTCCTCACCGTCAGGAAATGGAGGTGTATATGGAAACAGCTACACTCTCCACTAGGTGCTTCTTCCTCAAAGTCTACAAACTCTAAGCATTTACAAAGGGCCCGTCCAGGTGGCAGGCACCTCCAACCACCAAATCACAGACTGTCAGGCTCTTGCTGGCTTTCCTGGGAAAGGGGCTTCCTCCTACAGTGGCCCCTGACCTCTCATCCCTGGGTCTGGGCCTGTTCTAGCTGCTGCCCCTCTAGGTGGGCTCTGACGGGTGGTCCTCCCCCTCTTCCTGATCAACAAAGAAGACCCGATTGGAGAGGACCCCTGAGCCACGCCTGCTCTGAGGCCCTAAGCAATAATGCCTTCCCTGGTTACCCAGGACAGTGAGTCCTTTGGCCTTAGACTCCTGCCAGTTTAAAACTGAGTGACGCCTCTAACTCACTTAGGGAGAGGATGAGTCTTCGGCTGCATGGCTTGGGCTGCCGTGGCTTGGGCTGCCGTGGCTCGGGCTGCCGTGGCTTGGGCGGCCACGCCCGGCTCCACTCGCTGGTATTTTCAGGCTTGCCGACTACTAACCAACTCATTGCCAGTAACACTGCATGTTCATATAGCGAGTTAAAAATAAAACAAGCAAACACATGAGCAGACAGAAAGAAAAGAAAAAAATGAGGCGCATCACATGAGCGGATGTGTAAGCCCCTGAAGGTGTGCTTGGAAAGTGTTGCAAGTTAAACAGACGAAAAGAAGTTTAGTATTTAATTGCTTCTCATGTAACATTAGTCTGCTTCAGAAATGTTTTGTATTTTGCTATAAATAAACATTTGCTAAAAAAAAAAAGTGTATTTCTAATGTTTATTTGTACCCAGGAAGTACTTCCCGATGTTGTCTAATGTCACCACTGGCTTAGGTCTCCCTCATCAACCCATTTTGAAGTCACAGTCTTAACGTGATTCTGAAAGGAGTTGAGGCTTAGCGGGTAAGGAGCTACCCTTCATTCACTAAGCAAATGTGTACGGAGGGCACTAGTGTGTGTCAGTCCACTGTCCCAGTCACTTGGGGCCCACCAGTGAACGAAATGGACAAGGTTCTGGTTCTTGTTCTTCCAGGGCTCACCTGCTAGTGGGAGGGGACCGACAGTGAACACTTCACGCCACAAGAAAATCACTTAGAATTCAGTGCGGCAGCAGGCGCTTTGGGGACTCACGGAGCAGGACGAGGGGCCCCTGAAGTGCAGAGGGAGGGTCTCAGTTGCAGCTGAACATGGAGCTCTCAGCGTGGGCCTCCCTGAGGAGATGACCTGAGCATAAACTGGAAGGGGACTTGCTTATCCCCGTGTCAAATGCACATTTTTTTTTTTAATCTTCACCCGAGGGTATTTTCCCATTGATTGTTAGAGTGAGTGGAAGAGAGGGGAAGACAGAGAGAAATATCGAGGTGAGAGAAACACATCGATGGGTTGCCTCCTGCACACGCTCTGACCAGGGCCCAGGCTGGGGAGGAGCCTGCATCCAAGGCTCATGCTCTTGCCCGGGATGGAACCAGGGACCCTTCAGTCCACAGGCTGACTCTCTATTCACTGAACCAAACTGGCTAGGGTGAATGCACGTGTTTTTAACTGGATTTCTTTACAATATCTGAAACCATTAAGAA
This sequence comes from Myotis brandtii, assembly GCF_000412655.1. Taxonomy (NCBI): domain Eukaryota; kingdom Metazoa; phylum Chordata; class Mammalia; order Chiroptera; family Vespertilionidae; genus Myotis; species Myotis brandtii. The sequence continues at coordinate 275,261 of NW_005362719.1, read as the reverse complement.
CCACAAGAGAGGCTGACTCTTCAATTATGTGACGAAGATAGTTTTTTTTTTGGTTTGATACCATTTTGTCTAAACAGGTCTCCAACAGGCTGGCTCTGGACATTTCACACCCAGGAGCCAGTGGCTCAGTGACTCCCAGTGTTCTTTGGGATATTCTAAACATCCTTCAGTTTCTTGGGGAAGGTTCTAGATGGGAATAGCAGCTGTCTGAGCCCCTTCCAATTCCCCATCCCCCCAAATCTGAAGTCATGACCCAATCCCCTTTTCATTTCTACTTTATTGTCCTTCCACCTAGGCAGGCCACCATCCATGGGTGACTTGAATAATCAGGAAATATCTTCTATGAGAAATGGTGCTTTCACTTTTTATGCTATATCTCTTATTGTTTGGATTATCTTTTCCCCCCTCTCTCTATAAGAATAAAAAATGCCAGTGGCATTGTTTGAATGAATAGAGGGCCTGGGTCATTTTATTACAAATTTAGTCTTTTTTTTTTAAAGCTTTTATTGTTTTGGTTAATCCTCATTTGAGGATTTTTTTCCATTGATGTTTTTTTTTTTTTTTGGAGACTGGAGGGAGCAGGAGAGAGACAGAGAGAGAAACATCGATGTGAGAGAGATACATCTATTGGTTGGTTGGCTCCCACATGCACCCAGACCAGGGCCAGAGATTGAGCCTGCAACCAAGATACATGCCCTCAACCGGAATGGAACCTGGGACCCTTCAGTTCACAGGCTGACGTTCTATCCACTGACAGGGGCACAAACTTATTCTTTTGATTCATAAAATATCGTTCTCCTTCAGCATTGTCAAAACTGGGTGACCAGCTATAAGCCCCACAATCTCTATCTATTATTTGTTTAACTTCCCTCTTGTGTCTTTCTCAGGCATATATTGGCTATACCTTATGCTTACACCTCCCCCTCCCCCTTCTCCTCCCCCCCGCCCCCCGACACACACATCCCCATTTCTGAGCTATGGCATCACTAAAGTAGGTTACTGTACGATTTCCCTTTTCTATCTCCACTCTCACCCTGGAGAATAAAGGGCATTGTCACATCATCATTGGACAGCCAATCAGGTGGGCACCTCCCTTCAATGACCTCCTTGTTCCAGAAGAGTCCTTAGGCTGCTTCAATGGACGGAGGGAGCCAAGAAGAAGGCCTGGCCTAAGTCCAAAGATGATAATTACCACATGGATTATGTACATTCTCGCCCGGAAAGGTGTAGGGTGCCCCTTCCCACCAAAAACCAGTTCGGTAAGTGAAGTTGGTGGGAGCCAGGCGGAATCCTTTCTCCTGTATCTTCTCCCTTCTGAGCCCCCTGCTGCACTTCTGGAGAGAAGACCTTACAATGTATAAGTTTGGATAAGAATGGAGGACAGGGGCTGGATAAGTTTGGAGGGCATCAACTTATCAATTTGTTGCAGGACATCGAAGTTGTGGAAACTGAGGCAATGTCTGTATTAGAGCACTGGTTGAAAAAAGTGAGTAAAAATCCCTTTCTGATTCACGGTACACCAAATTCTAGAGAGCTGGCCTCCGTGGGTGCAGGGATCTGGACTTCCCTCTCCTTAGAATGGGAAACTCAAGTTCATTGGCCCTGCTTAGAGCTGTGTCTAACACACCAGATGTCCTAGAGCAGTGGTTCTCAACCTTCCTAATGCCGCGACCCTTTAATACAGTTCCTCATGTTGTGGTGACCCCCAACCATAAAATTATTTTCATGGCTATTTCATAACTGTAATTTTGCCACTGTTATGAATCGTCATGTAAATATCTGATATGCAGGATGTATTTTCATGGTTACAAATTGAACATAATTAAAGCATAGTGATGAATCACGAAAACAATACGTAATTATATATGTGTTTTCCGATGGTCTTAGGCGACCCCTGTGAAAGGGTCGTTTGACCCCCAAAGGGGTCGCGACCCCCAGGTTGAGAACTGCTGTCCTAGAGGATGCTGGGGCTTCTGTCTTTATAAGAGATGTGCTGGAATCACCACTAGCCCTTCTCGAGTATACTGGATGCAGGGTTTCCGATGTGTCGCCCCAGCTCCAGGGTGTCTCGGGAATCCCTTGGGATAAGGCCCAGGACTGAGTGACTTCCCTGGAACCCCACGGGGAGGTAGCCATAGGCGAGCTCATTGCAGGCACCATGAGACACAGAGGTTGTATGTGTGGTTGTGTGGTATGTGTGTTGTGATGGAGAGGAAGAAAAAAAAGAAAAGGACAAAGAGAAAGAACTGGGGGGTCAGATACCAAGTGACACTTTGAGGGGGAAATGACTCACCTTTCAGACCGAAGAAGAGGCTGCCCAGGATATAAAGGAGAAGATGTCCAGCAACTGCCCTTCCATCCATGGCGAAGATATCCATGTGACCAGAGATGTGGTAACTGAAGAGTTGGAGACCATCATCCTGGGGGCGTGGGGAGGGAGGAAGCGGGAAGGCAGGAGGTCCTATTGCAGTGATGGCGAACCTTTTGAACTCGGCGTGTCAGCATTTTGAAAAACCCTAACTTAACTCTGGTGCCGTGTCACATATAGAATTTTTTTTGATATTTGCAACCATAGTAAAACAAAGACATATATATTTTTAAAATATATTTTATTGATTTTTTACAGAGAGGAAGGGAGAGGGATAGAGAGTTAGAAACATCGATGAGAGAGAAGCATCGATCAGCTGCCTCCTGCAAACCCCCCACTGGGGATGTGCCTGAAACCAAGGTACATGCCCTTGACCGGAATCGAACCTGGGCCCCTCCCAGGCCGACGCTCTATCCAGTGAGCCAAACCAGCCAGGGCAAAAGACTTATACTTTTGATATTTATTTTATATATTTAAATGCCATTTAACAAAGAAAAATCAACCACAAAAATGAGTTCGCGTGTCACCTCTGACACGCCTGTCATAGGTTCGCCATCACTGTCCTATTGCAAAGGATCTGGGCTAAGTGGGTGGGGCTTGTCCAGGCTGGGCTCCACCCTAGCCATGGGGTCCTTCTTGGGCGGCGATCACGTGGACCCTCCCCGGCTTTCCCAGGTGAAGCACCATCTCTCAAAGTGCGATTTGTTAACAAGCCCGAGTCAAGATGTCCTGGAGGAAAGGACAAGAATCCAGTTCATAAGATGGAGGTAAAGCACCTCTTATTGTCTCTGAGCCACGTTGTGAGGAGGGAGAAGCACAGAAGGCACAATCCCGCCAGCTGCTGTGGGCTCCTGGCTAACACAGACCCACAGCGGTTCTCCTCACGAGCTTGATGCCTTGCCTTTGGCTGAGAACATTCGCAGCCTTCCCTCGGGGTCTTCCGGGAGCATTGTAGCCGCCTTGAAAGCCCAGCGCATCCCTAAGTTTTAAAATGATGTTAGGGGTTGGGACACGGGGATTGCTCACCCTCTCCTAAACGCTTCTGAGTACATCTCAGACTTCAGTGATTTTTGCGTTTGATTGGCTGCACTTTAAAGAGCTGTAAGAACATAAGCTCTTAACATGCAAAAGCCAAAGGAAGCCCTCATCTGCCAGGGAGGTGAGAGGAGGTGTCCAAGCACTGAGGCTGGAATTATGTGCAGCCCCACCCCCACCCCCTGTCTGGTGGCTTTGCCAGCCTCCCACTGTGCCTGCCCCAGACAGACCTTCCCCATCCTGGCACTGAAGTCGCCACCTCAAGGCAGGGAACTGGGCCTGGATGCTGGCTCACTCCGTTGGCAGGAGCTTCCCTGTTTCCTTTCTGGGGCTGCGCTCACTTGGGATCTTTTCCCAGGAGAAGAACTGTGGGATTAAACTGCGAAGGAGCCCTCTCTCATCTCTGTATGCTCTTCCTCCTTTTCGTACTCCACCGCCAGCTTTGCTCTCTTCTCTCCAAGAGGATCTATTTCTCAGAGAAATTTATTTTTGCTTCAGGATATCCATTTTCAGGTGTTTACCCCTTCCAGTGGCATTAGCAATGGAAATGGGGATCCGACTGCGCAGTAATTACAAACGGGAAGGGAGGTGGAGACGTCCCTGGGAAAGAGCTTTTTGGAAAACCTTCCCAAAGTCCCTAAAACCATAAATGTTGGTGACTGCAATTCACCAACATTTATAGTTTTAGGGGCTGTTTTTCTACTGGGAAAAGATCCGAAGTGGGCACAGCCCCAGTAAGGAGACAGGGAAGCTTGTGTGTGGGAGGCGTGTCCATGCCTGATATGGCTGCACCGAGGGACTCTAAATGTAGCACTTTCCCAGCTTAGATAATCGGAACATCGCTTTCCACTATAGTTTTAAACCTCAGCTGCGTGGCGTAGCTAGGTTAAAGCACAGTGTGGGGACCCGGGTCGCAGCAGTCCTAGGATGGCTGCCAGGCCCTCGCAAAAGGTTTCCGGTAGGACATTTGCTTGGACTGACCCGTGAACTGGGCAGGGCCCAGGTAACAGGAGCTGGGGCGGGCTTCCCACGGATGCAAGAGCCTTGAGGACTTAGCCGATCTGGTTCTGGCCTCCGGGACCCAGTCCTGTGGCCCTTTCCTCTCTGAGGCCTCCCCTTCCCCCCCCTCGCCTCCCCCCTCATCTCCCGCTATTGGGGTAATCTCTCTCTCTCCTCTGGAATACCGATCCAGCTCCTCCTGGTTGAGAGAGATCCCTGAGCACACCTGTCCCCCCACAGGCAGTATCAATTCTGTCTTCACATGCAAAGCTACAGGGAACGCACCTAGAGCAAGGCATCGTCCACAGAAGGCAGTTTCCACAGACACAGAAATCGGGGACCCAGTGGGCAGGCTGAATTCACGAGAGTGGAGCGTTTGTGAAGGCAGGAGGGGTGTGGAGTTGGAAAGGACAGGGAGGGGACTGTGGTGAGGAAGACAGATCCAAGAGGGTGAAGTAAAAACAGCAGTAGCGATGAGGTGCCTGCAGAGCCTCTGTAACAGAGTTTTCTAGAAGGATCTCTGAACCATAGTGACTATGGCACAAGGCTGATCACACAGAGCTGACAGTGAAGTTAGGGTACCCTTGAGTTCCTGGTACTAGAAGGGTCAAGGCTCAGCTCAAAAGTCCATGCAATGGGGTCAAAACTGACCCTTCGCACGACTGCAACACCAGCAGTCTCGCGATGCCTGGTGGCAAAGAAACGGAAACAGCCCAGGCTTTGAATGGTGTGTTGCAGCCATACCCGTATCTTCCAAGTGCCAAGTGAGGTGAGAGATGATGTTGTGCGCGATCGAATAGAGCAGGTGAGACGAAGGTAAGCTGCTGGGACAAGTTGCTTTGTATTCCTCACTGGGAACTAGTGGGGTGAGGTGGGGTGGGTTGCTGGCCTCGCTTCTGATGGTTTCCCTGAGCTCCAGCTCATACCTAGATCCGGCGGAGCCTGGAGCGGGTCTGGGCAGAGTGCCTCTTTGTAAGACGCTGCTCCCAGGTCCAGATGGGGTGATGGTCCAGGCATGGGCTGCCTGCCCCGCCCACCTGGGGCTGTGGGCTGGGGATCTTTTCTGGGTGGGCTCTGCCATTTTGCCTACCTCTTCTGCCTTGCCCCTCGCCTCTGTGCCTTGCAGTTTATGCCATCTTTCGGATGAATCATCTCAGAATCTTGACAGAAATCCCTACGCAGAGTGCTGAGAGCTACAGGTGAGAGAGCTGACAGGTGAGGAGCCGGCCGAGAAGAGGGCTACGCTGGGCAGGGAGACAGTGCCCTGGGCAGGGGCCTGATAACCAGGCTTAGCTTTCCCTGTTGGTGGTGGCCTGCACTTGGGGCCAGTGCGGTTGGGAGAGAAGGTACTAGACTAGCTGCCTTAGGCTCCCGCAGTACCTCCCTTAAATTTCCTTTTTAAACAAATTATTAAAAATTAAATTGATTGGGGTGACATTGGTTAATATGATCCTATAGGTTTCAAGTGCACATTTCTATGTACATAATCTGTATATTGCACTCTGTGGCTACCACTCAAAGTCAGACCATCTTCCATCACCATATATTAGACCTCCTCTACCCCCATCACCCCTCCACCCCCTTCCCTCTGACAACCACCACGCTGCTCTCCGTGTTCATGCGTTTCAGTTGTATATCTCACATGAGTGAAAGCATGTGGTTCTTCACTTTTCCTGCCTGACTTTTTTCACTTAGCATGATATTCTCAAGGTCCATCCATGTTGTCGCAAATGGCAGTATTTCGTCTTTCCTTATGGCTGGCTGATATTCCATTGTATAGATGTACCCCATCTTCTTTATCTATCCAAGGACACTTTGGTTGTCTCCATGTCTTGGCCACCATGAATAAGGCTGCAGTGAACACAGGGGTGCATATATTTTTGTGAATACACATTTTCGGGTTTTTCAGGAATGTACCCAGAAGACGGATTGCTGGGTCGTATGGTAGCTTCAATGCACGGATCGCTCAGGTGTGCCTGTATGTTGAGTGGGGAATCCTTTGTTGAGTTATCGTGGTTCAAGTTGTTGAAATTTCAGGGGGAGAGACCAAGGGGATCTCTCATGCTGCCATTCCTTGGACTTTAGTCATTAGATTTCTGGAAGGCCTTAAAGTCAAGTTCAGTCTGGCCTCTCTGCCTCTTTTAACCCTAGTGTCACAATCCAGAGCTGCTCACCTGTGCACAGGCTTGGGGACCGCCTGAGATGGGGTGTTAGGTTGTGGCGAGGCCCGTGGGTCTGCATTTCTGATGCTCTCAGGCAGTGCCACTGCTGACCCCATTTTGAACCACAAGATCGCAGGGCACTGGAATCAGGAGAGAATATGCACGCATTTGGGCCCTGCCATTAAGTAGGGCCATGACTTGGGTCACGTGGCCTCTTGGCCTGCAGTTGGTAGCAGGGGTCACAACATGGCTGTTTATGTGGCTCTGGAAGGTGGAAAACCATCCATTCAGGAGATGGTTACTGTGCTCCTGCCAGGAGGGAAAGACTGTGCTGGCTGTCATGGAGGGGGGGAGGGAGAGAGAAGGGGGCAGGGCGGAGTAGAGGAGTGATTTTGACTCAGCTAACCCCCGATGAGCTTAAAGGAAGACCACGGAGATGTAACGCGGCATTTATTGAGCATTTACTATATGCGGCTTCTGCACAAGGCACTTAGTCAAGAGTTCTCATCTGATTTAAGACAACGTTAAAAGGGGGGCATTGTTCATGCCCATTATGCAGATGGCAGAGGGTAAGCCAAGTCTTGGGAGCAGACGCTGGGTTCCAGTCCAGCTCCCCCGTGGCGAGTTGCTTTATGGCTTTGTGCCTCAGTTTCCTCAGACTTCGGAAGGTTGCCTTGAGGACCGTGGCATTCAGCCTGTGCCACACACCGTGTCAGTGGTTTGCTAATATCAATTGAGAGGAAGAATCTGAGGTGCTTGCAGGGGCTTCTGAAGTTTGAAGCAGCCAGGCTTCCGTCCCAGCTCCGCCCGACACACCGCCACCTGTTTCTAACATGGATTCCCCGCTCTCTGCGTCCAGCTCTCTGAAGGAGGAGCCATCGCACATCTTGTCCTTTGTGATCATTTCTGTCGTCATTTCCCTGCTTCCCAGGTTGATGTCCTTCAGGGTCAAGGGGAAGCCTGTGTAAGAAGAGTGTTCACCTCCTCTTTGACCTGAGGAGCAACCACACCTGGACAGAGAGAATCCAGTGGACGAGCCCTTCCTTGTGACAGTGGCAACACTGGAATATTCACAGTGAACTGCTAATAAAGAGACATGCTATTTACCCACCATCTTGGTGTCTGGTATCAGTGTTTTGCCATTCATTCATTCATTCATTCATCCATTCATTCATTCATTCTTACATTTACCAGACACTGAGCACCTCATGGCTTGCCTCTGGGGACACAGCGTTCAGGCCTGGGTGACAGGATACAGCTCATCCTAGCGCTGGGGGAAGACCATGCTGAGTGCTCCTGGAAGGTTAGGAGGGGCGCTGGAGAGAACTGGGGTGGACTGAGACCGGAGGGATTTCCTGAGGTAAGTGTGGCTTGTATGTTTCACTCAGGTGTTGGTTTGTGCCTTCCCTAGCACGCTTCCTTACTTTATGGAGATCCAAGTTTCTGACCTATAGCCTTTCCCCTTTTCTGAAGAACTTTGAACATTTCTTTTTTTAAAAAATATTTTTCTATTAATTTCAGAGAGGAAGGGAGAGGGAGAGTTAGAAACATCAATGATGAGAGAGAATCATTGATTGGCTGCCTTCTGCACGCCCCCTTACTGGGGATGGAGCCCACAACCTGGGCGTGTGCCCTTGGCCGGAATCGAACCCGGGACCCTTCAGTTCGCAGGCAAGGAGTGGCTGGCGCGCAGGCTGCCGGAGTTCTAGGGCTGCTGAGCTCCTTCACCACTACTTACAGCGGTTCTCAACCTGTGGGTTGCGACCCCTTTGGGGGTCGAATGACCCTTTCACAGGGGTCGCCTAAGACCATCGGAAAACACATGTATAATTACATATTGTTTTTGTGATTAATCACTATGCTTTAATTATGTTCAAATTGTAACAAATACATCCTGCATATCAGATATTTACATGACGATTCATAACAGTAGCAAAATTACAGTTATGAAGTAGCAACGAAAACAATTTTATGGTCGGGGGTCACCACAACATGAGGAACTGTATTAAAGGGTCTCGGTATTAGGAAGGTTGAGAACCACTGCCTTAGAGGGGCAGAGCCCTCTCCACTCTCCCAACTCAGAGGCTGCTTCTCCAGACACCATCAGGTGGCACCCTTTGCATGCGAAAGGGTTTCCGGAAGGCGAGCTAGTCTCTCTGGGTGCGTGCTGCAGGGTGTAGAAAGGCCATTGCGTGTCTTAGTTTCATGGTGAAGTCAGTTCACATTCACGTACATGAACTGAGCTATTCATTCAAGCAAAACGGAGTGGGCATTTGCACCCAGCAACGTGCTGGGTCATAGGGTAGCAGGTGCGTCTTCGGCCACACTCCCAAGCAGCTCAGCGTGGAAGAGGGGCGGGCGGACAGGCCAGCAAATAGTCAAACGTGGTGTGAAAACAAACAGGAAAGAGTATAGATGGCAGCGCAAGGGGGGGGGGGCGGGGAGTGGTTTTCTCTGCTCGAGAGAAAACTCAACAACTTCCCAGCGGAGGTGACATTTAGGCCGAGGTTTCCCCAGGCTCTGGCAGTAAAGGAGGGGTCTCCCAGGAAAGGGAAAACCCACAGGAAGGAGGCAGGGTGTGGTGGGGAGAATAGGAGAGGAGGTCGAGAGGGGAGCAGGTGGGGCTCGTCCAGGTGAGCGCACAGGTGTGGCTAGTCCAGGTGAGCGCACAGGTTGGGAGATACAGGCGGGCGCAAAATAACCCCAGGAAACCTGGCTGGAGGACCTGGAGGGCAGGAGCGGAGCCTGACACGCTGGCCAGGAAGGGCGTCTCAGGGGCGAGAGGTGCACGGGACCCAGCTTCAGGTACTTGCCAAGAGGAAGAGCCCAGGAAGCAAAGACCTTCGGTTTTCCGCTATGAGCTGGGAGGAACAGTTAAGGAGCGCAGAAGCTCTGCCCGTCTCCCACAAACACCTGGAGTTTGGGGAGGGGGGGGAGACCTGCATTCGTCTTAGGGCCGCTGCTCCTTCAACACCTAGGGAGGAAATGCAATCATTAAGTGGCTCAAATGGAGTTTTGTTCTGCGCACGATTAACCCCGGGAGGGGAGTTCGGGAACAAATATGCCTCCTCTACCTGTATTACAGGGGACTGAGCCACGGTAAATTACGAGAAAATCACTGGCAAATTTGGGACCAGTCAGCTGTGACCAAGCCATTTGTGTAGTTAAATGGAGCAGAAAGAGCTAATAAAGGGTTTGTAGGTCACGGATCTCCCTGAGAGGGGGTGGGGTGCGGGAGATGGGGGTGGGCGTGGGAGCCGGTCAGGCTGATGAGGCCTGTGGAGTTTCACCTGGGACATTGTGGTGGTGGTGGGGGTGGTGGTAGGGGGGGTGGTGGTGGTGGTGGTGGTGTGGGGGAGGGAGAAGGCCCCTTCTCATCCAGGGGTGCAGCATTGCCGAAAGGAGAAGTCGTTCATTCTAGCAGAGCCAGCGGCCTTGACCCAGCCTCTGCCTCTGGGGTCTATGCATAGATCAGCCCTCAGTAGCCACAAAGGGCCTTGGGGCACCAGGGGGACAGGACACTTCTGAGTCTGTGGCTGCGGAGTGAGGTGGCAGCTGGGGACTGACATCACCTGCTCTAATGAACAGCACCCAATGTGGTGGGAGACCCAGCCAGCACCCTGGGGTGTCCATGGAGAGGTGCGGGGTGGGGGGGGGCGGA
>NW_005362719.1:257576-264786 GCF_000412655.1 Myotis brandtii | reverse complement strand
AGGAGGGGGGGACCTGGGCTCCCACGGGCGCCTGCCAATCTCTGAGACGCTACACCAGCTGCAGTGCGGGCTGTGGAGTAAGGGGCGCGCAGTGGAGGGCAGAGCTGGGCCCAGACACAGGTGGCACCTGGCCCGCCCAGGCTCCTCTCAGGGGACTTACCAGTGGGCGCTGACCGCGCAGTGCCCGCACCCGGGATGGCTGTGTTTCGGTTTCCATCGCCTCCCCAAGGGCTCTGCGGCCCAGCCTGTGGGTTTGACGTGTGCCCTTGGGGACCCCCTCACCCACTCGGCTGCTTCAGGGGCTTTTCCCCTGTCCTTGACCCCTCCCTCGGCCCCCCGTCCAGTCCCCAGCCCGCCTCTCCCCTCACCCCGGCCTCTCCCCCTTCTCCCTGGTCTCCCCCTCCTCGCCGCTCACTCCTTCACCCCTGCTTTGCCACCCCTCTTCTTCTCAGAGTCCCAGGGCTGGGGGACCTGGAGCCCCACAGCACCGCAGGAGGGTGCACTGGGGGCTCCTGCTCCCTGGGCTCTTTGGGGGGCAGAGGGGAAGAGCGAAGAGGGGCAGCTCAGCAGGAGGTCCACACCCTCAGCTTTCCTTAGAGCCCTCCTGGCACAGCCACGTCTGTGGTTGCTCACACACTTCTTCCGCCATCTCCACCTTTCGGGGTGCGCTCACAAAGGGGGTGCACGCCCTCGCACCCCCCATACAGTGTCTGACACAGGAGCTGGTGGGGACTCAGGAAAGGAAGGACCCTGCCAGGTCCCAGGTGCCAGTCCGGCCTCCGGGGTTGGCGTCTCCATTTTCCCAGTGCCTTCTCCCATCTCTCATTTCCGGCGCCCCCCACAAGGCGTCTCTCGGTCGGTGGGCCGGGAGGTCCCACAAATGAAGGCAGGCGTGTGTGAGGAAGGGTCTGATGTGAGCCCATTACCTGGAGACCAGCGGACATCGGTTCCCACCTTCTAAGTGGGGTGCCTGGGGCTCCCTGAGAAACTGTATGTGAGGGATATACTTGCCCCAAGAGGAGGCTCTTAGGAAACCCACACAGGTGGATGCTTTTCCTGGGGAGCATGGAGCACAACAGGGAACACGAGGCTCCTGGTGTTAGGTGGCTGGCGCTAGAATCCTGGCTCACCATTTGATGGCTGTGTGACCCTGAGCGAGGGGCTCAACCAGCCTGTGACTCGGGCTCCTGGGGTCCTCAGGAGGACCAAGGGAGAGGACTCCTGTAAAGCGTGCCCACGTGCCTGGCACTTGGCAGAGCATCGCCCACAGCGTGGTGCCCGTGGGGATGATAATGCCAGGAAGAGGCACTGTCCCAGCACAACCCCTTTCTGATGAGACGGTTGTTGGCAAATCGTCTCTTTTTTCCCCCTTTAATATGTTTGTATTGATTTCAGAGAGGAAAGGAGAGGGAGAGAGAAAGATAGAAACACCAATGATGAGAGAGAATCATTGATCAGCTGCCTCCTGCACGCCCCACAGTGGGGATCGAGCCACATCCCGGGCATGTGCCCTGACCAGGAATTGAACCGTGACCTCCTGGTTCATAGGTTGACGCTCAATGACTGAGCCACGCTGGCCGGGCGGCTGTTATTCTGCATATTCAGAAAATATTCCCATCAGCCCTTTGCAGTGGCAGCTGGTGACAGGATACTCAGGGATCGCCACCCGGAGAGCTGATGCTGGGAGGCGAAGGATGCTGGTGCATCTAAAGATACTGGGGGACCACAGACCGACGTTTACTTCAAATAAAACCATCGGCGTTTCTGTGGTCTTCTCAGAGTCCCAGGGCTGGGGGACCCGGAGCCCCGCAGCACTGCAGGAGGGTGCACTGGGGGCTCCTGCTCCCTGGGCTCTTTGGGGGGCAGAGGGGAAGAGCGAAGAGGGGCAGCTCAGCAGGAGGTCCACACCCTCAGCTTTCCTTAGAGCCCTCCTGGCACAGCCACGTCTGTGGTTGCTCACACACTTCTTCTGCCATCTCCACCTTTCGGGGTGCGCTCACAAAGGGGGTGCACGCCCTCGCACCCCCCATACAGTGTCTGACACAGGAGCTGGTGGGGACTCAGGAAAGGAAGGACCCTGCCAGGTCCCAGGTGCCAGTCCGGCCTCCGGGGTTGGCGTCTCCATTTTCCCAGTGCCTTCTCCCATCTCTCATTTCCGGCGCCCCCCACAAGGCGTCTCTCGGTCGGTGGGCCGGGAGGTCCCACAAATGAAGGCAGGCGTGTGTGAGGAAGGGTCTGATGTGAGCCCATTACCTGGAGACCAGCGGACATCGGTTCCCACCTTCTAAGTGGGGTGCCTGGGGCTCCCTGAGAAACTGTATGTGAGGGATATACTTGCCCCAAGAGGAGGCTCTTAGGAAACCCACACAGGTGGATGCTTTTCCTGGGGAGCATGGAGCACAACAGGGAACACGAGGCTCCTGGTGTTAGGTGGCTGGCGCTAGAATCCTGGCTCACCATTTGATGGCTGTGTGACCCTGAGCGAGGGGCTCAACCAGCCTGTGACTTGGGCTCCTGGGGTCCTCAGGAGGATCAAGGGAGAGGACCCCTGTAAAGCGTGCCCACGTGCCTGGCACTTGGCAGAGCATCGCCCACAGCGTGGTGCCCGTGGGGATGATAATGCCAGGAAGAGGCACTGTCCCAGCACAACCCCTTTCTGATGAGACGGTTGTTGGCAAATCGTCTCTTTTTTCCCCCTTTAATATGTTTGTATTGATTTCAGAGAGGAAAGGAGAGGGAGAGAGAAAGATAGAAACACCAATGATGAGAGAGAATCATTGATCAGCTGCCTCCTGCACGCCCCACAGTGGGGATCGAGCCACATCCCGGGCATGTGCCCTGACCGGGAATTGAACCGTGACCTCCTCGTTCATAGGTTGACGCTCAACTACTGAGCTACGCTGGCTTGAACCGTGACCTCCTGGTTCATAGGTTGACGCTCAATGACTGAGCCACGCTGGCCGGGCGGCTGTTATTCTGCATATTCAGAAAATATTCCCATCAGCCCTTTGCGGTGGCAGCTGGTGACAGGATACTCGGGGATCGCCCCCCGAGAGTTGATGCTGGGAGGCGAAGGATGGTGGTGCATCTAAAGATGCTGGGGGGCCACAGACCGACATGTACTTCAAATAAAACCATCGGCGTTTATTCTGCATATTCAGAAAATATTCCCATCAGCCCTTTGCAGTGGCAGCTGGTGACAGGATACTCAGGGATCGCCACCCGGAGAGCTGATGCTGGGAGGCGAAGGATGCTGGTGCATCTAAAGATACTGGGGGACCACAGACCGACGTTTACTTCAAATAAAACCATCGGCGTTTCTGTGGGAGCCAGTGTGTGAGAGCGTGTGTCAGAATCATGCTTCATCAGGTCAGCGTCTGTACCTCTTCACGGTGGGTGACGTTTGCCTAGAAGAAACAGAGTCCTAACTTTGCGAGCTCCGAGACCTGCCCCTTTGGAGCCGGCTGGACCCCGTGACTCCCCTCACACTCTGGGGAGGGCTTTTCTGGGTCTGTGTGCCAACCTGGGAAAGGCACGGCTTCCTCTGGCCTCAAGCTTTCTTGGGGTCTGGGGAGAGCCCCCCACCTCCCCCCGCCAGGCCTGGACCAGGCGGGGGCATGATGTGGCATCTTGCGGCCAGCAGATGGTGCTGTTGACTCAGTATTGCCGGCTGCTGGTCCCTAGAATGCTGGTCCTTCTTCATTCAACCCCAATGCACTTATTTCTCAGGTATTTCTGCCTTGTTCCCTGCACTCCAGCGGGGGGGGGGGGGGGGGGGGGGGGGGGCGCAATTTCCCTTCCCACTCAGGGCTCCTCGGCTTGGGAGCAAGCCACGGACAGTGGGCCTTTGTTTTGGAAGGAGGAGGTACCTTGCTCTCTGTGGCTTCAGGCAGAGGCTGGGGGAGTGAAGTCCCCTTGGCATTCCACCAAGCGCAGTCCTTGCCTGCACACCTCGGGGCTTCTAGGACGCCAGTAACAAGGCGTAGAATGGGGGTGGTGGTGGTGGTGGTGGTGGTGGGGGTGTGTGTGGCTAAGGGAAATGCCAGCACCATGAAACAGGCCTAGGGCTTCAGATTCCCTTTGGGGACCTAAGTTGTGTCCACTTTGTGCACAGCTGGGCATAAAGCAGGCCTTCTCCAACTTCCGTGGGCATCAGAATCCCACCAGATTACCAGGGTACCTGATAAAGACGGAGATTTTAATGTGCGTGATTACCATTTTATTTAAGTATAGGCGGTGTACAATATTATAGAGTTATATTAGTTTCAGGCGTACACTATGGTGATATGGCATTTTTATCCCTTACAGTGTGATCACCTCACTAATTTCAGTAACCATCTGACACCATGTAAACTTACCACAACATGAATGACTACATTCCCTTCACCTTTTCTACCCGCCCCCCCCCTTCCCCTCTGGTAACCATCCCTTTAGTCCCTGTTTCTGTAAGTCTATTTTTTTTAAAGATTCTACATATAAGTAAAACCATACACTATTTTTTTTCTCTTCCTGACTTATTTCACTTAGCATAATACCTTCTAGGTCCACCCACGTTGATGCAAATGACAAGATTATATTCTTTTATTTTTTTACATTCAGTATTATTTCGTGTTGTTTCAGGTTGACAGTGTAGTGGTTAGATAATCATAGAGTTTACAAAGTGTTCCCCCTGATATTTTCAGTACTCACCTGACACTGCATAATTATTTCACTATTACTGACTGTATTCCCTATGCTGAATTTTACATCCCTTTTGGAACTACCAATCTGTACTTCTTCTTCTTCTTTTTTTAATTTAAATATATTTTATTGATTTTTTACAGAGAGGAAGGGAGAGGGATAGAAAGCTAGAAACATCGACGAGAGAGAAACATCTTGCACACCTCCTGGGGATGTGCCCGCAACCAAGGTACATGCCCTTGACCGGAATTGAACCTGGGACCCTTCAGTTTGCAGGCCGACGCTCTATCCACTGAGCCAAACCAGTCAGGGCCCAATCTGTACTTCTTACTCCCTTCACCTTTTTCACCCAGTCCTCCAGCCCTCACCCCCTCTGGCAATCATTAGCATGTTCTTTGTGTCTCTGAGTCTGTTTCAATTTTGTTCTTAGGCTGTGGTTCTCTGAGTTCGAGCCCAGCTTTCTCCTATTCCTCTAACCCTAGGTCACCCCGAAGTGCTCCTGGGACACAAATGAGTGGCCGCAGGAGAAACGCCTTCATCCATTACTGTGGGATATCTTTGACCATAGTTGTCCTCTTTGTATCATGGTTGGTCTGAATTCTATTTATTCAGAATTTCAGTTTTCCTATGGCAGAAAGAACATCAAACTTGAAGTCCCAGCGCTATTACCTCCTAAAATGTGTAATCAAGGGCAAGTGGCTTAATTTCTCTGAGAATCATTAAAAAATAAAAAAAACATACGCATATAAATATTGATTCCTGCTCTCTCTCTCTCTCCAATAGGGTGATTGGAGATGAAGTGAGAGACTCAAGCCGTGCTCTGTGAACTGTAAAGTACAACCTGAGTGCATTCCCCGGGGGCAAGGATGGTGCGCATCTCATTCACAGCTGCCTCTCCAGCAGCCGGCCTGGTGCCTGGCACACAGCAGGTACTCATAAATAAATGAATGGCGTCCACTGGGGAGGGTCCAAGCTCGACGGGAAGTTATGTGGACATGATAAATGATGGTAAAGAGAACGGAGGCTTAGAGTCTTTTTTTTTTTCTCACCCAGGAGCTGCTGAGGGCAGCTGGGTAGGGGGTACCTTGGTTATAACAAACAGTTGTTGGGAGTCACAGGGACACAGCGAGGGGGCGGAGTGAGGGCGTATGGCCCAGGCGGAGGCCAGCAAGGATGTTCCGGGTCATGTTAGATGGGCATTTGGCTCTGATTGCCATTCTGGTCTGCCTTTTTCTTAAGGCAAAAAGTTGAAGAACGACATAACCCGGCTTTGCCTCTGAAAAGATCTCTGGGTGTCTCTGCGATCCAGTTTTCTCATCCATCAGACGAAGACAGTAATAGCTATGCTGACAAACCTCATAAAACATTGTCAAGATCAAATCGAGTGTTTGATAAGGGCTGCCTGGCGCTCCGATACACAATGCAGACGCGAGCTGCTATTACAGTAATTAGGCTCTCTCCCACTTCTCCAGGCTAGCGGCCAGAGAGCCGTCTCAGAGCTTCGAGAGCACTTGCTCGTAGAGCATCTCAGTCTCTGGACCCCATCCGAGTGGTTGAGTCATTATCATTCCCATTTATCAGAGAATGAAACCGAGGCTCAGAGAAGTCAGAGAGGTCGATATACACGGCTAAGTGCTGGAGGCCGGCTCTCAAGCAACACCTTCTGATTCTAAATTCAGTTGCCAAGATGAGGATGGCAGGTGTTTATAGAGCTCGGATGTGGAGAGGTGGGGCAGGGAAGTCAAAGTATAGGTTATTTGCTTATTTAAAGAAAAATGATTTTACCACTTTCTTTTAAAAAATTGACTAGAGAGAAAGAGAGAGAGAGAGAAATATCGATTGGTTGCCTCCTGTAAGCTCCCTGACTGGAACCCACAACCCGGGTATGTGCCCTGACCGGGAATTGAACCTGTGACCCTTCAGTGTGCAGGACGATGCTCCAACCAACTGAACCACAGTGGCCAGGACTCAAGGTATAGATTTAAAGTTTGCTTGTATGGGCAGAAATGGACTTCCTTAGAGTGACAACTGTTATGATCACACACAGTCCCTGGAAAATAAGGCAGCATCAGAGCACAGATTAATACATAATAAAAATTGCTGAAAATGCTCTAGGCAGATGCTCACTGTCACACAGAAAGCTTAGGGAAATAAGGCAAAACCATAGCACACCAGCTGATGGCCATTAAGTACAGAGGCGAGAGGACAGCCTAGTGCAGCTGAGATCGGAGCCTCACTCTAACTGGGACAGCGGCCATTGAGAAGGGTCACAGTACCCGGTGAATGAGGGTGAGGGGGGTGGTGCTTCTGCTCATCAAGAAGCCCCCCAGCCCGGCTGGTGTGGCGCGGTGGTTGAGCGTCGACCTATGAACCAGGAGGCCACGGTTCAATTCCCGGTCAGGGCACAAGCCTAGGTTGCGGGCTTGGTCCCCAGTGTGGGGCGTGCAGGAGGCAGCTGATCAATGATTCTCTCTCATCATGGATATTTCTATCTCTCTCTCTCCCTCTCCCTTCCTCTCTGATAGAATAA
>NW_005362719.1:230120-257465 GCF_000412655.1 Myotis brandtii | reverse complement strand
CACTCTGGCGCTTTTTAAAAAAATATATTTTATTGATTTTTTTTATAGAGAGGAAGGGAGAGCGATAGAGTTAGAAACATCGATGAGAGAGAAACATCAATCAGCTGCCTCCTGCACACTCCCTACTGGGGATGTGCCCGAAACCAAGGTACATACCCTTGGCTGGAATTGAACCTGGGACCCTTCAGTCCGCAGGCCGACGCTCTATCCACTGAGCCAAACTGGTCAGTGCACTCTGGCACTTTTAAGGAGTTCTTGCGTTCTTTGAAAAGGGACGACCCGCCCGGCCAGCGTGGCTCAGTGGTTGAGCCTCCTGTGAACCAGGAGGTCGTGGTGGGGCGTGCAGGAGGCAGCCAATCAGCGAGCCTCTCTCATCATTGATGTTTCTCTCGCTCTCTCTCCCTCTCCCTTCCTCTCTAAAATCAGTACAAATATATTTTTTAAAAAAGACTTTCCTTTTCCTCCAGTGGAGCCGGCGTGCCCCTTCTCAGAGGCGGGACTGCTGAGAAAGGAGTGTGTCGCCATGATTGTTTCCTCCCGACCAGATGTTCTCTGCTGAATGGAGACTCGCTTATTCTTCCCGTGCGCTCATTCCCTGTCCTGGCTCAGCCTTCTCAGCCGAGCTCCCCATGCTCATGGGGAGCAGACGTGAGACCGAGTCCCAGCCACGAGGGGAGCGGAGGAGGCAAAGGAGGGACCGGCCTCTCAGGCGCCCCAGAGGGGAGGCGACCCCGTGGGCTTGCATCAGCGCCGCCATGCCGTGTGCCCAGCCGGCGTTGTCTTTGCATTTTATCAATACCACCCAGGGATCCGGCTGTCCCCTCCTGTGGGTTTATTAATATTGCCCTGTGATCTGTGGGGAGCCGACACACTTTATATTCCAGCCCCATCTCGGCTTCTCCAAACGTAGACACCATATTTAATTAGATTTTCTCCCTGGCTCGGGCAAACAGAAATTGAACTCCCAGTCTATCTCTGTTGCTCTGGAGACTGGGCCTGGCAGGAGTGGACAGCGCTCTCCCTGGCGGGCTTTCTCCGCTCACCCCCCTCCTTTCCCATCTCAGACAGTAAGATTCCAGCCCAGGCTCATGGCTGAGGTCAGTCTCTGGCCCCCAACTGAAGTTCATCCTCTGTCACCCCCTGCCATTCCCATGAACGACGTGTCCAAGGGTTTTGCTGCTCTAACTTTCTGATCTTCCCGCAGACTTTGGAGGAACCTGCGTGTTGACGTGTGGTGTGCAGAGGAGGAGCTGGGGGGATGGAGAGAGGGCACAATCTGTATGCGGGGGGGAGGGGATTCTAAGAATCTTAGGAAAAATCCTCTTACTTTCTGTGTCATCATTTTTTCTATCTGTACAACGGGGAGGAAAACAGATTGGGCCTTTCTTGAAATTGTGAAACATGGAGGTTTCAAATTTCACTTTCTGTCCACAAAATGGGAAGGTGGGGAGAGGGGTTACGGAGAGAAGGCAGGAAGGAGTGGTCCTGGGCCAGCTTTCCTGCTGAGGAAGGTCCTGCGGGCGGGCGGGAGCTGGGCAGCCCGGGTTCCAGGCCGGCGTTACCCCTCACCAAGACCTGCCTCCGGGAGCCTGGGACCCAGCAGGTCCTCAGGAAATCGCCCCCCTCCCCCTCCGAGGTCTCACGCTCTGAAGAAATTCATGTCGTACATTTGAGACTCAGTTTCCTCATCCACTGAATGGGGAGGATGCTGTGACCGGTGCTTGTCTGCGCGTGTGAACGTGTTTCATAAGGGGCGACTCTCCGTGGGGACCAGGGTTCCCCTTCCCAGTCTCATCTTGGTTGGTAACTGCTTTTGGAGGAGAACAGGGTGTGGGTGATGTGATTTGGAGTTGACATGGTTTTTATTCTCTTTAGCTGGGAAAGTTACCATTTTAATTAGCCTCCCTCACCTTAGATAAACTGATATCAGATGAGACATAAGCTGACAAAGAGTAGAAAGAAAGGAGAAAAGAAGAAAGAAAAAGAGAAAAAAAAATACAAAGAAGGGAAGGGGAAAAAAAGAGAGAGAAAAAAGCAAGCAAGCATCACAGAGGGTGGTTTGCCTGAATTCCTTGGGTCTATTTTAAATGGCTTCATGCCAGGATGTAAAACTGTACACATAGACTTTATTTTTGTTTTATTTAAAAAAAATTTATCTTGATTGTTGAAAGTATTACAGATGTTTCCCTTTCCCCCATTGACCCCCCACCTGCTATGCACATATACTTTACATCATAGTGAATATTTTGGAATTTTTATATTGTTTAATTTTTATTATATTTTTATTGATTTCAGAAAGGAAGGGAGAGGGAGGGAGAGAGAGAAAAACATCAATGATGAAAGAGACTCATTGATTGGCTGCCTCCTGCACGCCCCCTACTGGGGATTGAGCCTGCAACCCAGGCATGTGCCCTTGACCAAAATTGAACCCGGGGCCCTTCAGTCTGCAGGCCGACGCTCTATCCATTGAGCCACACCAGCAAGGGCTGTTTATGGAATTTAAGTGAGAAGCGCTGCTCAGCCTTCCTCAGAGGGTGGGGAGGGCGGAAGACAGAAGGGTCTGCATTCTGCCTCCAGGGTGGCCAGGAGCGGAAGGAGCTCTGGGGAGGCCCTCACCAGCACCCAGAGCCATCCTTCCCCTGCCCCGGGGCCTCGCTTCCCCAGTGATGGGTAAGGGGAGCTCCGCCCTATTTTCGGGGCCATGGGCAATGCGGTGGGGGGGCAGAGAGAGGACACCGGTTCTCCCCATGTGACCCCGGAAGAGCACAGTGGGCGTGGCCAGGGTTGGAGTCAAAGGCTTTGGAGTGGGATGATCACGGGTTGGACTCTCTGAGGCCGCACTGCTTATGAGCGCAGTGACCTCGGCGAGTGGTGTGTCTCACGGAGCCTCGGTTCTGTTGCCCGCACCAAGGGAATCGTGTCTGTCTCCTGGGGCTGCGGTGAGGGTTCCATGGAGCAATGCACGGAAGGCCCAGGACGAGGCCTGTCCCCTTGGTCCCTGACCTCTGTGCGTGTTGGTGTCTTTGCTGTCTCCATGCCCGAGTCCCCAGAGTCCCTGAGAGACAGGCTCAGGGTGATGGGTAGGGACAGGCTGCCACCGGTTTCCAGAGAAGCCACATTGGCACTCCGGCTCTGGGCTGAGACAGACTGAGAAGCAGGAGTGAGTGGGCTCGAGGGAGAGAGGAAAGCATCTGAGTGGTCCAGGCAGAAATCAAGGTCCTCAGAGGTTCCCTGGGAGCAGGGGCTTCGACCTCTCTGCTTATCAGCTCCCTCCACAGGGGCTCATTTCTGCAGACAGGAGTCTTACTTGGAAGCCACAGCTACCAGCAGGTAAAGGGGAGACAGTTCTGTGCGGTAGAGGCCCACACAGCTCAGCCACGAGGTGCTGCTCAGAGCCCCCAAGGGGGGGAGGGGGCGCGTGCTTCCCGGAGCAGCCCCTCTTTCTTAGGGGAAGCCCCGTGACTGCTGGGGCCACAGGGCTGGTTATGGCAGAGCTGATGCTAGAACGAAACCCTAACCCAGGGATTGGCTCCTGGGCCCATGCTGCCTTCCGGCAGCGGAGCTCTGGCTATTCCCAGCTTTGGTTGGGTTGCAGCGATGGTAGGGAAGATCGCAGGAGCTGCTCGCAATTTCGGGGCTTCGTACAATAGAAGTCTGCTTGCTGCTCACCTGACAGCCCGATAGTTTCTGGGCAGCAGATGGCATCCCATCCCAGGGCGCTGCAGGAACTCCAGCCTTCCCATCGCGGCTCTTTGATTGGGGAAGGGCTGCTGCCTCTTCCACTAGAGGACGGAAGAGGGAATCCAGCAAGGCGGGGGCAGGGGTGGGGGTACGGATGCATCTTAGAAGCTTGGCCTGGAGAAGGCACCTTCCCCCTTTCCCCCTTCATTCCCGTCCCACTGCTGAGAGCTCACACGCATGAAGAATGTTCTTGGTCAGGTATTTGAAGAGAGAGAGAGTCCTGACATTTGGAGGCACCGACGAGTTGCCATTGAAATGGGCTTTGAATAACAGAGGCCCATCTATGATTTTCTGTGAACAAAGGAAACCAGATGGTGTCTGAAGTTCCTTTGGTTCTAACTTTTCCTGAGTCTGCGGTCCGTGGTTTAGCCAGAAGTCTGTCTCCACGGTTACTGTGCCATGGCTCAGGTCTCTAGACGCTGCGCCATGGTGCTTGCTGCCCCACCCCCTCTCCTGATGCTGGCTGGGCCGATTCTCCTCGGGCCTCTTCCAGGTCTTTCCATGATCTCTCCCGGGAGATCCGCGTGGGTTCCCAACCCAGTGGGCAGCAGAGCTGGTGCCAGGCAGGCTGCCCCTCGAGGCCCAGCAGGGCTGGGATGTGCAGGTGCAGAGAGAGGGGGTGCAGAGACCCTGGGAAGTCAGTGCGAAGTCACTAACGACCCTACTCTCTCCCCTCCCCTCTGCCCACAGGAGCGAATTCAGGCCCAGGGAGACAGGACCAGGCAGCTGTAATTCTGGAGTGCGCTTATTAATGGAGGGAGCTGACAGAGAAGGAGAGTGTAATGACATCATAGTGTGTCCGATCTAATTACGCTAATGGATTTTTACGGCTCATCACAGGGAATCCCCGTTGGGCTTGTGTCAGGAATTTCCCAGAAGATCTGGAGAGGCCGTTGGGAGAACATCCCAAGACCTAGGACGTGGGAAGCTCTTCCTGCTGTTCCATTTGCCCCCTTTGGTGGGAATGGCTGGGGCTGCTGGGAGGGCTGGGCCCTGAGGGTGGGGCCTGGCAGATGCCCGGAGGGAGAACGGGAAGCTGTGGAGTTGTGGCTCCAGCAGGAGCAGCAGAGGCCTGGCCAGGGGCTGGGCGGCTGGGTGGGCTGTGTGCTTGGACTGTTCTCTGCGGGCGGGAATTGCAACCTGACCACAGTGCCAGCTTACCCACCTGCTGCCACCCGCTGCTCTCTGCTGTCTTCCCACCAGAAACGTGAAAGCACACTTTCAACCACATAGGGCGCATCTCCCATACTTCAGCCAGAATGTTATCCAGTTCTTTGCTTATCTTCAATTTTTTTATGTCTCTTTCCAGCCCTCCTTCTCCTTCCCCAACGTTGTGTATGTTTTCATGATGCGGCTAGACTTCATTTAGAGCTGGGCAGGTAGCACCTTGCTCATGGAAGGCAGCCTGAGAAAACTCAGGAAGCCAAATAATCCTACTCTCACCTCACCAGCTGCCTAAAATTCCACACTTTTTCTTTTTTTTTGCTTAAATCGTATATTTATGTTAAAGGGGCCCATCTTCCTTGGGCGTGTGAAAAAAAACGTGTAGTGATTTAAGGTGTCATCCATCGCATCCATAATCATGACATCAATCAGAATAATTTCCAGATCCTTTCTTGAGGGGAGTTATTTAAGGGAGTAGGGATCCTGACAGCCCTGAAGGGAGGTGGGGCTGTAAAAGACAAAAGGGGGCTGAAACCAGTTTGGCTCAGTGGATAGAGCATCGGCCTGTGGACTGAAGGGTCCCGGGTTCGATTCTGGTCAAGGGCATGTACCTGGGTTTCGGGCACATCCCCAGTGGGGAGTGTGCAGGAGGCAGCTGATTGATGTTTCTCTCTCGTCGATGTTTCTGGCTCTCTGTCTCTCTCCCTTCCTCTCTGTAAAAAATCAATAAAATATATTTTAAAAAAAAGACAAAAGGGGAAAGAACAGTGACACTGGGGTCACCACACAGTCATTTTTTCCCTCCAGGGCTACATCTACAAAGGTCACTTGTAGGACACACGGCCTACGCCTCTATCTTAGACGGGCCAGTCTAGGACTCCAATGCTCTGTAGCGTAAGGGAGCCACAGGCAGAAGGAGCCATGTTCTCTGCATGACCATCAGCAGCAGAGCCCTCTCGCCCTCAGCCGCATTATCCCCACTGGTCCACAGCGGATGGGGATGTGAGCAAGGAAGCAGTTAGTCTACCCTGACGGGCAAAGGCTATTTTCATGGCATCCTTTCTGAAGAGACAGTAAATAGCACTTGTAGGTAAGTCCATTTTCCTAGTTGATGGGCAGGTCAATTTCCTGCCTCTCCCACTTCCTCCAGCCAGGCTGATGACCTCGAGGGTATACACATGAGATAGAGTCAGCCAGCTCACCTACCTTGGGCATTTGGGTTGGGAGTTTAGTAAGTTAGCATTATGCATTTGTGGATGACAGAGGCCCAGCAGGGCAGCTGCTGGTCACCATGGGTCGCCGCTGTGCACAGAAGCAAGGGACTGGCTACAGAGAGAGGACAGTGTAGAGAGGGTGGGGATGGCACCATGCACAGGTGCTGGGCCCTCCTGTCCCTGCTGTCCTCCTCGAGGCTCTAGGAGGGGTTCCTGATTCATGTAATGAATTCTCTGTGACTGAATTTAGTTTGAGTGGCTTCCATTTATAGTAAACAACTTTTGACTGAGCCAGAAGCAACATAAAAGCATCTTCATGGTATTTCAGGCAGACAGAGCAGGTTACAAAATAGACTGTACATTATCATCTTGGACTTGTGGCACTATCCTATATAATAAAAGGGTAATATGCAAATTGTCCCCTCGGCTGGAAGTTCACCCTGAGTTCAACCAGGGGGCGGGGCCAGCCCGCCAACCACCTGGGGCCCCTCCCCCCTGCCAGCCCAGTCCGATCAGCCTGATCGGGGCGGGTCGGCCAGACCCCACCCATGCACAAATTCGTGCACCCAGTCTCTAGTTTAGATATAAACATATAAGGAACATAGAGCATACACCAACCTACAGACAATGTTTCTCTCAGGAAGAGGGAGGCAGTATAGGTCATTTTTAAACTTTCTCCTGTTTTTGGCATTTAAATTTTTATACCCTCAGCTTCTGATCCCGGAAGTTCTTCCCTCAGCCCAATCGGTGCCAGATGTGAAGGCAGGCTTTAACCCTTTGGGACTTACTGAATTCTTTAGCTTCTGTCCCAGGCTTGTTCTGTCTGGCCTGGCCACCTCCCAGGAGCCAGTGGACTTGGATTTGTCTCATTTTCCAAAGCAGAGATGATGGTCTTTGGTCCCAGGGATGTCCCTCTTCCTTACTACTTGCCTCTTAGAGGCACGATGCTTCAGAACTCTGGCAATCACATTGCAACAGCAGCGCAGTCAAACTCACAGCAGGGGGGAGACCGGGCCCTGAGAAACGCCCTCTCCGGGCCGGTGTCCAGAGGTGCTCACCAACCCTCTCCCGGAAGGACGTGGGTGCTCTCTCTGCTTCCGACCATGAGGATGTTGGCCAAAATGGAATCGTGCCAGCTCCATGTACGATGCCGCTGGTGGGAACTCCGATTATGAAAATGCGGATGAAATTTTCCTTTCATGGCTTGTTTTCATCATCATCCTTGCGGGGATGTTCTCTGCCCCCTGCAGGAATGTTAGCCCAACGTCAGCGGCATCCATGGGTTAGTGCAGGAGAAGCGGCCCTAGAGGTGAAGTAGACTGCAGGCGGGAAATGAACTTGACCCCATGCAGTCTGCAGGGGCCCTGGATTTGGGAAATGTCTCCATCCTGAGAATGCCCAGGCAGCTCCGGAGAGGGAGTGCTGACCCTGTAGACCAGCGGTTCTCAACCTGTGGGTCGCGACCCCTTAGGCGGTCGAACGACCCTTTCACAGGGGTCGCCTAAGACCATCCTGCATATCAGATATTTACATGACGATTCATCACAGTAGCAACATGACAGTTATGAAGTAGCAACGAAAATAATTTTATGGTTGGGTCACACCATGAGGAACTGTATTTAAAGGGCCAGAAGGTTGAGAGCCACTGCTGTAGACAGTGCAGCTGACCAGCGCGTGAAACATGGAGGGACGCGTTTTCTTCCTTCAGGTTTCTGCTTCCTCTGACCTTGCTTTCCTTAGACTGTTAGACTGTGACCTGGCCGTGAGCGAGGCATCACTTAAAGGGATCCAAACCCTCTAAATAGTTTGATACTTACGTTGAGAGAACAGGATTTGGTAGGGGCTTTGTTAAAGCCATCCAGGGTTAGCATGTACTGATGGCTGTCAGAGTTGGTGACGTGTGACAGCCAGAGAGAATATTGTTTAACCATCAATATTGAGAAGGATTAGGGCAAGCACTTCACATTTTGTCCTCTGGAATGAGGTCCAACATTTACCCTCCGCTCATTTGGTCAGTCTCTCCTGCTTCTGATTGGCCCTCTCCTCACTCATCCCCCACAGCCTCCTGTCGCTGGGGGAGACCCACGCTGCACATCACTGTTCTCTGTTCAGAGCACACGGGACTGTGTGCCGAAGGCTTTCCTCAGCCTCTCTTTATGGCTCCTTTGAAATTTCACTGTCTCATCAGAGGATCGAAGCCAGGAAATCCTTTACAGTGAGGTTTCTATGGACAAGAGATGAGGAATCACAGTATCACAATATCCACTTGCAAATATCATTTATTAATTTGACAAGACGGGGGGATTTAGGGCTTTCTGAGCCAGAGCCTGAGAGGCTAAAGATCTTCAATCTTTGAAGCTCAGGGACTGGGTCCAACAGGCCAGCAGGATCACTTCCCTGCTGTGTAAATTCGAGTTTTAGCCCAAGGTCCTTCTCAGTGCAGGCGGAGCCTCTGTGGAAAGCAGGCTCAGTATGGCAGCTGTCCGAAGCCTGGCTCTCTTCCCTTCCCTCCCTCCACGCCTCCTTTCTCGTGGGCCTTGCTGGGGGGCTGGGACCTCTTGGGGGTTTATCAGGTGCACCGCATTCACTGGGCTCCACTGTGTGAGATGAGTCTCAGCTGGAAGACGCAAGTGTGGGGGGTGAAAATGGGCTGATTGAATTTGGTTTGGGACCAGCTCCAAGTCCTGTAAGGCTTGCAAATGTTTGGGGCGTGATTTCCATATCACTCCAAAGTTGCTTGTCTTTCTCCTAAAGGCGAAGGCTGCTGCCAAGAGTGGAGAACGTGAAGGTGGAGGCTGCCCTAAAGATGGAGAAATGAAGTAAACTCATTTCTGGGGCTTATAATGTGTGTGTGTGTGTGTGTGTGTGTGTGTGTGTGTGTGTGAGAGAGAGAGAGAGAGAGAGAGAGAGAGAGAGAGAGGGGAGAGGGTCTTTGGCTCCTTGCTCATTCCCTATAATAGAGATCACAGTGCCAAGGAGAAGCCTAGGGCTCTGCTAGGCATTCAGCCAGTGACAGAGGCACAGTGTGACATCTGGACAGGGGATCCTTGGAAGAAAATGAAATTATAAAAATGGTGAAGTGTAAATCTCGGATTCTAGAGAAGGACATGCAAGGCAGGGTTGGCAATGCGTTTAGAGTGACTCTCAATGAAGCCATGCAAATGAGGACACTGAGTAGGAAAAGCCAGGGCAAATACATTGGCAGTGGGAGCTGTTGGAATGAACCCCTTTAGGTATGTTCCTCGCTGGCTCTGGACCACATAGTTTGTGGCTGGAGATAATGACCCTCTTGGAACTCTCTAGTTAGAGGTCCTACAGGGGAAGGAGATTCCAAGATGAATACTAAGCTGCTGTCCTTGTCCGTGAGAAGTTCACTGCTGAGCTGGGTGTACAGGTGCCAAGTTTGGAAAATGCTTTGACATGTATTATGTGTGCATGCGGTAGGAGGAAGATTAGGTGACTTCTGAGGTTGTTTCTAATCTAAAGTTCTGAGTTTCTACAAGCCAAGTCAGTCATATCATTCATTCATTTGTTTATTAATCACTTTTAGCTCATTTAATAATCTACACCCTAGGGATAATAGTGACAAACAAGACAGAAATTACCTTGTACATAGGGAGCTCAGAGTTCTAACACATGTTGAAGAGATATTTGCAAGGGCATTTGGCATAAGGAAGAAACAATCTATTTGACACACACTTAGGCAGACCCTCTGCTCAGATAAAGTGATGTTTAATCAATACCTGACAGATGATTGGCTAGATGATGAAGGCTGAAGGAATGGGGACAGGAAGAAGGTCTTTCTTTGATGATGCAAGCATAGCACACATGTAGGTCTTGATGCAAGGAAGAAGATGGCATTTTAAAGGAATGGAGAAGTAACCAGGTGTTTGGGAGTGAAAGTTAGGGGGAAGGAGAAGATGAAGTTAGGGGGGAGGACAGGAAGAAAAACAGAAGCTGAATTATACCTGTCTTTGCAATGGATTATCTTTATCCTAAACAAGGGGGAAATGATTAAGGGTTTTAAGAAGGGGACTGATACTCTGTCAGCTGTAGGTCAAGTCATTCCTCTGTAACCAAAAATGCAGGTTCTACTGCCTGCCACAACAAAAGCCAAACTGTGAAACAGGTGATGGTGCAAAAGAAAACAGGTTTATTCAGGTGCCACAACCTGGGAGAATGGTGGGCTCCCATCTCAAAGACCATTTCTCCTTCCTGCTTAAGCCCTCAGTTCCTTTAAGAATAGGGAGGGGAGAGCTTTTATTCCTATCCAATTGTCTTGCTAGCTTTTGGTGTGCCTGGGCCATATTCATTCACCTTTCTAGCCTTTGCTACACTCAGTGTAAGAACCTACCCCTGTGCCATCTTGGACAATGGTATATGCAATAAGTCATTCTCAGTTTTTACCTTACTTGAAATTTTCATAGAAGCTAATACTATTAAACAAGGAATCATTCTTACAACCTTTTCCCCCCCTATGGCATCTTTATTTTCTACTTTGGATTCTAATCTTTACCCAAACTCTGAATGTCTGCTCCCTGGAATTCTGTCTTTTGCTCCCCCGCCCCCCTTCACCCTGAACTTCTACTGTAGCTCTTACTGTACTATCACTTTACAGAGCTCATCCATGGGACCATTAGCTCCTGAGGGCAAGGATGGCATCCTGTCTTCAGTGCATCCCTAGGGCTAAACCCAGAGACCAGCAGAATGCATTCCTGAGCACCGGCACCTTGCTTATATGGTTTGTGAGTTTCCACAATCGCCCTAACACTGCAGTGCCTGAGGGGATGCTTGCAGAGGGAAGAAAGCAGAACAGATGCTGGCGAATGGCTTAGACATGTAACTAATGGGACCAGGATAGAAATACAGTGTTTTCCCGAAGAAGATCCTCTAGGGATTTTCTTTTCTACAGTTTTGCCTATGTGGGAAATGCTAGTTGTCTTCAACTATTTAAAATAGATACTTAGAAAGCTCTCGGGCCTTTAGTCCTATTTATGCCTTTCAGATTCTCTCAGGTCTATTCTGGTCCCTTGCTCCCAACATACCCAGAACTCTATCTCTGACTTGGCTCCTAACACCAAACATTGAAAGTGAAGTCAGATTTGGACACAGATTTTCTGACCTTAAAATGTTTCTTCATTGACTCATGTGGTCTTCATTAGAATACTATGTGTGTGAATTCAGTCATTAAAAATATTTCTCCATCTAGGCACTGTCCATAGTGCTGGAAGACGATGGAGAAGAACGGGCTTGAATGACATGAACACAGCATTTGCTGCCCTTATTCTCCTTTGAAGCCGAGGAAATGGAGGGCTTGCCAAATTGCAAGGACTGTTGGTAAATAAAGGAGCTGGGATTTGAGTCCAGACCCTCTTACCCTAAACTCACCTTCTGTCCCTCACACCACCTTGCTAAGTGACCCACTGAACTCAGAAACGGAGTGGAAATGTGCTTTATTGCCATGTGTAGTTTGCAAGTTTTGTCTTTGTCTTCAAGAGAAAGACGGGGAGCACCTCAGATGTTTAAAGCAATGGTTGGCTTTTGCTTTCAAGTTCTTTAATGTTGAATGGCCCAGGTTCCAGGGGGACTTTTCAGTAAGGATTTCAAGGCTTCTGCAGGCCTGGGTGGGTCTGACAACCTGAGCAGCTCTCTGGTCCTCCCTCCACACTCCCGGCCTCTGATTGTGGACGTATTTTTCCTGGAGAGGGCAGAGGGCAGAGGGGGAAGAAGTGTGGCCTACCCTATCCAGCTCAGGGCTTACTGATGCTCTGAGTTCTGGGGGCCCAGTGGCTGGGGTCTCCACCCCCACCGTGCCACCCTTCCTCAGGAGAAAGCAAAGGTTAACTGAGATCACACAGCCAGGTGGATGCCCGGATTCGCTTTCCCGGGGGCTAATTATGGAACCACATTAGATAAAAGTCAACATATGTTGTAAAAGGCACTGTGTATCACCGCTTGACAGTTTCTAACAATGTGCTCATGTAACAGCTGTCAAAGGCAGTGCTAGAAAATGAGTAATATGTTGATTTATGTAGATCAGATCTGTCCTCACGCTCCGTGTGCAGGCTCAGCGCTGTGGGTGGAGACTGGGGAGGGTGGTGAAGGAAGGAAGGAATTTCCCTCATTTTCAGAGGCGCCTGGAAGGCACGGCTTCAGCCTACAGCAGCTGTTACATTCTGAGGTCCTTTGGAGAAAAAATGCCTAGGGGACATCTGTTCCCTTTCTACAGCAGTGGGAAGAGTACACCCAAGTCCCCGAAGGCCACCGGGGCTGCTGAGGTCACCCGTGTGTTCCCTGGCCTCTGACAGGGCTCAGGGTGACCCCAGGGAGCCCCCCTCCAAGTGACTTTTGGAGAAGAGGCTTCTATTGAAGTAACCACTTTGGATTTTTTTTTTAATAGGGTGTTCTTTATTTTTGTTTTTTAAAAAAATATATTTTTATTGATTTCAGAGAGGAAGGGAGAAGAAAGAGGGAGAGGGAGAGAGAGAAACATCAATGATGAGAATCAATGATCGGCTGCCTCCTGCACACCCCACACTGGGGATTGAGCCCGCAATCCGGGAATGTACCCTGACCAGGAATCAAACCGTGACCTCCTGGTTCCTAGGTCGACACCATTGAGCCACGCCGGCCGGGTGAGTTAGGGTGTTTTTAAACGACCAACTCAACTTTCTTATTTGCTTTGTCAGTATCTCCTTCTATTTGCAAAGTCCATTCAAAGAGGAAGTGATATGTTTTCTCTTGCATTGAAGGAGCTGTCTGCTTTTTCTGGGTTGTTTCTCTCAAGGCCATGCGCAGGGCCCTGGTCTCTCAAAGGGTCTGGTTACTGCATCATTACACTGGCGTTGCCTTTGGAATCTCCATTAGGTTGCCTTTGGCAACTCTCTGTCTTCTTTCTCGTTGCCTTTGCTACACTATTTACTCCACCTTGGTATTCTCCTTCTCTAAAGGGTAAGAAGTGACTTAGTAAGAAAACTAGGCCAAAAGCTCAAAGCCAGCCCCTGAAAGCTAACAGCAAATCCAGATTCTTAAATCATGACCGCTAAACGTGTAGTTTGAGGGGGACCTTTCACTAATGGACAGAAACAAATAGTTCTACTTACTTGTTGGTATTTATTGAGACAAAAATAGAAACTCCCTATTTATTTCTAAAGCCACCAAAATAGTGTCTCTGCAGGAAGATGGGGGGATGGACTGCAAATCACATTTGCCTGTTGTTCAAAGTGGGAAACAGTGACCGCCAGACCTCTTCCTGCAGGTCCAAGGGTATGAGCCCTAGAGCGTCCTTTCTTCTCTCGAAGGTTGTCTGTTCTCTTTCAGGTCATAGCACTCACTGACTGCGTTGACACAGGCACGTTCCTGCTCCTCTCTGACACACACAAGCCACCCTGCTGGCTGGCAGGCACTGTGTGTCCTTCCCTAGTGCTATCTGTCCTTCCACTCCCAAGCCCTGGGTGCTGCCACCATGGAACACGTCTCTACTAGGCAAGTGTCCTTCCAACTCTGGATTTGTTAAGCTCCCAGGAGGATTCTGAGTCACATCCAGACAGAATCCACTCCCAGAATCTAGCGAACAGAGAGAGCCACTCACAAACCCTGCTCAGACCGCGAAGATGCTGTAGAAACACTCGATAGCACACCCAGTTAGTGAACGTTTGCTGGCCCTGTACATGTCTTAGGCCACGGATGTAGTAAGAAGTTAACATTCACAATAGGCCTAGGGTCATTCATGTAGCCAATCCAAAGTTTTCATCTACAAACACAGGTGCC
This sequence comes from Myotis brandtii, assembly GCF_000412655.1. Taxonomy (NCBI): domain Eukaryota; kingdom Metazoa; phylum Chordata; class Mammalia; order Chiroptera; family Vespertilionidae; genus Myotis; species Myotis brandtii. The sequence continues at coordinate 243,576 of NW_005362719.1, read as the reverse complement.
CACTCTCCGGAGATAAAGGATTAAACCAGTGGTTCTCAACCTTCTGGCCCTTTAAATACAGTCCCTCATGTTGTGACCCAACCATAAAATTATTTTCGTTGCTACTTCATAACTGTAATGTTGCTATTGTTATGAATCATAATGTAAATATCTGATATGCAGGATGGTCTTAGGCGACCCCTGTGAAAGGGTCATTCGACCGCCTAGGTTGAGAACCGCTGGATTAAACAAATAGCATGGAGCTGGCTGCTCTAGAATCCAGTGGAGCTTTCGGTGATCCAAAATCTCCCCTGGGGGCCTGCAGCCTCCCGGGACAGCTCTATCTCTACTTAACCGAAAACTCACAACGACTATAGAACTTGTTTGAAGACAATCTGAGCTAAGCCTGCAGGAATTTTAAAGGCAGTTATGAAACATCTGCAGTAGGAGAGTGTGGGGTGAAGGAGGTCAATTATAGGCAAAAAGGGGACACCTATAATACTTTCAACAATAAAGAAAAATTTAAGAAATTATTTGTCCTTACAAGTGGTCAGCAAAAGATTTTAGGTAAAACGTTTCTGCTAGCTTAAGACAGAAAGGTAATATGAGGTGGTGGAAAGAAGATGGAATCCTGAATGAGAGGGTTAGAGGACGGGTTTACCATCTGTGTGGTCCTGAGCAAGTTAAGTAATGTTTTGAAGATTTGGCATTTTTTATCTGTAAAGTGAAAATAATCATCATCATAATAATCATAGCTATCTTATGAAACTGTGGTAATATTAAATTAGATAATGAACACAAAAGTGCTCTTCAAACTAAGTATAAATTTACATTTGCTGTGTTTCCTCTCTTCAAAGGCACATTCCCCCCATGTTTTAACATTTCTAAGATTAATGTTTCTTATAATTGATATGCATATTCAATGCGGTGGGACTTTTCTTTTCCCCTGGAAAGTTATTAAATTGATGGCGTGTCTTGCAATCAACGGCTGCTTAGAGACATGAAAATGTGGAAGTTCAATAAAATGAGGGCAGATTTATTATTTTTCATTCGGGTATTTAAGCCACCTGTTCAAAGACGTAGCCACCAGTTATTAAGTGCATTTTGTTACTTGCAATGTAATACTATCTAATGCAGACACTTTTCTACCAAATTTCCATTTCCTCTGAATTCTACTTGATTTCATAGTTGGAACAGTACTTGCTGGTCAACATTACTAATTGGCAAGTTGAAGAGGGTGATGGAGGGACCTGTGGCGGAGCAGAGGCTGCCTTTGTCTATGGAGCTGAACTGGAGGACTTTGGCCAAAGCTGAGCTTCTCCTCCTCCTCTTCCTCCTCCTCCTCCTCCTCCTCCTCCCCCTTCTCCTCCTTCTTCACCTCCTCTTCCTTCTCCTCCTCCTTCTCCTTCTCCTCCTTCTTATTCTCCTTTTCTTCCTTCTTCTCCTTTTTCTTATCCTTCTCTTTCTTATTCTCCTCCTTCTTCTCCTTCTCTTTCTCCTTCTTCCTCTTCCTCTTCCTCTCCTCCTCCTCTTCTTCTTCTTAAACATATTTTTATTGATTTCAGCACAGAAGGGAGAGGGAGAGAGAGATAGAAACATCAATGATGAGAGAGAATCATTGATCGGCTGCCTCCTACATGTCCCCCACTGGGGATTGAACCCGCAACTCGGGCATGTGCCCTGAACGGGAATTGAACCGTGACCTCCAGGTTCATAGGTCAAGGCTCAGCCACTGAGCCACACCCGCTGGGCCAAAGCCTAGCTCCTGCATCCTCCATCAACCATTCCAGCTCTATAGAAGGAGCCTTATAAAGGGAAAGGTTTTACTGTTGTTAAAAGACAAGATGACTTAGACACCAAAATGCCATTTGCTTTCTTCTGCATTGATTTTTATTAACTTTAATGCAGACTCTTCCTTGTACCTAATTGTGCCATTTTATTTTCAAATACACACATGGTATTGACAGTCTTATTCCCTCATTGACGCTTCTGCAGGCTTTTGTTGTCTTTTATGAGGCGATTCCAGTGAGGGAAAACATTAAATGGAATTTACGGTGATATATGTACCCGGCTAGGTTGTAACTATTTCTAAAATAAATAAAACTTTCCAGACAAGAAGACTGCACAAGTGCAAGTATCCATGATGGCATCTCACTTTCCCCTGGGAGGGATGAAGGTCCCTCGCAAGTCCACAGGCCGTTCCCTAAGGCCCTTCTGGTTTTCCCAAACAACCGCTCTCTACACAGAGTAGCTTCTATGAAACTGTACAACCTGTGAGTGGTCCAATAAATATTCGTTAGTAAAATGTACATAAGCCACTGAGGCATGATTTTGTTTTGTTTGTTTTTTTTCCTTAAAGATATGTTTTTAGCAATAAAATGCTCCATTTTGATCTACTGGGTAGAGTCCGTGTAGGCCTCAAATCATGATCCCGAATTCTACCGCTCACATCCTTTGGAACTTGAAAAAAATATGAACAAATTTGGCCCAGAATGAAACTGGAAAGACATAAAAATGAAGCAATAAATGCTGTGAGGTGCCAAGTTCAGAATTCAGCTGCTCCAGTGGAGGGCCTCTGGGTGTTTGCTATGCAAATCTCTGAGTCCTGCCTTCATCATTACCGCAGGGAGACAATTAGGGCTAAAATAAAGATTTCTAGATAACAAGCACAAATAATAAAAAAATAAATAAATATACAAAACAAAGAAAGCTAATGTGATTCTTTTATTTTTATAAAATACATTTTTATTGATTTCAGAGAAGAAGGGAGAGGGAGAGAGAGATAGAAACATCAATGATGAGAATCATGGATCGGCTGCCTGTGCGCCCCTACTGGGAATCAAGCCTGCAACCCAGGCACGTGCCCTTGACCAGAATCGAACCTGGGACCCTTCAGTCCGCAGGCTGACACTCTATCCTCTGAGCCAAACCAGCTAGGGCCCATTTTATATGCTAAGTGGTTAAACACTCAGGCACTCAGAGCAGGCAGATCCATGTTCCACCCTCCACTCAGCCTTGGCCAAATGACGAAACCAGTTTGAGATCTAAGACTTGGTTTCCTCATCCAAATGGTTATTCAACCTCACGGGTTTGTCATGAAGACTAAGCGAGAGAATATGTGCGAATCAATCCGCCAAAGCCACTACTATCATTAAACTTGCTTGCTGTGCCAATCACGTGCCCTCTTCTTCTTCTTTTTTTCTTTTTCTTTTTATTAATCCTCACCTGAGGATATTTTTCCATTGATTTTTAGAGAGAGTGGAAGGGAGAGGGAGAGACAGAGAGAAACATCGATGTGAGAGAGACACATCAATTGATTGCCTCCTGCATGTACCCTGACCAGGGCCTGGGAACTTGCAACCAAGGCATGTGCTCTTGACAGGAATTGACCTGGGACCCTTCATTCCGGGGGCTGATGCTCTATCCACTGAGCCAAACCAGCTAGGGCAGTGGTCGGCAAACTGCGGCTCGGCAAACTGCGTAGTCATTTAGTTTTGTATGTGTACTTGCAATTCGGGTATCTATACTAATAAAAGCCTAGGTCAGTGGTGGGCAAACTGCAGCTCGGCAAACCGCGGCTCGCGAGCCACGTGCGGCTCTTTGGCCCCTTGAGGGTGGCTCTTCCACAAAATACTGGCTCTTCCACAAAATACCGACTTCTGCGCATGGGCCATGAAGTTTCATTCGCACTGTACGTGTGCACCCGCACGTGGTATTTTGTGGAAGAGCCACACTGAAGGGGCCAAAGAGCCGCATGTGGCTCACGAGCCGTGGTTTGCCGACCACGGAGCTAGGGCATGTCCTCTTATGCTTCTCCTGAGATAACCTCCTTCAAACCCTGCTTGCTGGCATTCTGCTGCTGCTACAAACCAGACCAAAACCTTTTAAAATTATTGGATTCAATGGTCTCTTATGTCATTTGGCATTACTCTTATGATCTAAAACTTACATTTTTTTCTGGAAATTAACTATTTGTTTCATTTTATGGTTATATTTGATGATTCTTCTTGAAAACACCCACGTAATAATAAGGAAATAATGAAGTTTTATTTATTTATTCAGTATTAAAAGCATCAATGTGGTATAACGTTTAAAAAAAAAGTTTAAACTTACATCCTGCTATATGCATACATCCGTTCTTTACATAAACGGATTGAATAAAGAATTTAAAGTTTATGACAGATGTCCTCTTATCATATGCCAATTGGAAATAAGGTTATATTTACATATAAGCTATATACCCATATATTTATAAATGCAGATAAAATTTAAAAGTTTCAGCTTCTATGCATATCCTTCCATGTGCATAATCATTCATTTCTTCCTTCCAGAATTATTTCCTTTGAATATCTGCTTCGTACAAGGCTTTGTGGTAGCCTTGGCCAGTGTGGATCAGTTGGTTAATTGTTGTTTCATACACCGAAGGGTCGCTGGTTTGATTCTTGGTCAGGGCATATACCCAGGTCAATCCCCAGTGGGGGTTGTATAGGAGGCAGGTGGTTGAAGTTTTTCTCTCACATCAATGTTTCTCTCTCTCTCTCCTTCTTCTTTCCTCTCTCTAATATCAATAAGAAGAAGACATTGTGGTTTGGGAGATGTGTGTGTGTGTTGAGTGTATGTTTGTGTATGTATGGAAATAAGGATATATGTTTATAGATAAATATAAGAAAATATGCATACCATAGCAAGCATGTAGCTATAATTATAAAACACACCAATCTATCGCTAGATGTTATGGACTCAGTTTCCCATTAACTGGATACAATAAATAGTTTTCAAAACTATCTTGTAAAGAAGATGCATTTGGTTAAGAAACAAGAACATCCAATGAAAATGCAAGTTTTAGAAATATCTGAGAGAGTTAAGAATAGTTAGTGAATAATAAAATCTATGACACAAGGATCCGATGTTAATAAAAGCAGATGCCAGCTAGTCCCGAACTGTCCACAGTGGGAAGGGAAAGGCGGAGGTTGGGTTTCCGGGCAGCTCGGCTGTCCCTCCGGGCGGATTCAGATACATCACTGCTTTTCAAACCTGGAGATATTTGAAAAATTACGAGTGCCTGGACCCCCACCTCAGACCAGCTGCACCAGACGCTCTGGCCTGGGGTCCGGGGTCAGCGATTCAAGTCCGCCCGGTCATTGTAATGTGCAGCTGGGGGACAATAGACTCCATTACACAAGGACCCGTGGTCTCTGCAAATGGGAGTGCAAACCCAAATGACACTTTCTTTTTCTTTTGTTGCAAGAAGCTGGTAAGTTCTACAAGGAGTTTCAGTGCCATGGGAGGTCAGCTGGGTTATAATTAGCTCTAATTGGCTCTCCTAGCAGCTGAAAGGTTCCCTCCCTACAGCTGCATGACACTCCAAAAGGGGAGGAATGTGCTTGACCTTGACCTTTAAACACATCTAAGAAGTCCCTTCCAGCACATTCTTATAGCCAGTGCCCTGCCGCCCAGCAGGGCCAGGCTACACCCAGGAAATTGATGGAAAACAGTCTCACCGAGTCAGATGCTCTCTCCCAGGTCCCAGTACCGCTGACGCGCAGAGAAAGGACTGGGTGGGGAAGGAGGCAGCACCCTCATTTCTGGTAGGGCTGCCCCTTCACTTGTTCAGCTGCCACCCAGTAACTTTGGGGTGCTAACCCCCCTCCAGGCGGAGAAACTAAGCTCCGGACGTATGTATTTAATGCAGAAGAGCAACACTTAATGCTCGAAAAGGTTCCATCCACGTTGCTCCCAGGCAATCAGTCCTGAGCAATTAAGGCGCTCAGGGCCTAATGTTTTCCTCTCGTCTCCAATTTCATCTTTAACAGCTTTGTGTACCAAACACGTGGAACCATTTCTCTTTCCTGAAATAAGCCTGGCGTTCACAGCTTCCTTCTCTGTTTTTTTCTTGTGTGTCTGTATTTTCCGCTACGCAGGTACCTCTGTGTGGGCACCACCTTTGTCGTCCTCACACAGGGCGTCCCGTGGAAAAGGGGCCACACAGTGGCTGAATGAGGGGACGAGAGTGACGTGGCAAAGTGATGGGATATTGCCTGGACTTTCAAGGGCCACGAAATCCAAGTCGGGATTAAAAGATCCAAAGGCAGCATGGCCCCTGCCCCCAAGGTGACGGCAGCCCAGTGTGGGAGCAACCGTGTGAGGACAGGCATACTGCAATTGGGGTGCCGAGGAGGGTTCTCATGCCTTCTCTCCTGGGGAGACCTGGCGGGGACCACGCCTGGCCTGGGAGAGGTGGGAGGCGCGGCTCAGCCTGGGCCTGCGGGAGGAGAGGGAAGGATGGAGGCTTGCTCAAATACGCTGGTGGTTACAATGGTCTGAGGGGCGTGGGGCCAGACGGTGGTGGTATTATGTCTGAAGGAAAGTGGCAGCGATGGAGGAGACTAGCATTTTTGCGTTAGAATCTAGGTCATGGTAGCACAGCTGAGAGTGGACTAAGATATGAAGAGAGTCAGGAATGGCAGAAAGCTACTGCCTCCAGCAGCCCGGGATGCCAAAATGTCCCTTCTCTTAAACGGAAGTCAATATTGACTTTGGGTAGATGGAACTGGGTTCAAATCTCGCCTCCTTGGGCGGGATACTGCCTCCCTCTGTGCCCCCTGAACGTGGGGACGCAACTCTTGCTACTGCAAGCTCAGCTCACACAGCAGCAAGAGTCTCCCGGATGGGGAGGCCCAGGTGCAGGCCCTGAGGGACTGAGGCTCACTGCTCAGCAGCCTCTTGGACCTGCCCTACTCACCTGTTGCCTCCCCGCCCCGGCAGGAGGGGAGTGGCTTCTTCTCAGAGTTCCCAGCAGCGCTCTCCACCTGTGTCGCCACCCCACGCTGACCGCTGACCGCTGACCGCTGACCGCTGACCGAGGACGGCTGTATGAGGGTCCTCCACCTGTGTCGCCACCCCACGCTGACCGCTGACCGAGGACGGCTGTATGAGGGTGGGAGGATGGCTGTAACACAGTGCCACCGCCTGGGAGGCTTACAACACCAGAGGTGTATTGCCTCACAGCCTGGAGACCAGAAGTCCAAGATCAAGGTATGGACAGGACGGTGCGCCCTCTGAACGCGAGGGGAGGGCCTGTTCCAGGCTTCTCTCCTGGCCCTGTGGTGGGGTAACTCCATGCTTCCCCTGGTGCTCTCCCTGTGCTGTCCTGTGCCCACATTTTTCCTTTTAGTCAGGACACCAGTCATATTGGATCAGGGTATTTGAGCTTGAAGACCTCTGGAAAGACCCCTATGGGTCTTTAAATCAGGTCACATTCTGAGGCCCTGGGAGTTGGGATTTCAAAATATCTTTCCTAGGGGAACATAACACAGCCTACCCCTGCACTAATGACTGCAAAGGGAGGGAGACCTGCCACAGCTGGTGTACATCATCCAGGGTGGGGTGGACGTTGGGGAATTGTCTGCTGTGCCCACGCATGTTCCTTGTGGGTCATGGTGAGAGGAACGGAGCGCTCAGCACCAGGCGGGGACACGGCACCCAGAGCGTGGACTTAGACTCCACGTGTTTGTCTGCATGTGACCTGGACCCAGGTACTCAGCTTCAGCGGAGCAGCTATAAAGATGGAGCTGGTGTGGCCCACCCGGCAGGAACTAAATGAGATGATCCGTGTAAAGAGCTCAGCGTGGTGCCTGGTCCCACTGCACATGCGCAATAAACGAGAGTGTCACTTGTTGTAGTTATTAATATTACTGTAGTACCTGCTGTGGCCATGGGTGAAGGAGCTGCCCACGTGGCTCATTAAGAGACTCGAGTGTCCCCAGAGGAGCAGGGACATGAGAGCACTGGGCTTTGGAGTCTTTGAAATGAAGGACCTTAGGAAGTTCATGGGAAGATCTCGCGAAGATACAGGCCTGAGCTCTAGCCAGTTTGACTCAGTGGATAGCGTGTTGGCCTGCAGACTGAAGGGTCTCAGGTTTGATTCTGGTCAAGGGCACATGCCCGTGGTGTGGGCTCGATCCCCAGTAGGGGGCGTGCAGGAGGCAGCCAATCAATGATTCTCTCTCATCATTGATGTTTCTATCTCTCTCTCCCTCACCCTTCCTCTCTGAAATCAAGAAATATATATTACAAACAAACAAACAAAAAAGATACAGGCCTGACGCCCTGGAGGAGGCTGCGGGCTGACGAGCTTTGTCATTGGTTAACTATTAATTGTGAGTGTAAGGAGCTAGCTCAGGGACAGGCTGCCAACCAGGAAAGGGGAGGACGCAGACCAAACTCCGGGAGCTCCTGTGCTTTGGGAGACACGGGGTAGAAAGAAAATAGAGACCCTTATGTCCTGACAGCATTCTTATTTGACATCTCAAGGTGCAAAAGAAAAAGCTGTAATTGAGTGGCGTGAACTCTAAAGGAGGAGGCATGAGGGGTGGTCTCAGCTGTCGCTCATCTGAATGAAATGCAGGGAGTGGAGGACAGAACTAGGCCTAGGGGAGGGGGACCGGATGGGAGAGTTTGGGAGCTTAAGGGAGGAGGGTTCAAGTCCAAAGCCCAACATTGGGCAGGGTGTTGAGGTTCTGTGGTAATGTGAAGGGCAGCGGCCCTGAGAAGCAGAAGACTACACTCAAGTCCGCTGTGACACCCTAGAGTAGCGGTTCTCAACCTGTGGGTCGCGACCCCTTTGGCGGTCGAACGACCCTTTCACAGGGGTCGCCTAAGACCATCCTGCATATCAGATATTTACATGACGATTCATAGCAGTAGCAACATTACGGTTATGAAGTAGCAATGCAAATAATTTTATGGTTGGATCACAACATGAGGAACTATATTTAAAGGGCCAGAAGGTTGAGAACCGCTGGATTACAGTGAGGTGACTGTGAGTTGCAGCCAGCATGGAGGCTTGGAGTCCAGTCTGGGCAAGATTCAGAGAAAGACGCCAGACTGGGGATAATTTGGGGGGCACTGAAGCCCTGGAGCATGGAGGAGGCTCCTGGGGCTCCCGGCGGGTGTATGGCATTGTGGCGAGGTTCAGTCTGGCATCAGGGGGTTGAGGACGCTGCAACGATATAGAGGCACAGAGATCTAAAACTGTGCATGCACATTTGGGGCTGGGGGTGGAGAGGATGATGCCTTAGGAAAAGATGCTATCTAAAGCCTAGGCTTTTTCCTGTAGTCTGGACCAAGTTGAAGACTCTGCCAATGTTATAAACCAAAAAGAATTTTTCCCCCAGCCTCGTCACAATACTTTGAAGTTGTGAAATGAATGCATCCTATAGTTATTTACTGGCTTATTCTTCATTTGTGGGTTCAAGCATCGTGCTTTTGTGATTCCGTCTGTGTTTATGATTGGCTTACATTTCCGTGGTGTGTTCTAGCATGTCATCCCCCAGCGAAACTAGGTCCCAGGTCCCTGTCAAACACTCTGTACCGTCTAGCAAAGTGTTTCTAGCTGAAGATAATTTGGTATATATTTTTTTGGGTGGGGCCAACTAATGAAAAGACAGTACGTTATGAATGAAAAATGTTTTCAGTGTGGGAAACAGTAATCAAGTGTTAATGTACCCATGTTCTGATGTGAGGAGGGAGGGGGCAGTAGAGGGATTGGCATTCAGACCCTTGGTTCCTGGTCTCCTGGCTCTGCATCAAAGTCTCCTCCTAAGGCAGCGGTTCTCAACCTGTGGGTCGCGACCCCTTTGGCGGTCGAACGACCCTTTCACAGGGGTCGCCTAAGACCATCCTGCATATCAGATATTTACATTACGATTCGTAACAGTAGCAACATTACAGTTATGAAGTAGCAACGGAAATAATTTTATGGTTGGGTCACAACATGAGGAACTGTATTTAAAGGGCCAGAAGGTTGAGAACCACTGAGGCAATGGTTTCTAGACTCTCCTCACACTGAAATCACGTGGACATTTAAAAAAATACAAATGCCCATTTTCACTCTTAGACATTCTCATTCCATTGGTGGTCTAGAGTATACGGAGTGTCACTATATTTTAAAAATATATTTTTATTGATTTGAGAGAGGAAGTAAGAGAAAGAGAGAGAGAGAGAAACATCAATGATGAAAGATAATCATTGGTTGTGGCTGCCTCCTGCACACCCCACACTGGAAATTGAGCCCACAACCCAGGCATATGCCCTGACCGGGAATCAAACTGTGACCTCCTGATTCATAGGCTGATGCTCAACCGCCAAACATGTCCACGCCAGCCGGGCCTGAATGTCACTATTTTTTAAAACTACCCAGATAATTAGAATCGATAGCACAGGTTGGGAATCCCTGTTCTAATCTCTGTCAAATTGAAATGCATAATCTCATCACTGCAGCTTTCAAAACACAAATAAAAAAGCCTATCATAAATATATATGATACTGATTTACAAATCAGTATTCTACATGGGATATCACAAATATTATCATTTATATAGTGTAGAATAAAATAAACCAGTATCGCAAATAGAACATAGAATAGACTAAACTGCCTAAACTGAAGTATATAAATATCCAAATATTTAATATAAAATAAAAGAAGACTTTTGGGTTAGTAAGAAAGGGAACTATTATTTAGTTTTAAAAAAATTGCCAGACTATTGAAAGAAATCAATTTAAATGTGGGGGATTTTGGGGGGCTTGAGAAAGAACCTCCTCCACAGAGCCCACACTCAAAACGAGCCAAGAGATGGACACAGTCAGAGATGTGATAGATATAGTCAATATATGATGCTGGTCATTGGTAAAGACGGGGTGCAGAAGGCGGTTCTAGATCTCTTAGAAAACAGGCTTGCTACCACTTCGCACCTGGGCTGGGTAGGTTTGCCCGGGTAAGTCCCCGATGGCACTAAATGCGTCAGGTCTTCTCGGAGCAGCAGTGCTTGTGGGGTGAAGGCAGAGGAGCAGACCAGCTGAGAGCTCACAGGACAAGGACAGAGCCAGACTTCTCCCACGGCACCAACAGAATAAGTCACTTGCCTGGGATGGGATTTAGGCGTGTGGGGGTGTGGGTAGGGGGAGGGGAGCCCTCCACATAAAGGAATGGGGGTATGAGGCTCCACACCCATACAGAGAGACTCCTCCACATTCACCCAGATGATGGAATTCAATGTAAGAGAACGAATCTTCCAGAAAAAAAAGCAGGTACTACCTAGGTGGCTATTTTTCTGCCTTCTGATTAAGGATGGTCTTGCTTAGCATCGGAATGGTGGAAGGAATCACAGAGACGGATCAATAATTTTGACTACAGACAATTTGGGGGCTAACAGATGATTAAAGATTTTTTAAAAATGAAGATAGTACATGTTGGTGGGAGGATAAATTGAGGCAACCTTTCTGGATATAAATTTGGCAATTTATTTTAAGAGCTTTAACATGTTCATATCCTTTGACTCAATAATTCCATTCTTAGAAACCCGAGAATGTAATCAATGATAGGGTCAAAGATTTATGGTCAAAGATGTTCATTTCAGGCTATTCATCATAATGAAAAAAGTGGGACCAACGGAATGCCCAACAATATGAGCATGATTAAATACATGGTGAGTCCATACTGTGGGAGTTTTATGTTTCAAGTTAAAATGGAGCTTTTAAATACTTTTTAGTGGGGGAAATGTTTGCAAAAAATTAAGCCATATATATATATATATATATATTTTTTTATATACTGGGCACAAAAAATAATATATTGTATAATTGTAATGGTGAAAAAAATAGCTTTTATTGTAAAAATATTTCAAAAAATGCATCAAAATGTTAACAGTAGTGATTGGGATTGCAGCTATCTTTGCTTGCTTTAAAATAATAACAATTCTGGTTCTTACATTACACTTAGATGAGTGCTTATTGATCATGTTCCTTAAAAGGCCATATTTTTGTAATGGTGAAAAAAATAGCTTTTATTGTAAAAATATTTCAAAAAAATGCATCAAAATGTTAACAATAGTGATTAGGATTGTAGCTATCTTTGCTTGCTTTAAAATAATAAAAATTCTGGTTCTTACATTACACTTAGATGAGTGCTTATTGATCATGTTCCTTAAAAGGCCATATTTTTGTTGGGATCTGAAGGTCATGGGGACCTTCAGCATGCCGGTCTGGTAGCGCTGGGACCAAGAACCACCTGCCAAAGTCCCAGTAGGACTCCTAGGCCTTCACCGAGGCCACACTCATGGCAGTTTCTGGAAAAAGCACTTTGGGAAGAGGTGTGAGAGAGATACCAGAGCCGGGGCACCAGCTGGGCCAGTCAGTGTGCAGGCAGAGCTGCTGGAGCCAGGCCAGGTACCCAATGCACCGACTGGCGCCTCCTCGGAGCATCTGCTGCGCGCTCCTGCCCAGGCGCACTGCCAGCAGCGCTGCCAGCCCGGCTGCAGGCGTGCTCCTGGCGCTTTAAATGGGGCATCCAAAATAGCCCCCGTCTGCTCCTCTTCCCCAGGGAGCAGGGGGTTTGTATGCAAATCTAGTTGATAACATTCCTAACCTTGCCATTGCACCCAGGCCTGGAGAGTGTGGCCTTGTACAGAGGCGAAGACGACTGCAACAGCACCTAGGGTTCCCTAATGTGGAAAAGGAAAGATTGAAGCCCAGCCGGTGTGGCTCAGTGGTGGAGCATCGACTTGTGAACCAGGAGGTCAGGGTTCGATTCTCCGTCAGGGGGGCAGCGCTGGATAATTTATAGTATTTAAATTATTAAATGACACAGGATGTAGCTGATGCGCGATTAGGAAGTTAAAACAACGTGCAGTGGCAGGAGGCGCGGGCAGCTGAGGTGGAGATGTTTGTGAAGTGCAGGGATGTTTCAAGAAACATGGAATTGAACAGTCGGTGGTACCCGATGTTCCTCAAACTGCCTCTAACCCGTTCTTCCTTTGTCCATGGCAAACTGTGGTTCTATTGGCTGTGTGGTCCTGCCCCGAGGCCAGGCCCCTGTCCAGGCCCGGGGGCATTTTCTGTAGAAGTGGGAATGGGCTGGACTTGGCGGCTAGAAAGGGGAAAAGCTTCATGTCTCCGTGTCTCATTTGCTTTCCCCTCCGACTCCAGCAGGCACAGGACCCGAATCAACCAGCGAACAGTAGGGAGGAGTGAGGGAGAGGGACTCAATCTGTTCCGATGTCTGTCTCCCTGATCCTTGGAACAGGGAGCCGGCGCCACCTCCGAGCCCAAGTGTTCTTGTATGGGGAGCGCATCCTTTTAAAGAATTAGTCTTCAGCGTTCTGTCAATTACGGCCTCCAAATCTGGCTGAGTAATCAAATGCCAGCTGACAGCAAATATCAAACTGCTCGGGAGCCGGAGTGAGACACAGACAAGTGGGTTCTGTGTGATTGCTTTGGTAATTCGCTTTTTAATCTTTAATACCAATTAAATGCAGGGGAGCCGAAGCCCGAGCGTCGCTCAGATGAGACAGCCCATCAGCGGACGCTGCGAGCTGCCCAGCACGGATTTCTTGGCTCCTGTGACTGCATCGGGTCTTGGGGAACAGGGATTCTGGCAATGACCATGGACTCTGCACTGTCAGCAGGCAGGGAGTCCTCC
>NW_005362719.1:214158-229917 GCF_000412655.1 Myotis brandtii | reverse complement strand
TGCTGGGCCACGTGTCCTCAAAGGCTATGATCAATTACTTTCCCCTCGGTTTTCCCAGCATCACTGTGGGTCTAATTTTTTTTAGCCTTCATGCTTCGGGGGAGAGGGAAGGAGGAAGAGAAACAATGTTTATTGAACACCCCCAGGTGCAGTTACATAGCGGAGGCTGCTCTTGGTAGTATGTGCCAAGACATCAATGTAGGCTCATGCCCCTGAGACCAACCCCAGAGGAACTTCAGAACAGTGGTCTGTGCCTGGCTGGCGTGGCTCAGTGGTTGAGCATCGACCTACGAACCAGGAGGTCACGGTTCGATTCCCAGTCAGGGCACATGCCCAGGTTGTGGGCTTGGTCTCCAGTATGGGACGTGCAGGAGGCAGCTGACCAATGGTTCTCTCTCATCATTGATGTTTCTCTTTTTCTCCCTCTCCTTTCCTCTCTGAAATCAATAAAAATATATTAAAAAACAAACCAACCCCCAAAACAGTGGTTCTCAGCCCAGAATGACCCCCCCTTCTCCAGGGACCTTTGGCAATATCTGGAGATATTTTGCTGGTCTCAGCTGGGAAGAGGGTACCACTGGCATGCGGTGGGTATACACCAGGGATGCTTCGGGAATCCTACAATGCACAGGGCAGCCCATACATCAGTGAGTTATTTGGCCCAAAATGTCAGTGATGCTGAGGTTGAGAAACTTGCTCTGGACTGAAAACAGAAACTTAGAAAAACGAGAAAATTTTTGGAGTTCTAAAGGTTTTTTAAAAAACATATTTTTATTGATTTTAGGGAGAGATAGAACCATCAATGATGAGAGAGAATCATTGATCAGCTGCCTCCTGCATGCCTCACCCTGAGGATCAAGCCCGCAACCCGGGCATGTGCTTTGACCAGGAATCGAACCATGACCTCCTGATTTATAGGTTGATGTTCAACCACTGAGCCATGCGGGCCGGGCTCTAGAGATATTTTTGAACTTGTGAGTGAGAGGAGTGATGGCGTTGACTGGGGCAGGCCAGCCAGCCCAGAGCCCTGAAGGCAGGGCTGCTGCAGGCTGCTTCTGCTCCCGCTCCATCATGGCTGTGGGAAACACAGAAGCTGTCCCATGTGGCAACTCAGGCTTAGTCGAGGCATTCTCAAGACCAGGGAGGACAGGATTAGGCCTGGACTTGTTTGGAGCTGGCGAAACAGGTGGAAAGTCCTGTACTTTGGGCAGTTGCTTCCTAGCTTTTCTGATCTAACCCTTCCCCCCGACCTTCCTTTCCTACCTTGTGGTCATTTTTATCTAAGTGTCTCCTTTTACCATTGTTTCCTTTGGGTTGACAAAAAGTAAACTCTTGAAGAAGGTGGTGGTTTTGTGGAGCAGGAGGTGATGACCATGGTTTGCTGGTTCCTACAGTTCTCTGACCTGGGGTTTACTCACCTGAGCGAATTAGGCTGATACTGAGGGGGCTTCTGGCTTTCCCACACTAATTGTCTGATGGGGTAGCTGGTACTCTTAGGGGAGAGGAGCTCGCTAGCCAAAAAAAGGAGATGTTTGAGAAGAATGGCAGTTTTTAAAAAAAGTGGCAGTATGAAAAATGCATTACCATCCCATCAGAAGCAGAAATATTAGAACATACAGACTAAGGTTTTAAAACAAGCCTAAAAAACATACTAAAAGGCAAAGAAACAGAGAACACAAACAAGAAAGTAACGAGAACATACAGACTAAGGTTTTAAAACAAGCCTAAAAATCATAGTAAAAGAGGCAAAGAAACAGAGAACAAGGTGAAAATCTGGGTATGAAATATATAATAGTTGAATAATGATGGATTATTTAGCAAAATGGATATAGCCGAGGAATGAATTAGGGATTTAGAACTCCAGAGTGAGGGCTTTCTGAGAAAGAAGACAGAAAAAGACAACAAAATAGAAAAGCTAAGAGAGGGATGAACAAAGAAGTGGAAAAGTGAAAATCCAGTCTATAGGGGTACCACCAAGCCAGCAATGTAGAGCAGATAAAGGATATACAAAATAAAAATAGGAAAAAGAAACACTTAGCCCAGCCAGTGTGGTTCAGTGGTTGAGCATCAACCCTTGAACCAAGAGGTCCTGGTTTGACTCCTGGTCAAGGCACATGCCGGGGTTTCAGGCTCGATCCCCAGTAGGGGGTGTGCAGAAGGCAGCCGATCAATGTCTCTCTCTCATTGATGTTGCTGTCTCTCCATCATTCTCCCTTCCCCTCTCTCTCTAAAATCAATAAAAACATATTTAGAAAAAGAAATAAAAAACTCTTGGAAGAAATAATACAGATTTTCTGGAGGAAAAAAATAAGACCTCTGATGAAAAGAGCTCTTATTGTGTCAAAGAGGAGAGATAAGGGAAACCTTGATCTTATGACCTCAAAGGGTAAATGCTAACTTAATAGTGGAGGACACTTACCTTAACCAGGTACTATATCAACATCATTTATCCTCAATGTGAGGCACTAAGACGGATGGGCACCACGCCTCTGTGGTATTCTTCCCTAAATTTTAAACCTCAAGCCAACCGTTAGAAAACATCAGACAAAACCAAACAGGCTGTTGTACAAAATGCCTGATTAGTGTTCTTCAAAAGGGTCCTGGTCAGGAAAGACAGAAGACTGAGGGACTGCCACAGATTGAAGTGACTCCACAGACTATGGAGACACGACATCTATATGCAAGGTAGGATTATGGGTTAAACCCAGAACAACAACAACAACAACAAGATTAGTCAAAACGATGATATGTGAATGTCTGTCGTTTACTTAATAATATTGTATCACTGTTAACTCTACTATTTTTATGCATGGCGCTAATGTTAGGGAAAATGGAATGAAGAACGGGGATTTTCTCTACTGTCTGGGCAACTCCTCTGTAAGTCTAAAGTTCTTTCAAAATAAAGAACTGAAAATATGCAAATCCATTATCTCCAGTATTGAAAAATTTGATGACTAATTATTATATGAGTGCCTCCACCTCCTCACCACTACATGGTAAAAACAATCTTTATAATTTTAGACATTCTAATAGACGTGTAGTGGCATCTCATTATGGCTTTGATTTGCATTTCCCTAATGACTAATGGTTTGGGGCATCTTTTCAAACGCTTATTTGACATATACTTGATAAATGTCTGTTCATATCTATTTTTTTTTAATTTGCATTTTTTTCTGGTGCTTTGAGGATTCTTCACCTTCTGCAAACAAGCAAGAAATGTGATGCACAAGTATATTTTCTTGGACATATTGGGTCAATCTCTAAAATTCTAAAGGAGAGATAGAATAAGATTGGTGTTAGTTTGGGTTGGGCAAAACATTTTCAGATACAACACTAAAAGCACAATCCATAAACTAAAAAATTAAGTTGGGCTCTACTGAAATGAAAACTTGTAATGTCTTTTTCTGGTCTTATTATTAGAGTAATGCTGGCTCCATCAAATGAATTTGGAAGCGTTTACTTCTCTTTCATTTTCTGGGAGAAGTTGTGCAGAAATTGGAATTATTTCTTCCCTAAATGTTTGGTGGAATTTGCCAGTGAAGCCATATGGGCCTGGGATTTTCTTTGGTTGGAGGGTTTCAACAATACATTTAATTTTCTTAATAGATACAGGGATATTCAGGTTACTATTTCTTCTTGAGTGAGCGTTGGTAGTTTATGTCTTTCAAATAGTCAGTTAATTTCATTTAAGGTGTTGAAGTTATTGGCATAAAGTTATTCTGAATATTCCCTCATTATCATTGAGATAATTACAGGAGCAGTGGTCATGGCCCCTTTTCCATTTCAGATATTGGAAATTTGTCTTTTTTTTTTTTATTAGTCACTCTGACTAGAAATGTATTAACTTTATTGATTTTTATATAAAATCCAGTTTTGGGTTTCATTGATTTTTCACTGTTGTTGGTCTTTCCATTTCATTGATTTCTGCTCTTACCTGTATTATTTCCTTTTCACTTCTTGCTTCAGCTCTAATTGCTCTCCTTCTGAAGTACTCTTAGGTGAATGATTTGAGATCTTTATTCTTTTCTAATTACAAGCATATAATGCTACACGTGTCTATCTCAGCACTGCTTTAACGGCATTTTATAACTTATTTTCATTTTTATTCCATTTAAAATATTTTAAAATTTCCCTTGAGACTTTTTCTTTGACCAAAATGTTATTAGCAGTGTGTTTTTTTTAACTTCCAAATATTTAGATATTTTCCAAATACTTTTCTGTTACTTAATTTCTAGTTTAATTTCTTTATGGTCGGAGACCTGATTTTGTATAATTCTATTTCTTTCACTTTTGTTAAACATTGTTTAATGTCCAAGAATATAGTGCATTTTGGTGAATGTTCCATGTAGATTTAAAAATCAATCAGATTTGGTCCATTTTGGTGTATGGTGTTGTTCAGGACTTTTATATTCTTAGTCATTTTCTCCCTACTTGTCAGTTACTTACAGCAGCAGTTTTCAACCTTTCTATCTCATGGCACACATAAACTAATTACTAAAATTCTGTGGCACACCAAAAAATATATTGTATTTTTTTGCCGGCCGATCTGACAAGTAAAAAGGGTATACTGTTAATTCGTTTCCACCAAATGGCTATTGCTTTGTTAAACATTGTTTAATGTCCAAGAATATAGTGCATTTTGGTGAATGTTCCATGTAGATTTAAAAATCAATCAGATTTGGTCAATTTTGGTGTATGGTGTTGTTCAGGACTTTTATATTCTTAGTCATTTTCTCCCTACTTGTCAGTTACTTACAGCAGCAGTTTTCAACCTTTCTATCTCATGGCACACATAAACTAATTACTAAAATTCTGTGGCACACCAAAAAATATATTGTATTTTTTTGCCGGCCGATCTGACAAATAAAAAGGGTATACTGTTAATTCGTTTACACCAAATGGCTATTGTTGGGTTGGCTGTTGCCACTTTTTTATTTGACAATCTAAAGAAAAGAGGTCAATGCTCCTGACTAAAATAGTCAGGTATTGCATTTATTAAAAATTCTTGCATAACACGGGTTGAAAATCGCTGACTTAGAGCATCGAGGATGCCAATCATAATTGTGAATTTGGTTATTACTGCTTCAACTAGATAAGCTTCGAATTCATATATTTGGAAGCTCTGTTGTTGGTTCAACCACAGATAGAATTACTATTTCTTTTTTGAGAATGGAACCCTTTATTATTAAGTCATGTCCCTATTTATCCGTGACAATAGTCTTTGCACAACCGATAAGCCACCTTTCCTTGGTCAGTGTTTGCACGCGGCGCAGTGGAGTTAACCCGGCAGACCCGAGGCTACCGTCCTTCGAAAGGCCCATGGGCAAGATTGGCTCTGGGCTGAAATTTGGGATGGATTTCTCTTTATCTTGCGTCTCAGTATTTTTTCTCTCTGTAGCTTCCATTCAGTGCTCTTAGTCCTACTTCATTGGATTATGTAGAAAAAAACCATTTCCATGTATGTGGTGTGGAGTAATTTGTTTTGAGTTAATATTTTGTATGGTATGAGTGAAGGCTTAAGTTCTTTTTATTTTTTTTTTGCATATCCAATGGTTGCAGCACCATATGTTGAGCGGACTGTACAAATTCATTTACTGTAACCACAAGACTTATTTTTGAACCCTGAACCCTGTTCCATTGATCTATATTTCTATCCCCAGGTCAGGCCCACAGTGTCTTGATAACAGCGGTAGCTTCAGAGTGAGTTTTGAAATCTAAAGTGTCAGTACTCTGACATAGTTGCTTTTTTCTAAGTATTGTTTTAGATATTCAAGTTGCTTTGCATATCCTTATAAATGTTGTAAACTGCTTGTCAATTTCTACAGAAAAACACTGCTGAAACCGAGGGTGGCCTGTTACACAACAATAGGTAAACAAACAATAGCACTTATTTATCCCACACAGCGCAGTCTTTCTCTCTCTAATTTGGACCCATTGGAGGTACTTGGTCTTTTTTAATCTATGACATTTTACTTGATTAAGTTTTGCTCATCATTTCAGTCACCAATTCTCTCACCCAGCGTTTTGTCCATGTTTCTCAGCTGTGAGTCATTTGCAAATTTAATAACCATACTTATGTGTGACTTTAGCAAGCACTAAATAAACATCATTGAGCCTGGCCGGGCATGGCTCAATGGTTGAGCTCTGACCTATGAACTAAGAGGTCACAGTTCGATTCCCAGTCAGGGCACATGCCCAGGTTGTGGCTCCATCCCCAGTCGGGGATAGCGGGGGTTGGTGGGTGGGGATGGTGCAGAAGGCAACTGATCAATGATTCTTTTTCATCATTGATGTTTCTATCTCTCTCCCCCTCTCCTTTCCTTGAAATCAACAAAATTATATTTTTAAAAAAGAGTTAAAAAAGAAACATTGTTGAAGAGATCAGGAGGGGCCTCACCCTGCTGTGTGCCATAAGAGCCAGTCTCCAGGTGATGGCCTGGGCTTGAGCCCCTGAAACAATACTTTACCAGTGGTTCTCAACCTTCCTAATACTGTGACCCTTTAATACAGTTCTTCATGTTGTGATGACCCCCAATTTCATTGTTACAAATTGAACATAATTAAAGCATAGTGATTAATCACAAAACAATATGTAATAATATATGTGTTTTCCGATGGTCTTAGGCAACACTTATAAAAGGGTCGTTCCACCCCCGAAGGGGTCGCGGCCCACAGGTTGAGAACCGCTGCTTTACCTTGTGGAAAACTGCATTGGGGAGATACATTTTTTTTTCCCTGTGGGGGCAAAGCTGAGGTTTTCTGAGGAACTTTTTTTTTTTTGGTCTTTGCAATGCAGAAGATTCTTATTCCTTTTGATGAAGAATTCAGGGATCCGATCCCTTCAGCCCTGCCTCATAAAAGATGACTTAGGGTGAGACCTCCGAGTGAGGAACACATTGTCCTGGGAATGTGCAGGACAGCGGAGACCCAGAATGCACTTCCTGGTGAGAGCCGGAGGGAAGAGCTCAGGATCACAGCAGAAGAAGGGCCGCCCTCCGCAGAGGCAGAGCGAGGACACAGCCGGAGGAGACGCACGGCGGTCTTTTTGTAGCTGAAATTGCATTAAGGGAAAGGGAGATTCAAGAGAGAAAAATTGACCCACTAATAAGTGAGAGGAGAAAATGAATGTTGATTCTCCGCTGCCTGGGACTCTGGGCGCACTTGGCAAATCAGTTCCTGGCAAGAAACACAAAAGCAACGTGGACAATTAGGAATAATGAAGACCTTGCAGAACTAGCAACGGGCAGACATGAGGCGATGCTCTGGACAGAGAGGCATAGATTATCCGAGTGCACGCAAAGCAGGGAGGGAGTCCCAAGGATTATTGGCTCTGGGAATCAGGCTTATCAACCCGGACTCACAGGGTTGCCTCTAATCAGTGTAAAGCGAAGAGGATAGGAGAGAGGAGGCCCGGGTTTCTCACCAGTGGTTGTGATCACAGGCAGGACACGTCACCACGTGTGCGTCCTCGCCTGTGACAAACTCAGCTCAGTGGTGATCTGACCCACATTCCCCCCCTCCTTTTGCTAACAACACGCCCGAATCCCTCACCTGGGGAATTGTCCCTTCTCCACCCGAATGCTTTCGGTGGCCCTGCCAATCAGAGTGCTCAGGTTCCCCGAGTGGAGGGAGAAGCTCACAACCCGGCCAGGCCAACCTGCACCGGAGCATCTGATTTAGACGGAGGGGGACAGAGATGCTCAGAGTGGAGCCCTCTCTGCGGGGCCACACCAGAGAAATGACACAAGTCGTTGTGTGGCTTCCTGCACTTTCCAAGGCTTGGCCTCGTGAGCGATGCCGGCCTCCTTCCAATAAACAGTTTTCCCCTCTGAAACTTAAGTGAAAACAATGTCCATTTGGTTGTTTTCACCACAGAAGGTTATCAGATACCAGGAAAGAGGATTTCCCAGGGACGTAAAGAAAAAGCTCTGCTAGAAGCAGAGCCCACTTTATTTTTGGTTGCTGAGCTGGGCAGCAGCGTGTGGGGGCCTGTCAGGTTCCCCAGGACTGGGGTGGGGGGACCTGAATGACATCTTAGGCTCTGGACCTTAGCTTCCTCGCGATCAGTCCCAGTTCTCTGGCTGTCTGCCAGGGGTATTTTTATCCTCACCCAAGGATATTTTTCTTTTGCAAATATCACAAAATGTCTATATGTGACACGGCACCAGAGTTAAGTTAGGGTTTTTCAAAATGCTAACACGCCGAGCTCAAAAGGTTCGCCATCACTGCCTTAGGCTCTGGACCTTAGCTTCCTCGCTATCAGTCCCAGTTCTCTGGCTGTCTGCCACGGGTATTTTTATCCTCATCCAGGGATATTTTTCCTTCAGTCTGCAGGCTGACGCTCTATCTATTGAGCCAAACCAGGTAGGGCTCTTTTGATATTTTAGAGAGAGTGGAAGAGAGAGGGAAAGACAGAGAGAAACATCAATGTGAGAGAAACACATTGTTTGGTTGCCTCCTGCACGAGCCCTGACCTGGGCCCAGGCCGGGGAGGAGCCTGCAACCGAGGTATGTGCCCTTGACCGGAATCGTATGTGCCCTTCAGTTCCCAGGCCAACATTCTATCTACTGAGCTAAACCAGCCAGGGCTGCAAGGGGTATTCTTAGAGTAAATAAAATGCTATGAAGTGCTTTGATTACTTGGGGAAACCAATTAAAAATTAATCCAGGATGGTATGGAAATCTGGGCTTGTCCCTTCAGCTAGCCCCGGGGACTTCAACATATCTGACCATGACTCAGAGGAGAACGGTGCTTCTTTGCGTTTCTTATTCTGTCACGCTCTTCCCTCTTGATTTGCCAATCTGGGCTAAAAAGGAAGGAAAACACACAAAGACAAAAACCCTCTGCAACTAATTAATTATTTTGCCAGTTTGATAGGGAAGTGGAAAGAAAAACAACCCCTTTAAAACCAAAGAACAATAAATTTTAAAGGAACCTAACTAACACATTTCCATGAAGTCAATACGTTGGACCTGGAATGAGGCAGTAAGCGTGCTAGGATGCTAAAAACACTTCAAATTTACATATTTTAATAGGGCATGGTAAAAGCAAATACTCCAACACAAATAATTATAATATTTTAATGGTGTTTCCTCAGGGCTTAACGTTTTTAAAATAAACATATATAAGACACACTCAGTGTTACTAAGTGGCAAAGATTCTGCCACGCCCAGCTGTATTTCTTGAACTGCATGAAGGAAGAGAAGTGGAAATATGGTTTGCTTCACGTCTTTGAATTACAGAACTGCTAGGGGTACAGGCCTGATGCTCTGAGTCCTGTGGAGGGAAGACAGTCACAACTCCAATTCTACCCGTTAGTATTTTCATCACTTACCCAGTTGCCTGTGGACTCATTAGCAGAGTCCAGACACATAGTAGGGAGTTTGATAGGTACTTTTAAATGGGAATTCTTTGCCCGCTCGTTAGCAGCAGCATCCTACAGATTTCATGGATCACGGAATACTAGGGATTAAAGGGGAGCAGACAATTCAACGATTCCTACAGCCTGGAAAGTAAAGGCACTCTAAAATACCTAGGCCAAGCATGTCAAACTCAAAGGCTAACACGGGCCAAATAAGCAAGGCATGTGGCCCTGCGGGCTGTGAGTTTGACATGCTTGACGTAGGCTCTTCCAGGAGGTCCAGCCTCATTTCTTCTGCAAGCTGCCCGGGAGCCACAGCAGTGAGAAAACCACCTCAATATCGACCAGCAGTGGCTGCTAATTTGTCTCCAAGAAGCTGCTCTGAACAAGCAGCTCCTCTCCCATTGCTCTCAGAGCCACCTGCCCCCAGGATGCTGACGCATCTTCCCTTGTGCTTCGGGTCAAACTATGGGCTCTTGGATCATGGGATTCTATTGCCGGAAGAGACTTGAGGTAGCTGTGTTTAATCTTCTTCATGTCACTGGAGGTCCAAAGAGGTTTACAAGTCACCCCAGCTGATGAACCCTGTAAGGTCACAATTTTGCAGGCAGGACTTGGAAAATGGTGGCTGTAGAAGTGTTTTAATTAATTAATTAATTAATTAATTGGACAGTCTGTTCGATGCTTCTATGACTCTGGTTCTATTTTTGTTCATCAGTTTATGTTGTTCATTATATTCCACAAACGAGTGGGATCATATGATACTTATTTTTCTCTGACTGGCTTGTTTTGTTTAGCATAATGCTCTCCAGTTCCATCCATGCTGTTGCAAATGGTAAGAATTCCTTCTTTTTTTATAGCAGCGTAGTATTCCATTGTGTAGATGTACCACAGTTTTCTAACACTCATCTTATGATGGGCACTTAGGCTGTTTCCAAATCTTAGCTATTGTAAGTTGTGCTGCTATGAACATAGGGGTGCATATATCCTTTCTGATTGGTGTTGTTTTTGCAGTAGCACCAAAACCTTGGGCAAATAAAGCAAGTCCAGCTGGGTTCCCAGCCCCTGGATTCCTCCTTCACTCCCCAGCGAGGTCAGCTTGGTCCCCCTGTGTAGGCCCAAGTGAACCCCAAAGTCCAAGTCTTACCTGCTCTCAGACAGGAGAGATCTCGGGCCTTGCTATTCAAATACACGTGGCCTGTCCTGGATCCCCCTGGATTCTTGCTTGGCCTTTGTGTGTTGCCTTCATTTCAAGGAGCAAGACCTTTCTCTCGTTCCTGACATTTTTCTCCTGCCTTTGTTTCTTTCTCTAAAACGCCTGTTCTTGGGATAGCAAAGACCTGGATTGGAGTCTCAACTTTGCTCCTTGCTATGTGTGACTCGAGCAAAAACATAGTCCCTCGGAGTCTCAATTTCTCCCTTTGCAAAGTGAGGATAATACTACTCCTTCATAGCGATATTGTCATTGCTGGTGTTTAGGGTTGGTTGATATAGCAGAGTCTGGGATTGCCATCGAGGGGTGAGTAACACACGGTGGAAATAATTGTTGTTTATTACTCCCTTGGCCCTTCTTGCCATTCTCCTCTCTGAAACATTCTTCTGGCCCCAATCTGGCAGTGGGGTCTTGCTCTGACTGAACAAAATGTCAGTAACCCCAACCCTAACCCTAACCCGCTTCCATGGGCCTTTGCCTTGGTTGAACCTTGTAGAACATAAAACCTGCCAGGGAGCAGTCCGTGGAATTGTAGATTTCCCGTGTAGGATAACTCTAACTATAACCCTAACCATAACATCCAGCTTCTCTGGGCTCCCGGGGATGGCCAGCCCTGAGATCCAGCCACTGACTTCCACTCACTTTCCAATCTCCCCTGCTTTTTGTCTTGGATCCTTTCCCATGACTGCCTACCTGAGGTAGGCCCGATACTGCCATTTCCTTTAGGTAAGTCTCTGATGCTGGCTCCTTCCCAGAGGGCAGACCCAGTGTCTGGCCCCAGGGCCTCCCAGCTCTCCGTGCGGCTTTGACTTGTCAAGATTCCCCAGGGAAAATACCAGAGAATCTCCCTAACCTGAGTTTGCTCTAGTCGTAGGTACTATTATATAGGCCCACCCTTGCCCCTGCCTAGCCTTCCTCCTTTCCATCCTCCCAAGGCTCAAAAAGGGGAAGCAGATATCTACAACCCCCAACTCAGGACTGCTACTCAACTAAATAAAAAAAATGCTGTGAAAATTGGGTATGGTGAGAACAGAAAGAAGTCGAGCCCATTAAAAGTCATTGAGGGTTGCTGCCTGAGTTCCTGGTAGTGTGAGCATAAAAATTCATAAGGCAGAGGCAGGGAGAAGAAAAAAAAGCAGGGTTGAGGTGGGGTGGAGGAGAAGGAGAAAGGGATTAAGAGAAAAAAAATGAGAGAAGGAAAGAGCATTGCTCAAATTTTTTCAATTTGTTCCTTTATTCTTAAATGCACGAAAAGTGATTGAACCTCCCTTTCCTCCCTCTACAAATGCAACTCCTTTATTTATGTATAGAGTGTACACTGCAGCATTTTCCATTTGTTCATCTGTTCCATATGCAGTGTGTGTTCTGGTTGTTTTCATATGTATATATTTTATCTCCCCAACTAGATGCTGAGGGCAGCTCTTTGTGTCAAGTGAAGTGTTCAACAAATGCTGGGCAAATAGATGTCTGAGTTCCCAGCTCTCATTCTGCGCCCCCAGCATTATTCTCGCTGACACCTCACTCCACTAGCTACTCCCCTTATCCGCCATACTGTCCAAGTCATATTTTTGTCGACTCTCTCCTCTTGCTTCTTCATTGCTAAACGTTCTTAAGTCCTGACGTTTTTCTTTTTGTTGTTGTTGTTAATCCTCAGGCAAGGATATTGTTCCATCGATTTTTAGAAATAGTGGAAGGGAGGGGGAGACACAGAGTGAGAGACACATCAATTGGTTGCCTCCTGCCCGTGCCCTGAAGGGGGCCAGGGATTGAGCCTGCAACCAAGGTACCTGCCCTTTGACCGGAATCAAACCCAGGACCCTTCAGTCCATGGGCTGACGCTCTACCCATTGAACCAAACTGGCTAGGGCAAGTCCTGCAGTTTTTTAGAGAGTGTTTTGTGCCCATTAACTTTTTTATTTCTGTTTCTACCATTTTAGTCCTCACTCTCATCACTTCATATCTGGATCACTGAAATTGTCTCTTTATATTTCTCTGCTACTCTTTCTACCCATTGTGCATTTAATCCTTCTTGACCGGAATCAAACCCAGGACCCTTCAGTCCATGGGTCAACGCTCTACCCATTGGACAAAACTATAGGGCAAGTCCTATAGTTTTTTAGAGAGTGTTTTGTGTCCATTAACTTCTTTCTTTTATTTCTGTTTCTACCATTTTAGTTCTCACTCTCATCACTTCATATCTGGATCATTGAAATTGTCTCTTTACACTTCTTTTCTCTGCTACTCTTTCTACCCGTTGCCCATTTAATTCCTTTTGAAAAGAAGTTTATTGCTCTACTTAGAAACAGTCCCTTGTTGCTTATAAATAAATCCAGTCCGTGTCTGTGATCTGGTAGTCAGGAACCAGGCTATCCCTGATGTTCGGGGCGTGTGCCCCCCATTTTCCACAATGTGTAGCCCATCTTAGTGATGTGTGAGCTCACTTTTTGCAAAGCACACGGTGCTATTCTCAATCAGCCTTGGCTTATGCCACCTCCCCTGCCAGGGTATTCAGTGACTTTTCTTTCACTCACCCACATCCAGGACTCAGCCGATATCCTTCCTCCCACATGAAGCCTTGTCAACCATTCTGGGCCTCAGGATCCTCTGAGCTCTGTGGCGTGTACTGTTCCCTTTGGGATTTAACCACACGTGCTCGTGCACAGATGCGCTGTTATTTCCTGTGTTTCCTGTCATTTGGACATAACTGTGCACCTGTAATGAGCAGGAGCCAAGCCATGCCGTACTCCAGCCTCTCAACACCATTTAGCACATTCTCCCTCTGGCCAGGCGGGACGCTAGGTGTTGGGGACAGCGATGAGTGAGTATGCCTCCATCCAGTCGTCTAGATTTGCCTAGTACAGTGGTGGGCAAACCACGGCTCACGAGCCACATGCGGCTCTTTGGCCCCTTGAGTGTGGCTCTTCCACAAAATACCACGTGTGGGCACGCACGTACAGTGCGAAGTTGACTTAAAACCACGTGCTCGTGCACAGATGCGCTGTTATTTCCTGTGTTTCCTGTCATTTGGACATAACTGTGCACCTGTAATGAGCAGGAGCCAAGCCATGCCGTATTCCAGCCTCTCAACACCGTTTAGCACAGGGGTCCTCAAACTACGGCCCGCGGGCCACATGCAAATACAAATATTGTATTTGTTCCCATTTTGTTTTTTTACTTCAAAATAAGATATGTGCACTGTGCATAGGAATTTGTTCATAGTTTTTTTTTTTTTAAACTATAGTCCGGCCCTCCAACGGTCTGAGGGACAGTGAACTGGTCTCCTGTTTAAAAAGTTTGAGGACCCCTGGTTTAGCACATTCTCCCTCTGGCCAGGCGGTGTGCTAGGTGTTGGGGACAGCAATGAGTGAGTATACTGCCATCCACTCATCTAGATTCACCTAGTAGTCTACACTCTTTCATCTACTCGTCTAGATTTTGGCCTCGGTAAGACCTAAGGTCAAGTTCTACTCTACCACTTACCAGCAAGTTAGGTAGCAACTCTCAGACTCAGTTTCTTCATGCATTAAAAAGGGATATTTGGATAATGGGGTTGTTCTAAACATTGAATAGCTCACATGTGTGATGTTCCTAGCATGGTGCTTGACATGTAACTTATTAGCACATATTAGTGCTCTTCTCCTCTGACAATAACAGATCACAGGTGGCTTTCACTGTCGAATGTTTCCTTCTTACCACACACACAGGACCATGTACTACAGTGAGAGAAGAAAGAGAAACCACACGTTCTAGTCTTCTAGTTTAATTTAGAAATGAGATGATGGGCTTCCATGGGCCTTTGCCTTGGTTGAACCTTGTAGAATATAAAACCTGCCAGGGAGTAGTCTGTGGAATTGTAGATTTCCCGTGTAGGCTATAGAGCAGTGATGGCGAACCTATGACACGCGTGTCAGAGGTGACACCACTCATTTTTTTTTGGTTGATTTTTCTTTGTTAAATGGCATTGAAATATATAAAATAGATATCAAAAATATAAGTCTTTGTTTTACTATGGTTGCAAATATCAAAACATTTCTATATGTGACACGGCACCAGAGTTAAGTTAGGGTTTTTCAAAATGCTGACACGCCGAGCTCAAAAGGTTCGCCATCACTGCTCTAGATCAACCACCTGGATGAACTTCTGAGCTTTTTATTACTTTCTTGCTCACCCGCTCATGTGGCAAGCACTACGCACATAGAAGGCTTCTCATGACTACTGGTCAGGTTGAATAGATGGGGCCTTGTTCAGGCAGATTGAAGGAGAGGACTGTGATGAACAGACATCACCCAGAGGGAGTACCTTCAGGGGGTGGGCGGATGCCTCTGCTCTGTGGAGCCGAGCTGACTTGCCATCTGTTTTGCATCCCTCCTTCTGTTTCTTCCTCGCTGCCTTGGTCCCATGCTGCCCGCCACTGTGCTCCAGCCCATCCCAGAGGCCTTAGTCGGCCCAGAGCCATTCTCAGAACGCTGTGTGACCCTGATGGGGGAAGGGGCCAGATAGAAGGTGGAGGATGTGTGTGTGTGGAGGGGGGATAAGGAGTGTGAGAGGAAGGAAGTGGGAGGTAGGAAGGAAATGAGGCAGAGAGGGGGAGAAAGGCAGGAGAGAGAAAGGGGAAACGGAAAGAGAAGTGGAATCAGAAAGGAGGGGCTGGGTGAGAGAAGAATGGGGAGGTTGGAAAGGTGAGAGAGAGAATTTTAATTATAGGAGCAAAACCCTATATCCTGCCATTGGAACCATGGGCCAAAGAGCAAGAGACTGTAACCAGGGCACAGCAGAAGCGGAACAGCAGACTGGGGATGAGTTCCACACTGCGGGGAGCAGTGGACGACGTATCTGAGATGTGCTTACCCCTGAATCAGAGATGTTCTCTTCCAGGAGCGCTGGGCTTCGTATCGTTTGGATCCACATTGGGCACTCGCCCTTCCCTCTGGGAGAGGAGATGGAGAGAGACTGTCATTTTGGAATGGGAGTGGAGGGATGTACTGATGGAGGCTTGTCCGAGGGGGTGTTTTATGACAGAGGGCCCAGTCTCTCATAACCATGGCCCCAAATGTTCCTGTAGAGCCTGGCGCTAACGTTGTTCTCCATGCAGATCTGGTCTTCAGAGGAGTCCTAAGAGATGGAACCTTTGCACCTGCCACTCCTCCCTCTGGAGTCTCCTCCCTTCCAGGGAGGGGGTGGCGG
>NW_005362719.1:203762-214146 GCF_000412655.1 Myotis brandtii | reverse complement strand
GTTGGGGCAGCACCTCACTTACCTGCTCATGAAGCTCCCAGAAACCAGGGAACTAATGTCTGTTTCTAAAAGCCGGCCTGCAGCCTGGCGCCAGTGGGGTCGCTGTCATGAGGATGGATTCTCCACCTCAGAGCTCTGAAACTGCCCTGTTTCTCAAAACAGCCGTGTTCCCAGGCAACTCCCTATGGATCCACGGAGGGTTGTGAGGGAGAGAGACCTACGATTGCACTTCAAGGAGCCACAGATACAGTTCGTGTGCCCTTCTGGGATTGCAGGAGGAGACTGGGGTGCACATTTGTGCCCCTGGGAAAGCTGGAGGTGAAGACACTGAAGAGCTAACAGGACCCACCAGAGTCCCAAGGATGAGATGGTGGCGAGAGCACACTGGGCCGTAGGCTTCCAGATTTGGGGCTAGAGGCACATTTGGCCACCACGGCCTCTGGTGACCTGGCCAGCCCTGTTCTCTCGGACCCTCCTCAGCTTCCCGAGCTCACGGGGAGGCCCCCACCTGCCCCTTGCTGTCAGCTCTGAAGACATTTGAATAATGAATTCTGTTTAAGACTGAAAACCTCGAAGTTCCATCTGTAACAAGACTTGAAATAATTACAGCTGATGATTGCCTGGGACACTCAGCCAGAAAAAACAGAACAGCTTCTGGCCGCCAGCAATTACAAGCAGCCCCGGCTTCAGCACAGATAGAACTTTTAAATGAATACATGAATACATTGCTGAGATCAGAAGGCAAGAGAGGCTGCTGGCGCTGGGGGCGGGGGGAGGAGGGGCGGGGAATGAGTGGGCAAAAACTGAGAGAGAAGGAGGGAGGGAGAGAAAGAGAGACCCCGATTCTTTGCCCATCCTAATTTATAACTATGAAATAGCAAAAAAAGTTGACATAGAGTGGTACCCTATGGGTACTGTTCCAGGGCCTGCTCCGGTTTATACTCTTATGGGAGAAGTGACGAAGTAGCTTGCTTGTCATCCCTGTGGTGTGGAGTTACAGAAAGTGGTGCTTTCTTCCTGCACTCCCTGCACGGGACAGGGGAGATAGTATAAGCTTTGGTATCAGAGAAAATTGGGCTCAAATGCCAGTTTTGTTACAACGGGTACCTTGCTTAGGGACTGAGCTACTCAGAGCCTCAGTTTTCTCATCTGTAAGTAACGTCTTCAGAGTTTTCTCTTGGGAATGAAATAGGTCGCTGCTTTAAAGCATCGTACACTGCTGTCTGGAACAGTGAGCATTCAGTACGTATTTGATGATCGTCATCCACAGGGTCTCTTTCCATCTGTGCATTCGCTGACCCATCTGACCTCCCTCATGGCTTGAGAATCAGGGTATTCAAGACTCTCTAAGAAAAAAATGTAGCTAGTCATTTGGTCAGAGACTTTAAAAACAAAACGGCTAGAACTTTGGAGCTGCAATGGCGAGGACAGGGCGATGGCATTCTGACCTTCTAGTTCCTTGACTTCTCATGTTAGGCAAGTTTACTTTGATTTCTCCGACGGGTTCACCCGTCTGCCTTTGATGGCTAATTCCAACCAGGATTGGAAGTGGAAGCCTAACACTCTTGGGACTTTAAAAACTAGTAGATGAGCCATCAAAGTCCCGGTCATCAGACGCTGGAATCAAGATTTTCCACCTAATTTGCAGGCTAAGATTTTGGTGCACCCGGGCTCCTCGCCAGCCTCCCTAGCTGAACCCTCCCACTCCCAACTGTGAGATCAGGCGGGTGCAAGGGCCGCTTCCTGTCCTCCCACTGCAGCCATGAGAGTGGGAGCTCACAGACCAGCCCCTGTGCGAACCGCTGATGCTCTCCAGGGAATCATCATGGCAAACTCAGCGGAGCCCTTTCTCCTCTTCAAAGCTGCCTTGCGTCCCCTCTGTCTGTCATCTCTGCTCATGTCCTCTCTCATCGACAAAAACCTCATGGGGCTCGGCTTTCCTTCTAAAATTCTTCCCATTAAACTCAAACAAGAGGCGCCTTCGGGGCGCCCTGGCTTCTGTGCCATCTTCCTGGCGTCACCTGAGCAGCCAGGGATGGGAAAGTCAGAGCATCTCTTGAATCTGATCAGTTGTTTTGACTTTGCTCCCAGAGCTCCCCTGGGCTTGAAGGTTGAGCACGTCTCAGCCATTCAGGAGCTACACTGCTTCCGGCCCTTGTTTGTTTGCCTTCTGGCTATCTCATTGCTCCTTGCTGTTTGCCCCTTGTAGGCTGAGGGTAGGGGGACAATAAAAGAGAAAATGAGGCCGGAGAAAGCAGCTGCCATAATTTAAAATGAAGTACCAGTACATGGAGGCATCAGAGACCAGCGAGAGAAGCAGTGGACATGGGATCTGGGTTAGAATTTGGGATGCCTGACCTTGAGTGAATCTCAGAGTGAATCTCAGGCTCTTCACCGGTTAAGCTGGGTTGCCATGATGCTTGGACTTTACAAGTCCAAGTGTGTGGAAATGATAGCCCAGCGAGGGCACTCAATAAATGGCACATCTGCCTCGGATAAAATTCTCCAGATTTTCCTTCTTCCTTGAGGACTTCACCTTAATCTCTACCTTTGGGAATGTAGGAGAAAGGGCTACATGGATCGGTGGGCAGCAGACTTCCATAGACCTACGAGGGCCATAGTCTTTCTAACACTCTTCTGGAGTTACTCAACATTGAGAACCCTCTCTCAGTTTCCCTGGGAGTAATGTCAGGGCTCCTGATCAGGTTTCTGTGAACCCCACCTCCTCCCTGAAGCTTCCACAGAGCTCCCTGCCCAAGGCCAGTCCTGGCCTCTGTGAAGTGCTGTGCAGAGTAAAGGGACTGTCCTGGCTGCTAAAACCCCGGTTTTTGTCATTAGCTACTGGGGGCTGGCCAATTTAAGCCTTTTTTTTGGATCAAGTTTGGGTATACCTACACAATTGGATAGTAATTATAATACAATGCTGAACAATTTGCTTAATCTCTCTGAGCCTCTGTTTTTTGTTTTGAAGAACTATTACTATTGAAAAAGATCAGCTTGACTTTATTGGAATATGTCATTTAACCATATACTGCCTTGTATTCTATCTGTCTATCTATCTATGTATCTATCTATCTATCTATCAATCATCTATCTATCTATCAATCAATCATCTATCTATCTACCTACCTATCTATCATCTATCAGCATATCTATTCTTATGCTCTTGAGGTTCTTTGAGGCCTGAGACTGTGTCAAAGATATTACACATTTATTGATTATTAAATAATCACCATTGAGATGGTTCTGGAGCTAAAAAAAGTCTAATGATCCATGATTTCTACACTCTACAAACTCAGGTGAGAGAGGGAGAAAGAGAAGAGATAGAGACTTCTAAATTTAAAAATTGGCTTTTATTTTTTTCTTGTTCTTATGACAGTATCTTCCATATGGAATGTGAATTTCTCAGTAAATACTTATCAATTGAGTGATAAATAAGCTTAATTTTCTCATGGCAGCAAGGAATGTGTGACTCTGAAGTGGAATTAGCAACTGGTAGTGGGTTTTTGGTTAAACTTGGTGGTGTGAACTTGACTCCTCCCCCAAAGTCCACTAAAATGGTAGTAAAGAATTTGTAAACATATCAATAAATAGAGCTTAAGAAAAGAGAACAGTATAGGAGAGATGACCATAAATATTAGGAACTAGAAAGACAAGCTAAAACTTAAGCTTCTGTGTGTGTGTGTGCACACGCATCATGAAACAAACAAAAAGCAAACTTAAAAGTCTTGGGCCTTAGCTTTGAATACACTAGCTACCTACCTCTGTGGATACAAAGAGAAGGTTGGATTGCTGCAAAGGTCCCAGATTCTCTCCCCCAGCCTGTATGGCTCTGTGACCGCTCTGCCTGGACCCCAGCAGAAACCTGGAGGTTTGCACAGAGGAGGAAGAGGTGACATTGTTCCAAAAGAAAGCAGGACCACGTGAAAGTCTGCATGCTCAACAGTAAGACTTCTAGCTTCTTTCTCCTCGTCCCCAAACCAGGCAACCAATCCTCACAGCAGAAGTGGGATATTTCCTCTCTGGGAAAACCGACTGGCATTGAAGAAAATATTTTCAGATATTGAGCATAGCCCGGTTAGAGTCCCGCCCACTTGAGCTGCATGCCCGTCATTGGTTCGTGAGGGATTTTGCTCCACGTTGTCTTCATCCTGGGACTCAGTGAACAGCTGTTATCAGGCACGTGGCCATCATCCTGGCAGAAGGAAATTGAGTTGTGCATTCTGCACTGACTTCTACAGTTCCCTATTTCCACACGCGTTTCATTGGCCAGAGCAAGTCACGTGGCCATGTCTAACGTTAAAGTTGGGAAGCAGGTGAAACTTTACTGTGTGCCTGGATGGAGAAGAACAGGACTTTCTGTGAACCACTTGGATAGCAGTCTTCCCATCTGGCCCCCAAACATTCCCTGTGTTCTTCCCTTCACCCTCCCAACATATACTTACGGAATGGGACAGAACAACTGTAGTAGATGCTCTTACTCAGGCAGGGGAGGAGGGGAGCCTGCAGTGGGGATGGTGAACCCACTGGGCAGTCATGTTTAGGGTCCCTGGTCTAAGAGAGGAAAATGTTCCTTGATTATGCCTTGCTTCCTTTTCCTGCCCTTGTTTCCTTGCCCACTATTTTCTGCGGGTCCTTGCTTTGCCTTTCTCAGTGTTGTTTCTTTTATAGTATCCTCCTTTGCCTCATTCGAGGTGTATGTTGCAAGCATATTCCTGCCTTTGGAACCAAGCAGGCTTTCATTTACATCCTGTCCCTAGAGAATGGGAGCTCAGGGGTCATTTTAAGTGTTGAAGCATCACAGTCCATGCTGATGGTACTTTTGACAATATGAAGCTCTCAAAAATTGTAGTTGGCTTATTATTTATTTCACTAGAGGCCCAGTGCATGAATTCATGCACAGGTGAGGTCCGGTTGGCCTGCCCTGATGGGGGCTGATCAGGGCAGGGCCAGTGGTGGGGAGGGGCTGCGGGCGGTTGACCGGTTGGCCCCACCCCCAATCGGGGTGGGGGGGCTGATGGGGGCAGGACTGGCTTGGGGGAGGGGCTGTGGGTGGTCATTTGGTCGTTCTGTTGTTCAGTTGCTTGGCTTATATATATAGAGAGAGAGATTAGAGTCAGCTCCGTGTACAAATAACCACACACTGGCCTTTAATAGACAATTTCTTAAATTTGCTGTATTTATTTGCAAGGGATGAGTATTTCTGAGCAAGTAAGTCTGTGTGTGGGTCTCTCACAAGAATGCCTGGATATATAGCAGCCCTCTGTCTCACCCCGTCTGAGTCCCTTCTGGTTTTCACAGCCAGATGTTGTGGGGACTTCTCTTCCTGGTACTGGGAATCTGGGCTAAGACTGCCAGGTGTGGGGCTGGGACCCCTTGCTCCTCAGGGGGGGACCTCCAATGCTGAGATGTCCCTCCCTCTTTTTAACTGCCACCCGTGTGTGTGGGACAAGCCTGTTTAGCATCTCTGTCCTTTCCACCAGTCTCCACGTAGCTTCCTCTTTATGCCCTTAGTTCTAGGAGTTCTGTTCAGCTGGGCTTCAGGTGGCTCTCAAGGATGGTGGTTCTATAATTGTAATTTCGACGTAGTCATCAGGAGGTGAGCACAGCATTCACTTACTCCCCCATGTTGACCAGAATTCCCCCTCTTGTCTTTTAAAGTAATGTGTGCATATTATTTTGTTAAAATGAAACCCCAGATGTAAGTGTCTTAGTGTAGCAGTACATGCTAAGTTGAAAAAACCGTGACCTTGATTTCTGACACGGACTCATTGTGTGTGATCTTTGTCAAGCCAGTTAAACTCTTCGGTAAAATATTCCCTATTTCTTCATTTACAAAAAATGGGGGTGGAGGCTTAGATGATGTTTAAGTTCTCTCTGGCCCTTACGTTCTAGAGCTTTAGAGGAAACACGTGCCACAGTCCCCTTACACAGAGTGGCCTTAGATCCCCCGAGAGTTGCCCTCCTCTATGAGGTGAATAGTCTCTTGTGGTTACCTGACTAGATCTCCTTTCAGAGAAAAGACCAGGTCTAAGGGTGAGGGTCTGAAAGCCAGGGCCAGGTACCAGCTTGGGTTGCATGGGAAGGTGGCTGGTGCATGTGGTTTATTTAGACACTTTTAGTTCTGTATCCCGGGGAACCCTGGGGGCTCCCTGCTGTGTAATGGGGCTAGCTAGAAGCTGATCTGGCAGCTCGTTAACACTCAATTAAAGCTCTTCTCTCCAGTATGGCATTAACTTTTTAAAAATTTATACATGCAATTGAAGGAATTAAAGTGCATCTGTGGTTTTTCAAAGCAGCTCATGTGAGGGAGGCTGTAAAATTGTTCTCATCTGCCCAGTATTCAGTTCTCAAATTTATATGTGCAATTGAGTTGGAAATTAAAGTGCAGTTTTAAGGTGGGTGGGAGTGTCTAACATAGCACCCCATTAACCATTTTAAATTTATAAATGTAATTAAAATGAGATTACTTTGGAATTAAAGAATATAGGGAGGGGCAAAAAATACATGCTCACTCTTGGGACTATGCTGCCCCCCTCCCTTTCCTATAATCTGAATTTTTGATGAGCATGTTGTCATCAAAGTTTTTACTCCTGTAGAACGGTGAGCTAAGATGTTTCTATGCCAGAATGTAGAGGTATCCTCATTACACTTGACACCACCCTTCCTTGCCTCTTTTTTTGTCAGGTTGAAGAGGAGGGGTTCTACTACCCACAGAATTTTGGAGGATATGCATTGTACGGTTGTCATTTTAAGACTCATTAGTTCCAAGAATGTTAATTCACTATCTCTATATATAAAAGGCTAATATACAAAGTGTCCTCTCGGGAGTTTGACTGGGAGACCAGGAGTTCAATCGCTCACTATGATGTGTGCTGCCCACCAGGGGGCAGTACGGAACATGGTGGGCGACCAGTGGCAGCGGCACGGCACTGAGGGGGTGAGGGGAGGAGGAGGCAGGAAGGCCAGGAGGCAGGGGGCAGTGAACCGTGGTAGTGGCCCACAGGTGGCAGGGAGGCAGGGAACCTGATCACTGGCCAGGCCTAAGGACCCTACCTGTGCACGAATTTCATGCACCAAGCCTCCAGTGATATAATGGGGGAGACCCAGAGATTACATTGTCCAGTTCCTGGAGTTATGCATGAACTGGTTTTCTGGTATTAAGGGAACAAGTACAGTGGACACCCCATCTGTAGATACAGGCTCTTGACTTCATCCCTAGGTCGAGCATGTTCCTTTTTTTAGTGGGTGGCCCACATGCTGAAGGCAATTTCTGGCTCCTCAGGAATATGCAAGGATTGGGACAGATGCTGGTGAGAAAACAAGGGCAGCTCCCCATCTTTCTGTTAGCATAGGTAGCTGGATGTTAATACAGAAAGAGAGCAAAGGGAATCAGACATTGCTGTTTCACCAGGAGGTTCCAGCTTCACACGCTTCCCAGAAAACCACTGGTCCATTCTCCCAGGTCACTGAGGGGAGGGATAGAGCAACAAAGGAGGAGATCAGCACCAGCACAGTAGGAGCCCAGGTGGCCACCCTAGAGGCCTGTCAGTCCAGGCTGGGGAAAGAAGGGATTGGTTGGGAGGTGGGCCCATCAGAAGCCTATGAAATCTTGGGAAGTTGATGGGTTATTTTGAAAAAGTGCCTGATCCTTCCCAAGCCCGAGATCATATAATCCCAGGGAACAAAGCCTTTCTTTCTCTCCTGCTCAGTAATACGCACAACCATGTAGGTCTACATGGACACCGCCTTTGTTTTGGCCTTGATGAAGGCAAGATCGGACTTTGTCCCTGGTGGGACAGACGGAGGTGGGACATTGGAAACCCAAGGGCCGCTTCTTCTATTTCCACAGGCCTATATCTCGCCACACCACAGTTTCCCATGTGTGGGTCTGTGGAATGCTTTCCATATGATCCCATGGGTTAAAACAGACAAACAAAAAACAAAAGAAATACCACACACACAATTCCCACTGCCAGCATTTCCATGGATCTGAGCAGCATATTCTAGAAAACTAGAGAATTCCTCTGATATTTGCTGACTCCATGACATTGTCAGAGACTTCTTTAAATATTTCCCCCCTTCTGGTTCAGACTGGTTCCTTGAAGACCACTGTTTCTTCTAATTGTATGGTTAGGAATGTCTGAATTATGGGGGGAATGCCCATGGCTCCAGGAAATTCCCAGGTGAAGGTGCAGCCTGCTGTTCTCTGTGAGGATGAGACACAGGGATGCACATCAGCCTGGGCTCAGCTCCAAATGCCCCGTCTTCCCTGTCTGTCATGCCTCCTTCAAGGCAGGGGGCTGGTCTTCATCCTCCTGGCCCTTCCTGCTCCCTCCTCGCCACTCAGCTGGCCTCCTGTCCCTCCCAGAGCAGTGCTTCGTGCAGGAGGGCGAGAGTGAGTGGCTTTGGTAGGCAACTCCCCACTGAGTCCTGAATCCCTACCAGCGGTTCTCAACCTGTGGGTCGCGACCCCTTTGGCAGTCGAACGACCCTTTCACAGGTATCACCTAAGACCATCCTGCATCCCAGATATTTACATTACGATTCGTAACAGTAGCAACATTACAGTTATGAAGTAGCAACGAAAATAATTTTATGGTTGGGTCACAACATGAGGAACTGTATTTAAAGGGCCAGAAGGTTGAGAACCACTGCGCCTAGACTTTCTTAGGCCAGGCACGACCTCCCATCTGACCCATGTCACTGTGCTAAGCAAGGGAAGGGGGAACGGGCACCACTTTATTGTCTATAATCTAAGTCCCTTTATCATTCATCCTTGTCCTTTTTAGAAGTCTTTGAATCAAGACCCTTTTCTTCTTTCCTCCCCTCATACATTTGCATGCTCACTGAGGCGAAAAATTACATGATTTCAAGATTGCCCTGAGTCCTGTTTCAGACCCTGGGCCCGCTTAGCAGGGCCATCGCTTTGCAATTAGGCAGGGGCTCACCGTCCTTATTTAATACCTTGCCGCTCCCACCCGAGGACTTGCTGCTGCTCCTCGCCCCACCCCCCCCAACCCCGTGCCTGTCTGTTGCATCCAGAGTTGTCTATGTGGCTTATGTGCCCCTCCAAGAGGAGGCCTGAGGAAACCACCATGTGAATCATGGTAAATCAATGACTGAAGAAGAAATGAGTGGACCCATTCATGAAGAACTATATTTAAAAAGTGCAGAAGAAAAGGCTAGGCTTTCATCTTTAATAATAAAGTTAGTGTTGCTATTAAAAAAAGACATAGCCGTAGCTGGTTTGGCTCAGTGGATAGAGCGTCGGCCTGTAAACTAAAGGGTCCTGGTTTGATTCTGGTCAAGGGCACATGCCCTGGTTGTGGGCTCAATCCCCAGTAGGGGGCATGCAAGAGCAGCCAATCAATGGTTCTCTCTCATCATTGATGTTTCTATCTCTCCCCTCTCCCTTCCTCTCTGAAATCAATAAAAATATATTTTAAAAAACAACAAGAGGAAATTGTTGACTGCTCCACCCTCTGCTGCATGTTGCTGAAGGTTTGCAGGAGCCTCCAAAACGCATAAAATACAACAAATTGAGCAAGTTAGGGTTAAGAGAAAAGATATAAAAGAAATCAAAACAAGGCCCCTTCCCTCCTTTTAAAAGAGTGTGTCATACTTGCTGGCACAGAGAAATATGAACAGTGGTGCCCACCAAGGCTCAGGGCAGGGCAGCCGTGGGCATCCTGGGTCTGCGAGTGTGGAGGTGGCTGGCGTCGCTGGAGGCGTGGTGGTTGCTTCTGCTACCAGGAAAGCTGGAGTCAGGATTCAGGCTGACCTCCAGCACCTGGGTGGGCCATTTTTATTTATTTATTTATTTAAAATTAATTCTTCATTGTTAAAAATATTATATATGTCCCCCTTTCCAGGCCCTCACTGCCCCATTGTCTGTGTCCATGGGTCATGCATCTATGCATGCAAGGTCCTTGGTTGATTACCTCCCACCCACCCATGGGCGGGCCATTTATACGAATTTCCATGACCTAATTAATCTTCACTCGGCTTCATGGTTTTCTCATCCATCTTTTCTCTTCACCCCCAATTCCTCAGTTATTTGAAAGTTCCTGCAAATCTGTGGTGATGAGGCACAAAGTAAATCAATGAGTTAGAAATTATGGGGTTTACTCAGAGGATAAGAGAAGCCACTTATGATAAATCTTACTAAATTAACCTAACTGGAAGGAAGGCCAGAACAAATTGTCTGATTTAGGGGACTTCATTTGTGAATAACTTTACCAATTTTCAGTTCATTTAGTGAGAATTGACTGAACACCTAATTAGTGCATGACCTTGGTCTGGGAGCGTCTGCTGGAGATACTGAATAACAACCCAGACAGAGGCCTTCTCTCTCTGGACCTTTCCTTCAGGTTTGGATGGG
>NW_005362719.1:198383-203729 GCF_000412655.1 Myotis brandtii | reverse complement strand
GAATGAGCAGGGAGTTGAGATAGAAACAAGTGGACACTGAGTCTACTCTCTCTACCACAATGGGTAAGTAGTTCTGCTGAAAATGAGCCCATCTGAAGCATCAGAAAAACAAATTTTTGTAAACTGTTCCTTGAACTGCAAATGCCTCTTGAATGGAGAGAGGCTCTGAGTGTGTGGAACCCGGAGAGCAGCTGGCACTGGGCTCCTCAGCTCTGGGGGGACCTTGCGGGGAGCACTTCACTGCCGGCCCTGCCTCTGGGGGCCATCTCTGTTTGGAGAAGGTGGAATTTGGAACGTCACCTGACTCTACTGTGCAGGCGTGTTCTCTCCCTGCCAATCCCTGGGCCATCAGAAACACTTCACATGGAAAGAGACAATCTATATATATAAAATGCTAATATGCAAAGGGTCCCCTTGGGAGTTTGACCGGGAGACCAGGAGTTTGATTGCTCACTATGACATGTGCTGACCACCAGGGGGTGGCGCAGAGTGAAGGGAGGCCCCGCCAGCAGCCGGGGAAGAGAGGCACTGGCCGGCAGCTGGAAGGCCCCGATAGACCATGATTGCCGGCCAGGCCTAGGGACTCTACTCATGCACGAATTTCGTGCACCAGGCCTCTAGTAAACATATAAGCAAATAAGATGATTTAGAGTGATATATAATATCCAGAAAAATAAAGCGGGTCGAACCACAGAGGGTGGTCAGAGATAGTTCCAATAAGATAGTGTTCTGGGCACAAGAAACAGCTAATGCCAAGATCCTGTGGCACAAGCACCCAGGGGTGCATAAGCAACCGCGAGGGAGTTTAGCAAGACAGCATGGATAAGCAAGGAGGCCCGTGGTCTTAGTGAGGCTCCCCGGGGCCAGGTTGTGAAGAGTCTTGAAGGCCACGTGAGGAGCTATTCTGAGTGCAATGGCAAGCCACTGAGAGTGTTGTCATCTGGTTGATGTTTTAAAAGGTCTCTGATTCCTTTTCCGAGAATGAATTAGCAGGGGAGGGTAAGAGTAAAGGCATAGAGAACAGTTCAGGGCGATCTCTCTGGTCCAAGGTAGAGAAGAAGGAGGTGTGGTCATGGTCAAGGCCTCTGTTCAAGTCCTGGGCGGCTCGGGCGGCTCCCCACCATGATAGTTCTTGGGCACATGCACTAGACCTCCACGCCTTATTTTCACGGAGTCACTTAGAGCCCACACTGCACACATTAGCAGATTGTCTTAATTAGGTTGTGAATGTGTCTGGGTCGGATGATTATGCTCACAGCTGGGAATGCTTGCTTCGATTACAGGTCCAGGGAAAAGATGTGGTTGGTGTGGGCATAAGTGTGTGTGTGTGTGTGTGTGTGTGTGCCTGTGTGTATGAGACCTACCTCAACCTGGCTTCCCAGGACACAGTTTCCTTCCTTCCAGTGACTGGGACATGACGCTATGGTAACGAGCATCACGGGAACACTCAGGCATTCTGGGAAAGTCTTCCTACTCACTGGGCCTCAATTCCCACATCTGTAAAGTGACCACATCAGATCCGAAATCCCCCCTTGCAGCTCGAATGTGAACAGAGTTCTCTGCTTTTGCACTCGGACGCGCACAGTGGCTAATAATTCTCCTTGACGCATGGAATTAGGACATCACTGGCGATTACGCGAGTGCCTGCTGCTCGGTATTTAAATCAGCTTGGTCCTCCCATGGCAGCACACATCCTCTTCGTATCTAATTTCTAACATTCATTTGCCCCAAATACCTCTCTCCGTCAATATGTTTTCCCCAGATGAATGGAAAGGTAGGCTTTCGCCTAGACAAGCGGTTCTCAACCTGTGGGTCGCGACCCCTTTGGGGGTCGAACAACCCTTTCACAGGGGTCACCTAAGACCATCGGAAAACACATATATAATTACATATTGTTTTTGTGATTAATCACTATGCTTTAATTATGTTCAATTTGTAACAATGAAAATACATCAGTGTGGCTCTTCCACAAAATACCACGTGCGGGCGTACACGTACAGTGCGATTGAAACTTCGTGGCCCATGGGCAGAAGTCAGTATTTTGTGGAAGAGCCAGTATTTTGACTCAAGCCCAAATAATCAGGAATACCAAGTGAGGTGTTGCTGTGACATTGGCTGCCAAGTGGAAGCCTGCAGCATTAGGAAGGTTGAGAACCACTGGTCTAGACCAAATAATCAGGGACACCAAGTGAGGTGTTGCTGTGGTATTGGCTGCCAAGTGGAAGCTAAGTCTCTGATGAG
Organism: Myotis brandtii; assembly: GCF_000412655.1. Lineage (NCBI taxonomy): Eukaryota > Metazoa > Chordata > Mammalia > Chiroptera > Vespertilionidae > Myotis > Myotis brandtii. Next base: position 201,488 of record NW_005362719.1, on the reverse strand, counting down.
GTTGGAGTCCAAATCAGTGACAGGTTCATTGCCATGTCTCTTGGGCTGAAGCAACCTGAGGGCAGTGTCCCTGTTTTGGTATCTGGTACCAGGTCTAGCTTACCTGTAGGCACTGAACACCTGCTACTCATGATCAGGGAGCCTGACCAATAATGGAGGCCCACCTGCCACTCAACACAGGGTTGTGGGGGGCAAGCTAATTGCTGTTTCCGCAGGTATCCATTCACACCACACCCCTGCAGCGAGAAGAGAATGCGCCTCATCTTGAAGCCTTACAACTAGGGAGGCCGCAGGCCAATGTGATTTGCGGGTGCCTTTTAACTCAGCAGCAGTTTTTCAGCAAACACATCAAACTCGTAAGGGGGTTTTGAAAGTACATCTCCTGTTTGAAATGAGAAGGAAAGAAACAGTGATTCTGTTTTTCCTCTTGAAGAGAAATTCCTTTTAATTTGGGGGGAGGGGAGAGTTGAGTACATTGTGTGGGGGTGAGCAAAATGATTCCCAGAGGAGAATCGGGCTCAAGCAGCCCCTGGTCTGCCCGGGAGGCGGGAGGATAAAATATTAAGTACGAGGGTAGTAGCAATGTGGTTACCGCAGACCTAATCAGATGAGCAGTTAAAGGCCTGGCATTCTTTAGGGAAGCAAATGATTGATCACCTTGCAAAAACAAAAAAGCTGGCTCTTTAGATCTGTGTTGCAACTTTAAATATTTAATAAATGCGTATGTGAGTGTGAAGGATTTGTTCTCATCACCCGGCTCCTGGTTGCCTGTGATTTTTGGATGAATTGATCAAACATGCCTTTTTGGGGACTTCTGAGCTAGGCCACGGATGCAGGAGGCACCATTTAAAATTCTTGTCCGATCCCTTCTTGGCAGGGTGCTCACTGAGGCTGCGAGACCACGCCGCCTGGGGGAGGCTGTGCTTGTGGCAGACCGAGATGGGGGTGGGGACTCTTGGGAACACTGGCTGGGGGTGCATTGTGCCCCCTGCAGCTGGGAGGTGGCACGTTAAAGCCAGAACATGACCCAGCTCAGAAAAGTAGCTGTTTCTTGCCGACCCTGTATGTGGCTGTGAGGATTGTCAGCCCGCAGCCTTTCCGGGCCCCACCATGCCCCACAGGCGTTGGTGGCCCCTTAGAAGGTGCTACTCAACCTTTACTGCCGGAGGGCAGCAGTGCATGAGAGCAGTGGCATGGCTGTGCACAGTGCGTGCGGTGCCCGAGGAGAGATGCGTGGGGTCCGCGCCAGATTTGCACAGGCCCTGGTTACAGTGAGCTTGTAAGAGGAGGGAGCCTGGAGGAAGCTGTGATGAGGATGTACCTCTAAGGCTGTCATTGCCAGAGGCCTCCTTCTAGTCACCTGGTGGTGGTAGGTGAGTAGCAGTGTCAGGTGATAACTATCCACCCTCCGATTGACGGGGACACATGTGTCAAATAGACATGACCCGTGTACTTAGGGAATGTCAAGATTTTAGTCTTATTTGGACACAATACTGAGTTTAATTGAATTCGGAGGCCCTAAAGGCTGGTGAAAGAGATTGCAAGGAAGGTGTCTGGTTTGGATTCGTTGAAAGGACAAGATGCAAGTTCAGCCCAGTTGGCATGGCTTCATGGTTGAGTGTCGACTTATGAACCAGGCGGTCACAGTTCAATTCCCAGTCAGGGTACATGCCCGAGTTGGGCGGGTTGGCGGGTTGTAAATTGGAGGAGGTGGGGTCTTAGGGAATCACCAGGGCGAAGCAAACAGAAATGGCTGCCAGTCAGCCCTGTGACTGGCGAGGTCCCAGCACAGGAACAATGATCCCTGCGAGCACCTCCGTCTGGGAGAAAGCCGCCTCGAGTTCCTGCCGCATTGCCAGACAATCCAGTTCTTCCTCGTATGTGTCTGTGTTCCCCAATCCTTGCCTTGGTGTTGGAGCTCAGAGGAAGCACGGCCTTGTAAGTTCAATTTGTGGTGTTGGCCTTTTAAGAAGAGGAACAGCCAGGTCTCCAGCAGCCTCTGTCTGTATCACTGAGCCCCAATCCGCACTGGTTTTTACAGCCCGTAGTTCTTACTGCCCCTAGGGACTTCTTTTCCCAGCTCTGGGACCCTGGGCTGGGGTTTGGTGTGGGCTGGGACCCCTTGCTCCTCTGGGCAGCCTCTGCAGAGACCATCTCCCTCCCGATTAAAAAAGCGGCCCACGTGGGTGCCAGACCAGCCTGTTTCACACCTCCGCCCCTCCTACCAGTCTCAGTGCACTTTCTTCTTTACTTCTCTAGTTGTAGGACTTCGACTCAGCCAGCTTTCCAGCGGTTCTGGATGCTGGTTGTTCTGTATTTTAGTTGTAATTTTGATGTGGTCGTGGGAAGTGGTGAGTACAGGCGGTTACCTATGCCGCCATCTTGCTTCCTCTCCAATTTCTTAAAGTCAATACATATTTATTAAGTGTTTATTATGTCAGGCCTTATATTAATGACACGATGACAAGGCCTGGAAGATGTAGATTTTGGCATCAGGTCTCTGTCAGAACTGGGCTCTTGGAAATAGGAGGCCACTGTGGCTCTTACTGGGTAGTTTGTGCAAGTGCATTCTCTGGTAAAGAGCAAAGAGTAGAACATTTATTCAGGGAGCATCTCTGTGATTCTCTCCAGAACTTAGGGCAAGTGGGAAAAGGGGGTAAAGACAGGTTATTCAAATGTAAAGACCAGGAATTAAAGGCAGGAACTAGCAGGAGAAGCAGGCGTTGGTGGGAGAGCCCAGGTTACTGCCTTTATCTGGGACTGGGCTTAGCAAATCCAAACCAGCCTGTGCTGAGGGAGCAGATGGAGAGGAGGGTCCTTCTTCTCGGGCCTTTGCTCAACCTGAGAATGAAACAGATGGCCCCCTAACAGCCACATGAGGCCAAGTTGGGGTGCACAATGGGCCTACCCCACTTGTCTGTGTGCCCTGGGTTTCCCAGTGACCCGGGGGGAGGGGAACACAAGCTTTGAGCGGTCGATTGTCACATTGGAGAGAAGAGAGGCTGGAGTGAGGGATACAGAGAATGAGGTGGGGGGTTCTGATGGCTCACTTTCCTGGAGTGACAGCTGGTAGGCAGCTGTGGAGAGATGTGTGTGTGTGTGTGA
>NW_005362719.1:104513-197750 GCF_000412655.1 Myotis brandtii | reverse complement strand
AATTGTCTTCCTCCATGACCTCCAGTTCTCATCAATTTTCTCAGTATCCCCAAGGCTCCCCAGCACAGCCCGGGGACTGGGATATCTTGAGGAAGGCAAGACCAGGGTTTTAGACTAGGACGCATTTCCTGCTGGGCAGTCAAATCCTTCCACGCTCCATACCTGGTTTCTTCACCTTCAACCTAATTTCTTCCTGTCCTTGGGACTTTGAAGTATTGCTCATTTCCTCCCTGACTTAGGTCATGTTCATTGGACAGAAATAAACCATCATTTATTGTTCTAAGGAAAAAGTATCAGTAGATTCAGAGGGTTTCGGCTTTTGGACTGTAAAGGACAGCAGAGCTGGGCCTCTGAATTAAATTACACCCCCGTGTAAAAAAACAAGAACAAAGAAATAACTGTTTAGGGGCCAAATGCACTTCGGGTTAAATCAGTTTGAAGCATCAGAAACATTGTTAGAAATATTGGAAGAGCACAGCAGGTAGCTAGGTTTGCATTTCTTAACCCCTGTCATTTGATGCTTTGCTCCCACAGGGAGGGTATGAGGAATTTCATTGTCTTCTGGCAGGTAAATTGCATTTAGGGATCCGACACTAGCTTCGGTGGTTTGCACAAAGCTTCATGGCATAGATACTCTGCCTCCTGTTTGATAAGCGTTATGGTGGCTAACTTGCCCGTCTCAGTATGGAATTCTTTTGGTCATGAGATGATCTCAGGGAAAGCCAAAAAGACCAATGAAGGTGCTTTAGTGGTGAGCCCAGGTGTGGGAGCCAGAGGTACTGAAGCTTTGCTACAGCCTCGGAGATTAGGCGAGAAGGCCCAGGGCTTGGGGTCAGGACAGATGCTTCTTGAATCCAGACACTAAGTGGGCAAGAAGCAACAGAGAGCACATACAGCTGGGCCAGACAGGGATGGGACTAGCAAAGGGACAGAGCGCAATCGGAGAAGAAGAGGAAACTGGACTCACGTTATTGCCTAGCCCCGTGGTCGGCAAACCGTGGCTTGCGAGCCACATGCGGCTCTTTGGCCCCTTGAGTGTGGCTCTTCCACAAAATACCACGTGCAGGTGCGCATGTACAGTGCAGTTGAAACTTCATGGCCCATGTGTGGAAGTCAGTATTTTGTGGAAGAGCCGGTATTTTGTGGAAGAGCCACACTCAAGGGGCCAAAAAGCCGCATGTGGCTTGCAAGCTGTGGTTTGCCGAGCCGCAGTTTGCCTACCACTGGCCTAGCCAAACACACCACCCAGTCATGGTCGGACCAGCATTAGGGGCGAGACAAATAGAAGACAACCAGCGATGGGGCTGAACAACAGATGTTTCCCTTCAAGAAGAATTATTAAGCAGTAATCACAGGAAGAGGCAGACTCCTGTCGCAAGCAGATGGGCTTTGTTAGCAGTTTGGCAAATGGGTGCTCCCAGGTCCACCGGATGATCCCCGAGTCTTCATCTAGGACGCACTCTCTCCTGATGGGACAGAGGCCTGGCCACCTCTCCTGGCTCAGCACAGTCCTCAGAATAAGATACACATGTGACATACCACCGAGTGCCACTTCTCCCATCTGTAAATCAGGGAGTTGCTTTTCTGATTTCTCAGGTTCCTTCCAGATGCAATTTCTCATGCTACATGTCAAATCCTTTGGGGGAAAAATCATTACAGGAAGACAATTGTGCAATATGCTGTGCACAAAGCTCAAAGATGTGTGTCCCAGGAAAAGTTCATCCATCATCCATCCATCCATCCATCCACCCATAGATTCATTGCTACTTTCAATGATTCATTCATCGATTCAATAAACATTCTTGAGCACTAATGGAACAGCCAAACTTATGATATTTTAATCTCTGAGAGGGCACGGACTATGCTGTTTATGTTGAGATTGTGTCTATCCCCAGTGCATGGAAAGCAACAGGTGCTTAGATACTTGCCAAATGAATGACAAAGGTAACTACACTGCCTGTGTTAGCACATCAGGGTGGGGAGTGGTTCTGCTCACTTTGGTGAATTTCCCAAATTTCTTGGCGGTGGTGCATATCCGGGTGCTAACTAAATATTTGTGAAAGGAAGGAGGGAATCTGCGGGGCTGCAGCTGCTTGTGTTGATGTGTTTTGGCTACATGTGTGTGTAGCACCTCCTTCATCAGTGTGGTGTAGCGAGGTGAACACGAGGAGTCCGGAGCCAGAGGACCTAGATTCTCTTTCTTACTCTGTTTCTAGCGAACTGTGCCAACTTGCACAGACCAGGTAGGTCGCCTTTTCGGATCTCTTTTCTCATCTGCAAAGTGAGAAATCTCTTTTGGCTCCTTCCAGCTTTTGAGTGTGAGATTAGACCAGCCGTGGGCAAACTACGGCCCGCGGGCTGGATCCGGTCCATTTGAAATGAATAAAACTAAAAAAAAAAGACCGTACCCTTTTATGTAATGATGTTTACTTTGAATTTATATTAGTTCACACAAACACTCCATCCATGCTTTTGTTCCGGCCCTCCGGTCCAGTTTAAGAACCCATTGTGGCCCTCGAGTCAAAAAGTTTGCCCACCCCTGGATTAGACCATGAAGAATAGGTGAAAGCAGCGAGAATGCCCCTAAAAGTGATAGCCCAGCTGGTGTGGCTCAGTGGTGGAGCGTTGACCTATGAACCGGGAGGTCATGGTTCGATTCCAGGTCAGGGCACATGCCCGGGTTTCTACACATCCCCATTATGGGGCACGCAGGAGGCAGCCAATCAATGAGTCTCTCTCATTATTGATGTTTCTGTCTCTCTCCTTCTCCCTGCCTCTCTGATATCAATAAAAATATATTTAAAAAACCCAAACAACTTTATAAAAAAGTGCAATAGCTGCTATTATTACAAAGGTGGGAGCATGTCTGCTTCATCGCAATATTAAAGAAAGGGATGTATATTCTTTCCGTATTCAGTAAATGCTTTTGAATGACAATAATACAAAACTGGGAAATGTTTTCTTAACACTTTTTTTTTAGGGCTCACTAAGTGAGAGGCACTGTTTTACATGCTTTACAACTATCAATACGTTTACTCTTCATGACAACTCGATGAGGTATGTGTCAGCATTGGCCCCATTTACCTAGCAGAAAACGGGGACCCAGAGGGGAGAAATCAGCTCCCTGTGGCTACCCAGCGAGTGAGGGGCAGGCTAGTGTTTGAAGCCAGGTGTTCGGGCACCAACGCCTGGGATGTGAGCCACCCGCTGTGCTGTGGTTTGCTTGACAACCACATTGCCCGCTGTGATGGCTCCAACAGCATGGGAGCCTCGGTCCCTACCACAGGTTCGCACAGCCTAATTGGGCACATGAAATATTTAGAGAATGAGAAAGTGGGCAATAAAGCCACAATGGGAGGTATAGATCACCGGAGAACAGGGAAGTCTGTAATAGGTACCTTACTTTTATATAACACTTTATGCCTTGCTGAGTGCTTTGACATCCATCATCTCATTTATTCCCCGTAACAGCGATCATTATTTATTGAGGGCTTACTATGTGCCAGGCACTGGGCTAAGTGCTTTGCTTCTATTATGCCAACCAAGCCTCCCAGCAAAACTATGCTGGGAGTGTCGAAAGCCCAATCGACTCATTCATATCAGCACAAAGCAGAGGAGTTGGAACTGGCTTCGAGCACAGCTGGCTCCAGAGACTCAAGCAGCGTCCCCGGGACTTGATCTGTCTCTCTCTTCCCTCCTCTGTCCCTCTCCCTTCCTACCATGGCTCCCCTTCACTCTCAGGTGAGCTCTGTTCCCAGCGTGGCCCAGACAGCCCAGGCTCATGTCCTCCCTACTGTAAATGACCCCGGCAGAGAGAGGACCTGCCTTCAGCATTTCCAACAAATGTCCTGGAATTGAGCTCCTTTTGTGTGGCCTGTCCCTGAACCGGTCACTGTGAGTAGAGGGTTGGAGTATGCTGATTGGTTAGACCTGGATCACAAGATAAGCCCTGTCTGTCCTGGAAGGAATTGACCCATCAGACCTCAAAGAAAGTGAAGGCGATGTTTCTAGTGTAAGGAGAGATGAATGCTGGGCAGTCACAGAAATAATAAAAAAATAGTCTGCATCGGTTACTTTCTTCATCCCATGGATGGGGAAAGAGCATCTGAGAGGTGGTGTGCTCTGAGCCGGCTGCCCATCCAGAGGCAGAGCAGCGTTTGCGTGATGCATGCCCGGTCCTTTTCACCCATCTCACAGGTGGAAACAGCGAGGCACAGACCGATCCAATGCCTTCCTGATGTGTCTAGATCAGCGATTCTCAACCTGTGGGTCACGAACAATGAAAATACATCCTGCATATCAGATATTTACATGACGATTCATAACAGTAGCAAAATTACAGTTATGAAGTAGCAACAAAAATAATTTTATGGTCGGGGGTCACCACAACATGAGGAACTGTATTAAAGGGTCGCGGCATTAGGAAGGTTGAGAACCACTGGTCTAGATAGAGGGAGGTGCTCTAGGATTCAGCGCGGTCCTGCCCACCTGGGGCCTGTGGACCTTGAAGAGTTTTTAAGGATGAAAGCAGGGAGGCTCAGGTCAGCTTCTGCCACTGCAATCGCCTCTGGTGTGAGGCGAGGTCTTGGGGAGTCTTCAGGGTGGAGTGAGTGGGGTTCACCAGGCTAATGCCCACTCAGATTTGGCCATGTAGGGGGAGGACTTGACACAGGGAAGATGGTACCCACCCGCCTGCCAAGTAGGAGGGCTCAATGGAGTGATAGCTCTTGACCAGAACTCAACCCTTGTTGTTCTTTCTAAATGCTGTCCCTCCAGCCCCAGCTTTGAAGCCACACAACCCAATTTCTCCCTGTATGTCTCTGGTGCCTCCTGAGCCACTGTCCCTCTGCCGTACCCCAGGATGAGTGCCCACAAGCCAATGAGTAAGTGCGCAGGCCCTTTAAGTGGATGCCTGGGTTGCCAGCAGCCTTCCATCTTATTTGCACAGATAGCATCCCTTCGGCTTCTCACGGCTAGGTGTTGTGGGGGCTCTTCTCTGCAGCACTGGTGCTCAAGGCTGGGGAGTCCTGTGTGGGGCTGGAACCCTGCACTCTTCAGGGGTGACCTGTGTAGGTGAGATCTCTCTCCAGATTCTCAGCCACCACATGTGGGTGTGGGGCCAGCCCTTGCACATGTCTGCCCCGCCTACCAGTCTCGAGGTAGCTTCTTTATATCCTTAGTTATAGGATTTCTGTTCAGCTAGTCTTCAGATGGTTCTCTGGGTTGATTGTTGTATAATTTAGCTGTAATTTTGATGTGGTCATGGGAGAACAGTGTTCACCTACTTCATGGTCTTGACCAGAACTCAACCCTTATTCTTTCTTTTTATAAAAAAAATTTTTTTTAATTGTTCTCAGAGAGGAAAGGGAGAGGGAAGGAGCGAGAGAAAGAGAGAGAGAGAGAGACATCAATGATGAGCGAGAATCATTGATCAGCTGCCTCCTGCATGCCCCCTACTGGGGATCGAGCCCACAACTCGGGCATGTGCCCTTGACCGGAATCAAACCAGGGACCCTTCAGTCCACAGGCTAATGCTCTATCCATTGAGCCAAACCGTCTAGGACCCCTTGTTCTTTCTAAAGGTGACAAAGCCATCCTACTCCCTTGTTGAAATAGTGCTCCACTATCCTATGAGTTCAGACTTCTTTCACATCTACAGATTATACCCTCAATTCCCTTGATGGACATGGGATGTTATCAGAGTACTCCTTTTATAGGAAGAGAAACTGAGGCTCAGGGAAATTTTACTTGCCTGGATACTGGTCCCTTCTGGTAAGCTATTCAAGCATCTTCACCTGCAGTCAGGAGGCAAAGAGAGGAAGAAGAGAACCTGGTAGAAGCCAGGGATGGAGGTTGAGCAGCAGGATCTAGTTGATATGGCAAAACCATCTTAGAATCTCCATACTCTTCGGATGGACTGCCTGATACTTGCCGCCCGTGTGTGTGTGTGTGTGTGTGTGTGTGTGTGTGTTTTCCAGGAGCATTTTCACTTTGGTTTTCTTCTGCAGGGTGCCTTGCTGTCCCCTGTGAGCAAAGCCTCACAGAAGCCATTCTGTCTGTGACCCTTTCATGCTGGAAGTCACAGTGTGTTCAGTGATTTTCTTTTTCCGTCCACTCTCCCTGTGAATTTTTCCCTTCATGCAATGCATGCAAAGGCCCTTTGATGCGTGGCCACCCCTTTGCCCCCCCAACATACAGATTCTTCCTTTGGTCACTTTCTTTCTTTCCTCCTTCCTTTGGACCACAGAGATTGAGAAATGTCGTCAAAGGCAGAGACATACACAGACCCAAGCTCATGAAAGGGGCACATGGCATGGAAAGGAACACATTACATGCCACCCAGCAAGAGCAGGGGGCCCGAGTGCAGAGAGACGAGGAGGAACAAAATGCAGACCAGACAAAGCAAGAGAGGGGGCTTGAGCAGGAGTGCGCTTGGCAGCTGAGGTTTCTGGGAAGAGAGGCATCGCATGCTGGTGAAATAATTGTGCCCCCCTGATGAGTCCCTGCCTCACCCGGCCCGCACGCCAAGTTGGCCATCCTCCGCTGGCTGCTGCCGTGTTTTCTCTTCTGGCAGGAGCCCTCCCTCCCCGAGAGGACTTGATTAGTGAGCAGAGATCTCCTTCACACAGACAGAGGGCTCAGTGGGGAAGGAGGAAGATGTACAGAACTGGCACTGCCTCCCCTCTTTGGGCCTCCACCACACCGGTATCTGCCCGCACAGCCCCACCCAGGTACCTCCAGGCACACACGCTCCTACACCCCTTCCCCACTTGCCAATGCAAAGCTCCATTTCTTTCCTCCTTTCCTGGGGCGATTTCACAGGCCCTGGAAATGAGACCTGTTGGAGAAAATGACACGGTCTCCGTTGGAAAACAGGGCATGGTGCTGGAGGTGGCAGTTGGATGAAGTGGGCAGAGCAAGGGATCTTTTCAACCCTGGGGTCTTTGACCTAAAGTACATATTTCCTTTACGCTGCCAAGTGTGAGCGAAGAAAGAGAGATTGGAGGCAGGTGAGGAGGGAAAGACAGGTCTGGGAGTTCAGGGCTTTCCCATTTTTAGGATATACTTCCATCTGGGGTGCTTAGCAGGGTGCTCCCCACATTGCTCAGCTCATTAGAGAGCCTTGACGTGGAGTGGCACAGGTAATGAAGCATGGCAGGGTGCCTGCCGGCTCTAATAAGATGGAATAAACCGAGGGGAGGGGGGGGAGGGAATTAACCTGGTAGGATTAGTTCGCTCGGCAGCAAGATGCTCAGAATCGCCTCCTATATCCAGTGCTGGGAATCTTAAACACACCTCTCTCTCCGAGGGTGAGGCTGAGCTAGAAAACACATGCAGGGCTGCAGAGTGAGGCCTGGGCCGAAGGTCTAGGGCCCAGCTCTCTGCTGGGAGGAGGCCAGTGTTCTTCCCAGGACATGTCTCAGAATGCTGAGGTGAGTGATAATCCCACAGACTGGGAGTCCCCTGCTTTTTCCAACTCGGCCTCATGACTGAAGGTCCCAGGTGGGCCAGGGTGGTTGATGGAGAGGGGAGAAGGCAGCTCAGTCTCTCTGGGCTATGCTGCAGTTGGTGATGCAAGGATGCCTTGAGGCCCGGTCAGATGTCCAAGTTGAAATTGCAGACCTTTGGCTTGTCAGTTCTGATCTTAATTCAAGTGTCTCCTTTGCCACAGGAGTGGGTGAGAACAGAAAGGACAGAGACCTGTAGAACGTAGGGCATCATTAATCCAAATTTAGTCATCCGCCTACTCCACGCCAAGCACTGTGCTAGGTGCTGTGGACAGAGACATCAATAAGACATGTCCTCTGCCCTCCAGTTGCTCATAGACTGTAAGAGAGAGATGAGCAGGCAACCAACTCCAACACCAGTCACGTGCCCAAAGGCAGGCAGGTAGCAATGATTTTTGCTTGGTAAAGGGGTGTGGAAAAGCTCAGGCAGGTCTGTGTAACAGAAACAGGTGTCTTGCCATCCTTATCTTGTGTAGGATGCTGCATCAAACCAGGCAGAGGATCCAAGAATATTGGTATTGGAGGGGTCCTCAAGACTCAGTGGTCCCCAAATATTGTGATTCATCCTGGGTCCATGTTAAACATGCAGATTCCCCGGCTTGTACCTGAGACAGAATGAATAGAATTCCCCGCAGCACCTGGGAACCTGCATTTAGATATGCATCCCAGGGGGTCCTGGTAATTAGCTACATTTGAGAGATTCTGACTGGTAGGAAGGGTGGAGACATGAAAAGGGCTGGCCTTGCCCTAGCTTGTTTGGCTCAGTGGATAGAGCATCGGCCTGTGGACTGAAGGGTCCTGGGTTTGATTCCAGTCAAGGACACATGCCCGGGTTGTGTGCTCGATCCCCGGTAGGGGGCGTACAGGAGGCAGCCCATCAATGATTCTCTCTCATCATTGATGTTTCTATCTCTCTCACCCTCTTCCTTCCTCTCTGAAATCAATAAAAATATTTAAAAAGAAAAAAGGAAAGAAAAGGGCTGGCCTCACTGTCATGGGCAGCAGCTGAGATGCTGGAGAGAGATTCCAACTACAAAGGTTCCCCCTGAGAAATGTGTAAACCCTTGGTTATAAGACTTCTCTCCAGCAATTGGAGGAAATGGAGGAAAGCAATTAATTAGAGTTAAAAAAGAATGGTTATAAGGATGCTCGAGGAACTCAGTGAGAACTTTAAGGAACTTAGTGAAACTGTAACAGCGTGAAAAATGACATGGAAAATCATACCTTTTGTGACAGCGTGGATGGGGAGTATTATACTAAGTGACATAAGCCAGCCAGACAAAGACACACACCATCTGATTTCACTGATATGTGGAATCTAAGGAACACAATAACAAACAATACAGACTCATAGATAGAGAACAGACTGAAAACTGGCAGAGGGGAGGGAGTTGGGGGGCTGGGTGAGAAAGGTGAAGGGATTAAGCAAAAAACAACAACCAACAAACTCATAGACAGAGGAGGGGGGAGTGGAGGGAAGTAGAAGAAGGTAAAGGAAGAACAAATGGTGACAGAAGCAGGCCTGACTTTGGGTGTTGAACACACAATACAATGTACAGATGATGTGTTATAGAATTGTACCTCTGACGCCTCTATAGTTTTATTGACCAATGTCATGCCAATACAGCCAATAAAATGACCCCATTCAATATATCTCAATGTGTTCAGTCTCTCCTCATCTTATTAGTGTAGAGACAGAAGATTTTTGGCTCAGAAAGAGCATCCAGCTGTTCAGAGCAGCTGGAAGCCAAGGAGGGTTATTTTGGGATGAGTTATTTGTTGCTTCTTTAGCCCTTCCAAATAACATTGTCTGGGAGAGTGCTGCTTAAGGAAGAGGACTCCCCTCATTCCTACAAAGCTGAGATAGAGAAATTGCTACAGAGAAAGACCAAAAATGGGCTCCGACGAGCAGGAAGCAAGCGCACTCAGCTTGGTGGCAGATGTTTGAGGCGCTTTGCTCGGTCCCCAAAGCTGCTTCTGTACCACACCTGTTCCTGGGGGCAGGGAGGGGCAGAGGATGGCTTCAGAGACCGCAGTGATTCTAAAACAGCTTTCATTCATCCGTTTGTGCATCTGGGAGTGATTGCTGTTTGATATGTGCTGGGAAGGAAATAATCTTGGTGTTAAAAATAGTGAAGGGGAGGGGTGAGTGGATGGGTGGGTGTGACCTACTTTAAAAAGGGTGGTCAAGCCTTGGCTGGTTTGGCTCAGTGGATAGAGCATCAGCCTGTGGACTGAAGGGTCCCGGTTTGATTTTGGTCAAGGGCACAGGCCTGGGTTGCAGGCTTGTTCCCCGATAGGGGGTGTGCAGGTGGCAGCTGATCAATGATTCTCTCTCATCGATGTGTTTATCTTTCTCTCTCTCTTCCTCTCTGAAACCAATAAAAATATATTTTAAGAAAAGGGGGTGGTCAGGGTATTCAAGAAAGGTGCCCTGAGGAGATTAAACCAGAGGCCTGAAGGAAGAAAAGCCGGCCAGGCCCAGAACTGGGAAAAGGCACTTGGGGAACAGACATGTCCCATGTGACAGCTGCTTGAGAAACATGGTGGGAACAGATGGAGGTCAAAGTGACAAGAGCTGAGCGAGTAGAAGAGAGTGCAGGAGGCACCCCAGAGAGGCAGCTAAATATAGTCCAGAGAGAGATTTCACCAGGGTGGTGATGATGGAGGATATGCAGTGAGAGGACAGAAGAATGGCTTCTGGGGCTGGAGTTGGGACATGTGTCAAAGGCCTGTGTAGATTGGGTCTGGGGAACATGGAGAATGAAAGAATCAAGTGCAGGCCCCCATGACCATCTACGCTGGGATAATGGCACAGACCTCTGGTGCCTGACTCTCAGATTTCTGGCTTTGGTTGTAGAATACTGGGCATTAAGTCAATCAGGGGTGTGTGTGTGTGTGTAGGTGGGGTTGGTATAAATCAGGAGATCTAGTTTAGATGTATTGATGACAAACAGACACTATTGGTTATTAGTCACTACTTATTGCACACCTATTATATGTTATGATTGTTGTAGGCAATGTGGATAGAGCAGGAAGTAAAACAGACAAAACTCCTGTCCCTCATGGAGCAGAGTGTAGAAGACAACAAGAAAGATGAATAAATCAAATATGTAGTATGCTAGAAAGGGAGCAGTTCTTGGAGAAGATCAGGCAGAGGAGGGAAACGTGAAGAGAGTTGAAGTTTTAGATAGGATGTGCAGAGAAGTCCTTACTGGTGGTGAAATGGTGAAATGTAGGGAATGGCTTAACGGAGCTGAGTGAATTTTGGAGAGAGCCCATAAGACTGGGGGACAGCAAGTGCTTGGGTCTGAAGGCAGGAGAATGCCTGTGATGATCTCGGAGCAGTGAGGTTACTAGTGGGCTGGAGCAGGGGATGGGGCTGAGAATAGGGAAGCCGCAGAGGTGTGGGGAAGGTGGATCACATGGGCCTTGCTGGTCAGAGCAGGGCCTCGTGAGTCGCCTGGGCCGAATTGAGAATGAATGGAAGGTTTCAGCAGAGAAATGATTTGGCCTATTTAACGCCCCTGTGATAGCTGTGCTGAGGAGAGAGGGGCGAGGGCAGAGAAAAAAGCAGCACCAGAGGTCTGTGCCATTATCCCAGCGTGGATGGTCATGGGGGCCTGCACTAGAGTGATGGCAATAGAGTAGAAAAGAGGGCACATTCTCAGTAGATGTTGAAGGAATGCTGGCTGCTTTTGCTAATGTACTGAATGTGGGATGAGAGAAGGGGACATGTCGAAGGTGATTCCAACGTTTTTAACCTCACAATGGAAAGAATGAAGATGCTTTTACTGATGTTGGGAAGAACCTGGGAAGAACCGGTTTGGGTATAACATGAGCACAACTGTAAGGATGTTAGGTTTCAGATGTCCATTGGGCATCCGTGTGGGAATGCTGACCAGGCAGGATGACATATGAGTTAAGTTTGGAGAAAGGCCTCAGTGAGGGATACACATCTGGGAGACATTAGTACATCGATGGTATTGAAAACCAGAGGCTGGATGACCAGACCTAGGTAGTGGGAGGAGCTAGGGAAGAATTTTAAAACCCGAGCCCTGGGACACTCTAGGATTTAGAGGGGAGCGAGATGGAATCATAGGATACCTAAGAAGGGATGTCAAAATGTTGTTGCCAACCGGTGGGCGTGTGATACACAGAGCCATGCTCAAAGGTGTTTAAGGAGGAAAACGCTATCAACAGGGTAAAATACTGATGGTAATTTAGGAAACGAGGAGTAAAAATTGCCATGGGCTTTAGCAACACTGACGACACTGGTGGCCTTAAGAGCAGTGCTGGTGAAAGGGGGCAGTCAAAACAAAAACAGAACAATTTCAAGACAGAATGGGAGGAGATGCCTTTGTGACAATAGGCACAGGTGAGTTTTTCAAGGAACTTGGCTCTAGGGAAAGAGAGAAGTGGGGGAGAGCTAGAGGAGAAAGCATGGTTGAGAGATTTCTTTAAATAGGAAAAATAATAGTATGTTTGTATATTGATGAAAAAGATCCAGTGGAGTAAGAAAAAATGATGCTGCAAGAAAAAGAAAGTAACCTTGTTAGGCATTGTCCTTGAGTAGATGAGGAGGAATGGGATCGAATGCACCCGTGGAGGAAGGCTGGCCTTGGGCAGGAGCACAGTCACTCACGGTGATAGGCGTGAACATTGCACCTATAAATGCCGGGGGTGGGAGGGCGGATATGTGAGGTGGGAGCTTGAAGACATGCTTTTTATATTATATTCGTTTTCTCAATCAAATAGAAACAAGGTCGTCGGCTGAGAGTGAGGACTGGAGAGGAGCTAGCCAACTTTAAAGATGAGATTGCGTCCGTGGCCCCCTAGCAGAGCAGGAGGGGTGTGAGCGCACCCTAGTTATGAATGCTGGACAGCCTCATGGGTCCCCCTGAGTTTATTGATCATGAATTAAAGTAAGCCAGCATGATTGTGTGTTTTTCCTAAACTTGTTTAGTTGTGCAAGTGCAGTCCAATTGGCTGGACAAAACAGAATTGTGCTTTCAAAGCTGAGGGCAAAGAAGTAGGTGGTAGCAGGGAGAATGAGGGCAAGAGCATGGAAGGTGAGGGTGAGGGGCACAGCCTCATGACTGGCATGGAGTCTAAGCTGAGGTCATGGGGAAGTAAGGGACAGGGATGGGTTGTACAATCCATGTACCGGCAATTCTGAGGGAGGGGTAGAATGATTTGCTGCAGCCGGGCCACTTGAGTACGTGGACTTGAAATATAGGAGATGGTGGTCATAATATGGGATGAATGAAAAGATGCTACGAGGAGACTGGAGTACTTGGTAATGACAAAATCGAGGGGATGAGCATTAAGGCGATGGGTAAGTTACAGAAGAGGAGAAGCTCCATGGAGGAGTGAGGTCAGGGTATGGGCAGCATGTTTAGGAAAAGTGAGCCAGAGGCACATGGCTATGATAAGAGGCAAGATGAGAATCACTATTTTAATAGAGACTGCAACATATTATGGATGCAGACAAAAATAAATAAATAAATAAATAAATAAATAAATAAATAAATAAATAAAAATTCCTGGTGAGTCAAGCAGGAAAATGCGCTCCATTCGTGAAATGCTGATTGGAATTTAGTGGGTGGGAGGAGGGCAGAGGTGGTACACCTGGCCGGAGACCTCATAGCCCTACTGAGACTCCAATCACGCAAATCCCAGGCCTTCTCTCTCTCTCTCTCTCTCTCTCTTGTGTTTCAGCAGTCTTCGCAAGTGTAGACATGGAGAGTGCAGATCCTGGCGAGACAGAGTGGAAAGTGCCATCTCAGTAATGTTAAGCCCTGGGGGCTGCGATAGCATGAATAAAGGTGCTTAGCAAACTGTCGCTGGAGGTGTCTTTGCTAAAGAAATTCAGCGAGCTGGGGTGTCACTGACGTTAGGAGAAATGTGAATTTTGCGAGATGGACCAGATATCTTTGCAAGAGTCCGTCTAAGCCTAGAGATTGATAATGAGAGAAGGTGGCAGCTCCTTATCCAGAGAGAGGGGGACAGACAGACGGCGAGGCAGGCTCTTGCAAGGCACTGGGATGGAGTTCCGGAGTTGAGCACCGAATTGGCAGTGGTCCCCATGGACCCCGTTACCTGCTTGCACTGGCAGTCAGAGAGCAGGCAAGGCCCATCTGTCAGAGCAGAACACATTGCCTTTGTCCTGTGGTACTCATCCCCTTATAGAGGGGGTCTGAAACAGGAATACATGCTTTTTTTAAAAAAATTTTTTTATTGATTTCAGAGAGGAAGGGAGAGGGGGAGAGAAATAGAAACATCAATGATGAGAGAGAATCATTGATCGGCTGCCTCCTGCATGCCCTACATTGCTATAGAGCCCACAACCTGGGCATGTGCCCTGAGCGAGAATCTAACCGTGACCTCCTGGTTCATAGGTCAACGCTCAACCACTGAGCCCCGCCAGCCAGGCTTTGTACAATGGTGACTTTGCATATTGACACTGCCATTTGGACCAGTAGCATCAAAGTGGGCCTTGCCCCCTGAGGGCAGAGTCAAAATGCCCTCCTTCTACAGGATGAGGGGTTGGCTTCAGGGATCTCCAAGGTTTCCGAATGTTCCAGTTCACTGGGATCTCCTTTCTGTCCAGGTAGATGAGCCAGGACTCTTGGGAGCAAGCAGCAACAGCGTCTGAAGGCTGATGACTGATCTAGTGGCTGGGCAGTGGGTGACTGGAGAGTAACTGGACCCACAACAGCAGGGACTGGAAGACATAACAATGCCGAGCTGACGGCTTGCAAAATGCCTGCTCCTCGTTCACACTCCTTTCCAAGAAAGCTTTCAGAGCCGACATCCCTGGGATAGAAAAGATGGTGATACTTCCCTGCTCCACGGGCACCGAGCAAGAAAAAGACACGCCAGTGATTTCAGCAGGAGGTTCTCAGGTAGGCCCCTTCCCTTTGTTTCTCCCTGCAGCTAGAAGTCCAAGTTCAACAGGCTAAATTTTCCCCGCCCACCTCGAAAGCATAGAGGTGGCTGCCAGGGCAACAGACAGGTGGGAGGAAGCGCGGAAGGGGCAGGAGGGTGCAGGCTGAGTTTGCCCTGACAGGACACTCCCCCAGAGCTGGGAGTTGGGAGTTTTCCAGAAGCCTTGGTTTCCCAGCATGCCCACCTGCTAAGCTGGGCCATTTAAAAGCTCCTGCCTCTTTCCTCCTCCTCAGAGCTGGAGCCCTGGCAACTTTTCCCTCCTTCCACGTACAACCTGCATGCTAATTGGAACCTCTCCCCGAGAGGCCTCCTTCCTGACAGGTTCTTTAAGAATAGACGTAAGTTTTGAAAAACCGACATGGCATTGGCTGTAATTATAAGGTAATTGGTGTAATTGAGAGCGCAGGGTCTTATGCAAATCACCCTTCTGTTTTTAACTTTACATCAAGACTATTTTTATTTTTAAATGAAAAAAATGCACCCAACCCGACACGTGTATTTGAGTATGGTAGCTGTGCATGGTGGCCCGGGCCTCTATGTATGTAAAATACTAGAGCAGGGGCGATGGGGGAATCGGATTGAAGATCACACCACGTTGGTCCTTGTGTGTCTTGGGAAAAGCCTCCAGACTTTTCCTAGCCTTCGTTTTCTTCATCGGTAGAACAAAGATAATACGAGGAACCTCTTACTGTCGCCAGACTTAATTCCTATGGATGCATGAGTGTTGTAAACTATAAAATGCTATTCACAGATATGATGGTTTCCCCTCCCCCTTTCTATTTCTTTTTTTTCCTTTGGAGTTGGGGTGTGGTGCAGCCAAGAGTGCTCCGAAGTGGAAGGCTGGGGTTCACGTCTCATGCATACACCCAATAAGCGTCTGCCGCCTATGGCAGTGATGGCGAACCTTTTGAGCTCAGCGTGTCAGCATTTTGAAAAACCCTAACTTAACTCTGGTGCCGTGTCACATATAGAAATTTTTTGATATTTGCAACCATAGTAAAACAAAGACTTATATTTTTGATATTTATTTTATATATGTAAATGCCATTTAACAAAGAAAAATCAACCCAAAAAATGAGTTCGCGTGTCACCTCTGACACGCCTGTCATAGGTTCGCCATCACTGGCCTATGGTCTGGAGAGGTCAGACCCGGGCTCCTACCCCGGCATTGCCAGCCCTGGTAGACTCAGGACCAGTTTCTTAACCTCTTTCTGCCTCTATTTTCTCACCTGCAAAGTGGAGTGATGTCCCCCTCCCCGGCCCCCACCCCCTCAGCAGCCACTCCAACCCCCCACGGTTACTGTGAGGGTGAAGCGAGGTCATGTGCATAGAGCACTTCGCACATTCACACGCACACTCAGTACACACTCCTTTTAGGGCCCAGACATGGCTTCAGAGTTGGGTCTTGAAGGTCAAAAGAAGAAGAGGAAAAAGGAAGGAGCAAGAGTGGGGCAGGTGACTGTGTGTGTCCACGAGCAAAGGAGTGAGTGGGGCTGGAGTGAGTGGCTCCTTTCTCCTGCAGCTCTTCTTTCCTGCAGAGAGAAGGCTAGACTTCGGGCGTGCTGGCCACAGGGCTTAGGGCGGAAGTGTGAGTCTGCGCAGTCCTGAGAAGACTGGCTTTAGAGTAGGAGGAAAGCCCAGCTGTGGGTACAGTCTTTTTTCTTAAAAATAATTTTTTAAAAATTGATTTCAGAAAGGAAAGGAGAGGGAGAAAGAGATAGAAACATCAATGATGAGAATCATTGATCATCTGCCTCCTGCATGCCCCCTACTGGGGATCGAGCCTGAACCCAGGCATGTGCCCTTAATAGGAATCAAACCTGGGACCCTTCAGTCCACAGGCCGATGCTCTATCCACTGAGCCAAACTGGCTAGGGCTGTGGACATACTCTTACTGCCTTCTTTGTCACCCAGGACGTCTGGGTCACCAGGATTATCATCTTGAACATTTAGCCTTGATGCCAATACACAGACTGGCCGCAGGGGTCAGCCTCCCATTCTTGCAAATAACTTTTCAATCATTTATTAGTTCATCAGAAATTTAATGAAAAGCAGGGAACATAATTTCTGCTTCATAGAATGAGATGAGATTTTTGCAGGGTATTTATGGCCTTCAAGTAAATACATATTGCAATATAAGCAATAATGTTACCTTCCAGTAAATGAACTTTGCATATTCACTAGAACAGGGGTGACCCTATGGGGAAATGGGAAAGGCCAAAACTTAATTTTAAGATGGGGGAAAAATGAACCAATATTATACCAGATGCTTCGTATGATGAATTTTACACACATTTCCCTGACATTGTGGGTGTTTACGTTATGATTCTCTGAAATTATTTGACTTTTCTAACTTGGGTCTATTTAGGTCAGTGATGGCGAACCTTTTGAGCTCGGCGTGTCAGCATTTTGAAAAACCCTAACTTAACTCTGGTGCCTTGTCACATATAGAAATTTTTTGATATTTGCAACCATAGTAAAACAAAGACTTATATTTTTGATATTTATTTTATATATTTCAATGCCATTTAACAAAGAAAAATCAACCAAAAAAATGAGTTCACATGTCACCTCTGACACGCGTGTCATAGGTTCGCCATCACTGATTTAGGTCGTCAGTCTGTGTAGTCAGTGTCACAGCTGAACACGAGTCTTATTTTAGTTTTCTTGTTGAAAATAGATTTACCTGCTCAGTGAGACAAAGACCTTGAATACGGTTTGAAAGTTTCCCCCCCTTTATGTTCGCTTTAAGATGCAATCTATGCTAGAGCAATTCTGGTCTGAGGGAGGGGTCCAAGACCATCCTCGCCCTCCTGGCTTGATCAGACCTAAATGACCTGGCACTGATCCCACTGAGAGGGATTGGTGGTGGCAGAATTCGAACCCCACCCTCAGCCCTTCCTGCTTCTTTCTCCCTGTTTCTTCTGTGTTTCTCTCGCCTCCTCTCTAAGCTCCCATTCACGCTCTGCCCCTGACTGTATGTCTTCAGCCTTTCAGACATAGCTTCGACCCTACTGTGCCATGCTGGCTGTGGAGGGCTCACCTTCAGCCCTGCGTCGACACGTGTTCTCAAGCCTCTCGCCTATACCTCCTTCAACCCAAGTTCTCTGCCACAGCCTGGGTGGCACCACTTACAGTCAAAGACGCTTTCTAATGCCTCATTCCTTCCTTGTCACACAGATGCTCATTGAGCCTCTATTATGGGTCAGATACACACCTATTGTGTGGAGGGAGGCAGCATCGAACAGAACGAAGCTTCTGTCCCCCATCAGTTACAAAGGGAGTCAATATGCAGCCTCTAAAAGGGTGATGGTGGCTTTCAGGAAAGTTAAAGTGCTCAGAGTAAGAGGATGTGCGGACAGGCCTGTGGGTCAGGTTGGCACTTGGATGGAGATCTGAATGCGATGAGGGAGACAGACACACAGGTCTCTAGGGGACACGTGTTGTAGACGGAGGGAACCAGAACTGCAAAGGCCTGGGGGCGGGGGGGCTCCTGGTGTGTTTCAAACGCAGAACCTGGGCCCGGGGGTTGGGAGGGGAGTGAGTGAGGCGGAGACTGCCAGGGGATGTGTTAGCTCCTGGGCTGGCAGCCTCGCTTTCTTTCGACAAAGACTTGAGTTGAAAGATATTTTCTTTTCCTTTTGATAGTCACTTCAACTGATGTCTTCCCATCCGCATTTCAATATTTTTCTTGCTGTGGCAAGACAGAAGATACAGAGTGGACATCTGTTGCTTTTGCTACTTGACATCTATTTCCTCTTCTTTGACAACTGTACCCTCTGTGGAACTACCTGGTCCACAGACTAGCCCATGTGCTCAGGTGCCCCCACCCCACACACTCACAGGTGGAGTGTTTGACCTAGGTCTCCATTGGTTAGTACATTGCATTCCTTGGCCATTAGATCGCGTGGACTGATCTGAGCCAAAGACACGCAACGAAAGCTTTGCTGGGAATGCTGGAAAAGCTATTCGCTTTTTCTCACTAATTAAGTGCTCTACGAGTGCAAGATATGCAACCATGCTGCCATCTGAAACCCATAAGGGAGTCTGAGTGGAGCCCCATACAGGAGGCCCGGTGACAGAGAGAGAAACTGAGTCCTGGTGACATAATTTGAGGCTCTGCATCAAGCCATACTTGAAACCAGTAGTATACCTTGAATTTTTTGTGAGCCAATAAATTTGCTTTAGCCAGCTGAAGTGAGGTTTGGCAAAAGATGTTTTGTTTTGCCACTTGCACAAAAATGAATTCTACCTAACTGAGACAGGTGATATGAGAGGGTATAATGAGTGATTAGGACTGCGGATTCCGAATTCAAAACTAGCTCTGAGACCTTGAGCAAGGCTCTTAACCTATCTAGGCATAAACGTCCTCATCTGTGAAATGAAAGTAATAATACCATCTATCTTGGGATTGTCGTGAGAATTCATGGAATGTACACACATTTGGAAGCACATAGCAAATGCTATACAAGTGTCTGCTGTTGTTACATTTTCCCCTACTTTGTAAAATAAGATGTCTGAAGCTAGGCCACATAAAGCGACGTCCATCAGTTACAAAGAGGGTCAGATTCGGAGCTGAAATGAGACAGCAAGATCCTTCAGGGGCAGCTGTCAGCAGTTACCCATTGCAGATGGCGTTTCTGAGGGCCTACTATGCATTTCTGAGGGCCTACTGTGCTCCAAGCACTCTGCTGACGCTAGGATGTGGACAAAGATAGTAAATCCTCTGAGAACAGGGCTTCTATTTGAACATGTGTATGCCTCCCCAGTCCTATTATAGCAGTGGTTCTCAACCTTCTGGCCCTTTAAATACAGTTCCTCATGTTGTGACCCAACCATAAAATTATTTTCGTTGCTACTTCATAACTGTCACGTTGCTACTGTTATGAATCGTCATGTAAATATCTGATATGCAGGATGGTCTTAGGCGACCCCTGTGAAAGGGTCTTTTGACTGCCAAAGGGGTCGTGACCCACAGGTTGAGAACCGCTGTATTATAGGGTTCTGTGCCCCTCGGGGGATTAATCACAGCTGTTGACTAACCTTCCCGCACCACTCAGCCTCCTGGGAAGGAGGGGCACTTCCTGAAGAGGGTTGACTTGGGGGACCAGTGATCCACATGGAGGGAAGCCCGTGCCTGGGGCCAGGGGGCTCTCGGTTGGCCTGGCAGCGCCTGTGCCCTGCAGGGTGGCGGAGCCAGCGGGCGGAGGCTCGGAGCTGCCCGCTGCCCCGCTTCCCAGGCATCTGCTTCAGCAACTTGCTCTCGGTCTCATGATAAATTCATTACCAGAAAATGAAGCCGGAGTTTCCTAGTGACATCAAATATTGATGAGGGAAATCAGGACCGAGATAGATGATCAAGCGCTGCTGGCGGGTCCTGCCGCATCTGGTCTGCCAGGTCGGCCTGTGTTTGCTCTTCTCCCTTCTGTCTTGATTCGTTCGGGCGGGGTTTTGTCCTCTTAATAGGAAGCGTGTTGGAACATGAGTGAAGTGCTCCAACCCCGACGTCACACCAGAGCGGGAAAAACAGACAGGTCTCCTGGTTCCTGTCAAAACTATCAAACCCGATCCTGCCCCTTAGCAACCTTCTTGGCAGATCCTTGACACCCTCAGGCTAATGTACAAAAACACACCCCCTGCTTAGGAACTGCCAGTGGCTTCCAGTTGCTGTGAAATCATGTCTGGGCTCCTTAGGATGCCATTCAAGGCCTCCCGCGATCACATGCTAGCCTGCCTTTCTCATCTAGTCCTCCTGCTGCTGGCGGTGCATCTAGACTACAGGGTTCTCCAGAGAGCACGTGTCTAAGCGGCTGTGCTGCGTGTCTCACCCTAAAATGCCCTCCCCCGCCACTCTGCTCATTGAAATCTTAGCACACACCCAAGGACCAGCTCAAATGCCACTTCCCTCAGAGACAGTCTTTGATGTTTTCCTTCACAGAATCATTTCATGCAAAGATAAAGCAACACAGAAAATATGCCCAGTGTTGGCAAGAGCACAGAGAGACTGGTTCTCTCCTCCCTTGTGAGAGATCATGTAAATGATGTAAATGGTCTACTGGCAAAGGGGGTTCAACGAGGTTTCAGTGTCTTTAAGCAGGTCACAACTTCTGACCCAGCAATTTCATCTCTAAAAATGTGTTCTAAGGAAACAACCTGGAAGGTGTCAAAGTCATGTGAGTATAAGGATATTCATCATGGTGTTCTTTCAAAGAGTGAAAAATTGGAAGAACTTTAACTGCCCACAAATGGGAAATTTGCTCAATAAATTGTAATACATCTGTATGAGAGAACAATATTCATCTACTTAAAAATTATGGTGCAGAGAAGAACTAGTTGATGATTAAAAAAATGTTCATTAAGTTTTTGTAAGGGAAAGAAATATAGGATGTACAACTGTGTAAAGCATGAATTGGGTAGGTGGGGGGGAGAGAGAGAGATAGAAATAGAGATAAAGAGAGAGAGAGAGTCAGAAAGAGAGAGAAGGAGAGAGAGAGAGAGAGAGAGAGAGAGAGAGAGAGAGAGAGATTCTAGAGAAAGCATTGGAAGGGTATGTGCCGAAATGTTGGGTTGTGAGTCCATGAGTAATGTTTATACTGTTTTTCTCTTATAATTCAGGCACCAGATTCCTCTTGATGTGAATAAATTGCCTTCCATCTTCCATCTTCCTCATTTTAATCCAGGCTTTCCTGGCTGTGACCCCAAGATAGAAGAGCACCCCACACAGTAATCCTCACCTGTTAACTGTATATCTGTCTCCAGGCTCCTGCTTTTCTGTTAAACTCACTCACTTGCCTTGATCTTTCCTCCTCGAGGGCCTTCTTATACTATTTTGTTTCCAGTCTTGATGTGGATTCTTCTGTAGGTACTTATAAATAGGACTTCTGTTCACCTAGTCTCCAGGCGATTCTCAATGATGGCTGCTCTATAGTTCATTGTAATTGTGATGTGGTTGTGGGAGGAGCTGAGCACAGTGTTGATCTACTCTGCCATCTTGACCAGAGCCTATATATAATTTATTATAAGGATTTGGCTCACACAGTTGTGGAGGCTGAAGTCCCACGATCTGCAGTCAGTGAGCTAGAGACCTAAGAAGAGTCCAAGTTTTGCTCCGTGTCCGAAGGTCAGAAAAGACCAATGTCCCAGCTCCACGGTCAGGCAGGAGGACTTCCCTTCCCTCTTCCTCAGCCTTTGTGTTCTATTCAGACCTTCAGTTGACTGGATGAGGCCCACTCACACGAGGGAGGGCCAGACTACTGATTCAAACGTCAATGACACCCAAAAACATCCTGACACTCACACCACAAATTAGGCTTGACAAACTGTATGGACACTCTGTGCCGGGTCAAGTTGACACACGGAATGAACTGTTACAGAGGTTTTAATGCCAGTTGCTGACGGATGCTCTTTTGGCCACAGGTCATGTATACTTCCCTATGTCATCCTTTTCTCCCCAGTGTTCCCAACCCCCCTGTGTGTGCAGAACCCTGGACTGGAACAGCTGCTGTTGTAAGAGCTGGAATCACAGAATGTCAGACGAGTTACAATGAGGAAAGTGAGGTCTTCGGCCTACCCCATGATTTCAATGTCCAAGGTCACATGTGGCAGAGTCAGGACTAGACCTAGCACTTGACTATCACACTCCCCTGGTATTTGCTCTTAAGGAGAGCAGGAGGCCCAGGAAAAATCCTAGACCTCATGAACCCCAGGAAAGCTCACCCATGTAGTCATCTCTTTAACTTGCTGCATCTATGCCTTCTCTCTCACCCGGTTCATTCCCGACTAGAGATTGTGTTCTCTGCTAATTTCCTGGCTCCATAAATACTCTCTGACATTTTGACACATCTCTTCCTACAAAGTATAGCTCTGGTGTTGTGTCAAGTTGTGTGGAACAAAATTAATTAGTTAATGTTCGTGAAAGCTTTCTGCAAATGAGAAGCATGGGCCTTATCCCACTGCAGGGAATGTTTCTTCAGGCCCCTGGTGAAGCCCAAGTCCTGTGGAGCCTGTGGCCTCTGGGCCGTGATGGGGACTGACAGCTCCTCACCAGCCCTGGGGGCAGACAGGGTCACCCCGAAGCCTCTTTGAGTTTTTTTCAGTTTGGTCTATTCTGGTTCTTGCTGTTGGGTTATTTCCTATCTTAGTAATCCTTTTGTTTTCATGACAGTCTCTTAAAATCTGTGTCCGGCCTACCCATGATTTCAATGGTTAGTAATTTTGAAGGTCCATCCCTGTTCATATTGTGACCATTTTTTGCTTGTTAGATCCCTGACATCTAAACCAGCAACATGTATTATGGGATGAGAGGATTGAACTTGGGGCCAGGAGCACAACTGAATCTCGGTGTTCTTAATGTCCACTTGTGCTAAAACCTCTGGAGAAGTAGAGGTCAAGTATTTTCGGTTCCACTTCCAAAACAAGCATGTAAAATTTTAGATGATGTGTATTAGGGCTTTCACAGTTTTCTTTTTTAAATTCTTTGTAGGTATGCTGTGCAGTACTCCTGCAGGTATTAGTTTTACCCCAGAGCCGTGGTTGGCAAACCGCAGCTCGAGAGCCACATGCGGCTCTTGGGCCCCTTCAGTGTGGCTCTTCCACAAAATCCCACGTGTGGGCATGCACGTACAGTGCGATTGAAACTTCGTGGCCCATGCGCAGAAGTTGGTATTTTGTGGATGAGCCGGTATTTTGTGGAAGAGCCACACTCAAGGGGTCAAAGAGCTGCATGTGGCTAGCGAGCCGCAGTTTGCCGACCACTGCCCCAGAGTATTACATAAAGTACACACTCCTTCTGCCTCCTTGTCCCAGCACTCCATCCTCCCTTAGTTCTTTCCATGAGAAGCAGATACACTCCCACAGCTTATAAAGCCCAGCACTATGAAGAGAACAGAAAGCTCTATACAGGTCCTATACCCCCCCAACACACTTACCTGTCCTGGAGGGAGGGATGATTCAGGGGCTCACCAGGTGGGACTGTATATAGAAAAGGCAGGATGGAGCACGCATTTTGGAACTTTGGAGCTGGCAAACTTGGAATCAAGTCCTGACTCCCAGGTGCCTGGGGGCACTGCTTCTTACCTGAGGCCTTAGCCTGGCGCCTGAAACAGGGGTTCAGTAAAGGTCAGTTTCCAGAAGTGGCAAAAAGATTCAGGGCTCGCCGTAACCAGTTTGGCTCAGTGGATAGAGCGTCGGCCTGCAGACTGAAGGGTCCCAGGTTTGATTCCGGTCAAGGGCATGTACCTTGGTTGCGGGCACATCCCCGGTAGGGGGTGTGCAGGAGGCAGCTGATCGATGTTTCTCTCTCATTGATGTTTCTAACTCTCTACCCCTCTCCCTTCCCTCTGTAAAAAAATCAATAAAAAATATTTTTAAAAAAAGATTCAGGGCTCGTGGAGAGTTAAAGAGCAATAGAGACTAGTTGAGGAAACAGAGACTGAGAGGTGAGAGGAGGTCAAGATGAGGATCAGGTCCTCAGGACACCAGCCTGGTGTTCTAACCACAGGCCCACACGCTTCCCAGCCAGTGTTCTAGGCTGTGCCCCTCTCCAGCGTTGCTGAAGATCAAGCCTGTGTCTTCACGTGGACAAGGTCCCCTGTCCCTTGTGAAGGGGCGGCTGGGGGTGGGCTGCCTGTGTGACGGCTTCCACAGCTGATGGCAGGAGTCCTCAGAACCAGGGAGGCTAATCCCGTGTTGTTACTCAAGGACTCTCTGCAGGGTGGGAACTGGACATCTGATGTTTAAAGAATAAAAATTCCCACGCTGAAAACTGGGGCTCAATCTCTGCCCCTGGGGCAGTAGCGATGCCCCCTGCTCCCCCAAGCTCTGCCTGCCCCTCCTCCACCCCACCCCACTGGTTCTAGTCCCTGCCCAAATGCCATTGAGACAGTTAACTTGGAGGAATCTTGACCTTGAGTCTCCTCCACCAAACCTAAAACTGAGCCCCAGGGATTGCTGTGCTCTGCAGGAAGAGGGCGACGGGAGAAAGGCTTGAGGCTGGTCAGGCCAGAGCTATAGGAAGGAAGGAAGAAGCGATCTGTAGGACTCCCTGAGGCTGGCCATAATAGTTTCTAATGCTCATGGTAACATAACAAGTGAATAAAAGCAGTAAGCATATGACATTCTTGAAAATCTCCAGAAAGAATCCAGGTGAGAGGACTCAAAGGAAAGAGCTTATGGAAGTACCCCTAATAATAAAGACGCTCCTTGGCAAGACTTTGGAAATAAGCCAATCTCGCCGGCTCACGCCTCCCTAGAGGGCATTTGCTTCGATAGGTAGCTGTCAAGGTTATTTTCCGGCTGCAGCACAAGCACTTTCCTTTCCTGCCCTGAAGTTCTTGGGGTGTGCTGTCAGCCCTTGGGGGGTGCCCGAGTCCGGGCAACCCTGGCACCATGTTCGTGAAAATTCTGCATCATCAGCTTCTCTCTCTGAGTCCCTCTGTCTCAGCCTCTATCTTTCTCTTCCTCTGTGTCTCTTTCTGTCTGTGTCGGTCTCTCTGTCTCCGACTCTCCCTTTCTCTCTCAGAAATCCTCTGCCAACTCCCCCTGCACTCCCACCGGCCGGCAGCTGCCAAGCTGTTGCTACTGGCTCTGTCCAAAGAGCCTGCCACCCTTCATTTTAATGACCCTGTAGACAAGGCAAATGAGGCAGCTCCATGGGGATCCCCTTTACCTGGAAATGAATTAGTGGCCCATTAGCTTAATGAGGAGTTCTTCTGGCCTCTCCCAAGAGAGGAACTAGGTGCATTAACAATACGGAGAAGAACACAGCCATGGCCAATAAAAACCGTGACCCAGGGTCCTCTCTGCCCACACTCTAACTTTCTGGGGGATGCCTACTAGCTAGTTTATTTTTTCCCGTTTGCAAGCAACTTGTTACTTGCTGTGAATTTAAACAGCCTTAACTGGGTAAGAGAATAGATATGTGTGCATGGTGGGAGGGTGGGGAGGGGGGAGGTGCATCAACATGGAGGCTCTTAGGCCCTTTCAGAATTCTTCACCATATTAACTATAAATTCTTACTATGTGGCAGGTGCTTTTCAAGGATTATGACATTTAATCCACATAAGGATATACTGTTTAAAAATACATTTAAAAATATTTTTATTGATTTCAGAGAGGAAGGGAGAGGGAGAGAGATAGAAACATCAATGATGAGAGAGAATCATTGACTGGCTGCCTCCTGCAGGCCCCCTACTGGGGATTGAGCCTGCAACCCAGGCATGTGCCCTTGACCGGAATTGAACCTGTAACCCGCCAGTCCACAGGCTGACACTCTATCCACTGAGCCAAACCAGCCATGGCACAATAATCCAATTTGATGAAAGCTATTACTATCCCCATTTTAGAGATAAGAAAACTGAGACTTTGAGAGGACAAAACTTGGCCAAGATTTCTCAGCCAGTTTGTAGCTGAGCATGATGACAATAGAGATGACATTTGATGAGTATTTTTCTATCTGCTAAGCATATAGTTACCTATAGTAGTTTATCCTTACAACAATCTGTAACTTAGGTAGCATTATCACCCTTTTGGAGCTGAGGAAACTGAGGTTCAGATGGTAAGCAACTTGCCCAAGGCTGCTTAGTAAGTGGAAGAAATGCACTTTGTACCTAAATTGATCTGACTCTAGAACTGTTAACCATCATGCTCAATTTCAGCAGATAATTATTTAGTGCCAATGACTTAGCAGGTGCCATGTTGGGTTCTTGGAATTCCAGATGGAATAAGGCCATGCCACCAAAGAGTGCCTAGTTGAGAGAGAAGTAGACACAAGACAGAGAATTCCAATAGAAGACAGCAAGCACAACACATGGACATTGAAACCACAAAAGACTTCCGGGAGATGGTATTGGATTTAAATGTTAAAAGATGAATTGGAGTTAGTTGAATATATGGTTGTGAGGTGATAAAGCAACAGTTTGGTGGAGCACTGAGGCCAGCGGGATGGCCACGGCAACAGTAGAGTAGAGGCGTGACAGCCCACGCTGTGGGCCGATGGAAACGCGTGAAGTTCAATGTGGCGGATGGACGTGGAGATTTTTGGTTGGCAACGCTGATCAGTGGTCTGATCACAGGAGACATGATAGGCCATGAGAAAGAGTTTGGAATTTATCTTGAAGACAGCTAACCGTTCATGGGGTTCTCAAACCTGGGGCGTGGCATGATGAGAATGGAGGGAAGTGAGACCTGAGGACTGGCCAGGAGGCTGCTGCAACCACAAGACTAGAGAAGACAAAGGCCTGAGCAGATTCTGCACCGACTGTAATGCTCTCCATCCTGTTTCTGGTCCAGGAAACAGAGCCTCCCTTGCGTCATGTGGATGGGGCTGTTGACAGGCCTAGAACCCTCCCCGCCCACACCTGGGTCTGAGAGCCACGACTGGTGTTTTCCAGATGGACAGCGAGGCCTATGGCTGGGCGGCAATGGAGAGGCTGCAGATCAGGCAAAGCTAGGACTTCCTGTGTTGATGAATTTTAAATTTGCAATTTTATGGTTACAATGAAGTTCGCTTACAAAATTCACGAGCTGCTGGGGAGACTTGGAAATCCCTATGGCTCCATGCACACAGTGGCGGTGCCTCCAACGGTCGGAAGCACAGCTGCTCCGAGTTCTCCATGGTGCTCCTGATTGGAGATTAATTTCTCCCGGGACCGATGGGCATTGTGAGCCCCGAAGCAACCAAATGGGTAATCCTGGCTTCCCCCGTTGTGTGGGGAAGGGAGTTCCTGGGAATGGTAGGATGATTCATGGAGCAAAGTGGTGGTGGCAGTGGGCAAAAGAGGGCTGGAGAGAAACAAAGAAGCAGTCCACTTCTAGTAGATTTGAAAGACTTATCTGGAAGAAATGTTTCCAGAACAGTGCTTAGTGATTGCATCACTTTGGGTAAGAAAAAGGTAGAAACCCATGAGATGGTTTCTTATCAAATATATTTATTTTTATTTTTGTAGTTTATTTTTCAAGTACAGTTGACATACAATATTGTTAGTTTCAGGTGTACAACATAGTGATTGGATATTTATGTATCTTCTGAGATAATCACCCCAATAAGTCTAGTACCCACCTGGCACCATACATAATGATTACAATATTATTGACTCTATTCCCTACGCTGTAATTTATATCCCCGTGACTATCTTTTATAACTGGCAATTTGTACATCTTAATCTTTCCCCTTTTTCACCTGGGGTCCCTAACCCCCATTGCATCTGGTGACCATCAGCTTGTTCTCTGTATCTGAGTTTGTTTCTGTTTTGTTTGTTTGTTTGTTTTTGTTTTCTAGATTTCACAATAAGTGAAGTCATATGCTATCGGTCTTTCTCTGACTTATTTCACTTGGCGTAATACCCTTGTATAAAATCATTATTTTAACCATATCTCTAGAAAGCAAGGAGATCCTGAAAGGTCACTGTATTACTCTGAGCCATTTCTTCATGTGATATTCCAGAACCGTGGCCTGATGATCTACAGGGTTTCCCTGAAGGGAGCCCTGGGGATGGAGACGGTCCAGGGTGTGAACTGTGTGTGTGGTAGAAATGGGACTGTGGGTATTCCCAGCAGAGGAAGGCATTCCTGGTCTCAGACCTGGGACCTCGCAATAAGTGACGGCTTAGTTATTGGTATGAGAACTGCCATTTGAAAACAGTTTTTTATTTTTTAACAAGCCATTTATGTACATGGATCAAAATGTAAAAGGGACAAAAGGGCATGTAGCATGCAGAGTAAATCTTCACCGTCCCCCATCTACCAAGTCTTGTTCCTCTCCAGGAAGCGGGAGCTTTGACTGGTTTCATGTGCTCCCTTCCAGACACAACCCATGCCTTTACTGTGTGTGTGTGTGTGTGTGTGTGTGTGTGGTGCCATTTTGAAACAATATCCATTGCAGAGTCTGTTCTTTGATTCTGTGTGCTTTCAGAATATTTGTAAAATTTCCTTGCCCCTGGGGATACTTGCGAGCTCTGAGCTTGACATGGTATTAACAAATTCTGACCCTCACTTACAATTTTTCCTGGGCTAGTGTCTTCCCTCCTAGCAATCCAAATTGATTGTTTGGTTTGATATCTGAGAAATTTTCACTTGATGAACTGAGGAGGACCACAAAGAAGAAAGCAAGCAAAGGCAGCTATGACCATAGTTCCTAGTTAATCTGACAGGTAAGTAGTTCAAGGGACATGAGGAAAAGGGGTGTACTCCAGGAAAGGTGAAATCATCACACTAGTTGGGGAGAGCCACGTGACAAGAGCAGTTTATAAATACCCCAAGATTCAACAGGAACAAGGGTTGTTAATCTCATTTAGTATATTGGGGTACAGTGGCAGAAATTCATAAGCAATTCTCCTTTTTCCACATTTTGTCCTCCAGTTTGAGAATCACAAATCCCTGGGAATGGACAGCTTGATGGAGTAGGGACTGTCCTTTTTTAATCCTAGGACTCCTGTGGCCATTTTGATAGGAATAAGAAGGGATTAGCCTTATGCATATGTGCCGTGCACTCAGGAAAAAGGTATGTTGACATATGTATTTCCTCTAGGATCTCTTTTTTCACCAAAACACCCCAATTCTAGAGAATTAATTACCCGAATCACATAGGCTATAGAATATTAATTAACATTCCTTGTAAGTGGAAATGTTGCCTCTTGAGCTGTTTTTCTCTCGTGGTAGCTGACGTATTTTTATAATCTGATCGTTGTTCCCTGTTTGTAGTGAATACATTTTCTCTATCCACCCTAATAAACTTTCTGTTTTCTAAGATGGGTGGCCTCCCAATTTTTTTAGTATTTTACGCGAGCATTTGGGTTTTCAAATACAATCTTCTCATAAGTCAAGTTGCAAATTTCCATCTATTTCCTAGGTGTTTGCAATCACTGTTATTAATTCTCAGTAGCTCTCTGGGCTGCTAGCCACATCTGCTCAGTAGCTCCATAGGAATTGGCCTGGCGTGCGCTGGCATGAACAGCAGTTATGTGGGAAGAGTGACTGCCCCTTGTTGGCTCCACGAACCCTGGAAAGCTACATGGCAAAACACATAAAATGAAAGGTCTTTACAAGTCATCCCATCATTTTTCCAGATGAGATCGCCAAATGTCAAAAGAAACAGCAGCTCATTAAAACTGCAGCTGTAAAATTACCTGCACCACACGTCGAAAAGTGATTACAGAGTATGCTTGATTAATTAGGTGTGAAAATGTAGGACCGGCGTGGTAATAAATGATGGGACTCACCTAGCAGCCTGCTTCCCTTCCACTGTGTTTCGCTGAGTGGCCAATTTCCCACTTGTCTGATGTACCGAGATCACATTCCAGAGTTGGTAACGTTTACATTTAAATTATAGAGCCAATAGAGCACCGTGCATGAGCTGTAGACGGTTCCAACTTTGACTTTATTACCTTCTTCCTTTGTGGCCTTTATACATTGCTAAATCTTTCTGAGTCTCATATTCTTCCTTTCTAGAAGATTAATTATATTCCTACCTGTATCTCAAGGTTTGGAATAGAAGCAATTTTATTAAAAACAACAATATAAACTGCATAATCCTGTAGGCCTTTGGGTCATGTTTTTATAATCTGAAACAGGTCTCTGAGTTTAAGAGATCCTATGACATGTAAATATTATGTTCATTGTTTAACATAGTTTGGAAATCTGATGACCTGGTTTATCCAATTGATCTTTTGAATGGAGTAAAATAGCTTTTGTGAAAGTGCCTAGCCTAAGGCTTGGTACATGGCAGGTATGCAATAACCATTTGATGAATTGCCATCTCCTGAATGGAAAGGGTAGATTACCAGTTGCAAAGAATGATCGTAGGAAACAATATACTTATCGGGACAGAACTATGATGGTGAGCAGAACATATGTGCTCATTAATGATTCAGAAGTAGCATTGTGTCATCCTTTAGAGTTATAAATATTAATCATACATTTAAATATGGTGCTGATAGCATCCCATTTCTTCTAAGCCCCAAACTTTCAGTGACTTCAAATTGGCTACAAAATGAAGTCAAATTGCCTTGGCTTGTAACGATTCTGCACCCAATTTCAAATGTGTATGTGGGGGGGCTGGTTTCCCTACGGCACCAAGCAGTGCTCAACACCAATTGGATACTTTACGAGTCAACTCAATTCTGATGGTATCTACCTAGAGATAGCGTCGGATCCCACAAGTTCAGGGCCCAGTCACCGAAGACTGCCCTCCACTTCAGGTGCCAACTGCAAGTTCAGGTTCTAACTGAGTTTCTAACTGAGAGACTATAAATCAGAGGCTCCAACATCTCCCTCCTTGGGTTCAAATGATTTGCTGGATGGCTCACAGAACTCAGGACACCAGTTTACGCACGAGGTTACTGGTTTATCACAAAGGATATTAAAGGATGCAAATCAATAGCCAAATGAAGAAATACGTAAGATGTGGTCCAGAACAAAGGAGGTTCTGTGTTCATGGAGTTTGGGCCTGGCATGGTGGTGGTACGTGGTATTGTCTGTTTCACCAACCTGGTAGTACACCAAACCCCATCCTCTTGGGGTTTTTTATGGAGATTTCATTACATAAGCATCATTGGTTAATCG
Organism: Myotis brandtii; assembly: GCF_000412655.1. NCBI lineage: Eukaryota > Metazoa > Chordata > Mammalia > Chiroptera > Vespertilionidae > Myotis > Myotis brandtii. The sequence continues at coordinate 166,734 of NW_005362719.1, read as the reverse complement.
TTAGCCATTGTATTCATTCAACCTGCAGCCCTTCACCCTCCGAAGAATCAGAGGATGGGACTGAAAGTTCCAATCCTCTATTCATGGTTGGTTCCCCTGGCAACCACACTCACAGGTGGGTGCTTTCCAAAAGTCACCTCATTCACAAAAGACACAATCCAAGGGCTTTGGGAGTTCTGTGCCAGAAATGAGGATGAAGACCAAGTACATACAATATCACAGCCTGCTATTTCAGGGCACTATTTGTTTTTGTGCATCTGAACCAGCCAAATTATATTGGTCCCTGGATACATCCCAGAATTTCTCACTTTATCATTCATTAAATACTCTGCAAAGGATTACGCTATCCCAGGCACTGAGCCAGATTCTTGGGGATATAAACTCGAGGAAAAAAAATTATGTCCTTGACCCCCAGGATCCATCTAGTAAGGAAACACATAGAAACAGACGATCAATGCTCTGCCTTATCATCTAGCTTTAAAGGTCCACAGCTTCCTCAAATTCCAGTGTTCTTTACCTTGACTGCGCCTCAGACAGGTTCAAGCTTCCCCAACCCGAATCACGTGTTTGCCTAGAACAGCCCCATCTCCATCACGTACCTCTGAGCACACCACTTCCTGAGTATAATTTCCCTTCCCCGTGATCTTTACTCCATTACTCCTAAGTTCCTTTGAAACTGCCAGTCTTTTATTGCCATTATTTTTTCCTGCCAACCTGTTTGCCTTCCTCCTTTCTTCTCCCTCTCTCTCTCAAGCCTGGACCCCATGGACTAATTCTTTAAATGTCAATGGGTAATATCTTAAACTGTCTGTCATTCCACCACACTGATTCTAAATCAATCCTCTGTCTACCTTCTCTGTGTCTGTCGTTTTCTTTTTGTGCAGGGCTGCACATATCCAGCCAGGCAAATGCCTCTGTAAAAATTACATTATTTCCATTCATTGGGGCCACTGGGGCTGCCCAGGAATCCTTTATGTGTTCATCGTTAGGTGTCAAATGGCTATTTCGGAACTTCTCCTCTCCTCTATGATGGACAGATCATAAAGGGTCTGTATTTCATCTTAAGGAACTTGGATTTTATTCCCAAGAAATGTGTTGCTGACAAATACTTCGTGTGTGTGTGTGTGCGTGTGTGTGTATGTGTGTAACTATGCTAGATTCTTTCTGGCAGATGTTTAGAAGTGGTTTTGAGGGGACAGGACTGAAATTCAAGGCTTTTAAAGCAGGCAAGGTTGATAAGGTACTGAACTGGGAGCTTTGCAGGAGTAGTAGGACAGAGGGGAGAGATTTGAGAAATTTATAGCAAATAAAATCAGTAGCACAATAGCTGAAGTGAAAAATACAAAGAGGAGGTAATATTTTAGAAAAAAAATGAATGGTTTTCATTTTCTTTTTTTCTAAATATATTTTTATTGATTTCATAGAGCAGTGGTTCTCAACCTTCTGGCCCTTTAAATACAGTTCCTCATGTTGTGACCCAACCATAAAATTATTTTCGTTGCTACTTCATAACTGTAATGTTGCTACTGTTATGAATCGTCATGTAAATATCTGATATGCAGGATGGTCTTAGGTGGTCCCTGTGAAAGGGACGTTCGACTGCCAAAGGGGTCCCGACCCACAGGTTGAGAACCGCTGTCATAGAGGAAGAGAGAGGGGGAGAGAGATAGAAACATCAATAATGGGAGAGAATCATTGATCAGCTGTCTCCTGCACGCCCCCTACTGGGGATCAAGCCTGCGACCCAGGCATGTGTCCTTGACTGAAATCAAACCTGGGACTCTTCTGTCCATAGGTCGATGCTCTAGCCACGAAGCCAAACCAGCGAGGGCTGATTTTCATTTTCAACATGTTGAGTTTTAGTTGCTTGTGGTATATTGAAGTGGAGCTTTGATACATGAGGCTGAAGCTCAGGGGATGAGGACAGGGCTGGAAATATAGATTTTGGAGTCACTGGCATATAGATGGTAATGACAATCATGAGAATGGCTGTCGCTACTCAAGGAGCATGTGGAGTGAGAAAAAAAGTGGGTGGAGGACAGAACCCCATGAGGTGGCAGCCTTTAGAGAGCAGATGGAAGAAGACAAGCCCATGAAGGGGCCAGAGAAGGAACCATCCAAGGTACAAGGAGAGCCAGAGAATGTGATGTCAGGGAAGGCTCAAGAAGGAAGAGTGATTAATTATATCACACACAGCAAAGAGATCCAATAAGACTAAATTTCAAAATGCCCATTACACTTGACATTTAAGAGCTCCTAAGTGGAATTTTTTGAAAATATGTTCCATTGACAGTGGGAGCATAAGCCAAATACTGAGGGTTAGTGAAAGGAAGAAGGGGATTCAGTGGGTGTAGATTTCTCTGGAAAATTACAGAGGAGGGAAAGAGGTAGACCAGATGGTTACTACCCAGGTTACTAGGTAGTCTAAATGGTTATAGTATAGATGATATTATTTAATTTTTTTAGAAGTACCTGCCTCCATAACTGTTCCTCATTCTTATCCATTTCTTAATGAATTAAGAAATAATTAAATTAATATATTTTCTATGGGAAATATCTAAAGATCTTTCCATGAGGATGTACTATCTTCCTATCTGAATTCTCACAATACCAAATCTATGATCCTCTATGGCATTAATTTCTGTTTTATTTTAAACTCCATATTGTAATTATTCACTCCTTTATTAGATTATAAGTACCGCAAGTATAAATTATAGTTGTGCAATATTTACTTTTCTATATCCAATATACCTAAAAGTATTTAATAGAATGCTGTAAAGCCAATAGAAACTCAGTAAAGAAAGGAATAGATATGCATATATGTGCTTTCCTTCAATATGTATATATATGTATCTATATATCTATCTATCTATCTATCTATCTATCATCTATCTCTCTATCTCTCTATCTATCTATCTATCTATCTATCTATCTATCTATCATCTATCTATCTGAATGTCAATCACAGTTCCATAGAAATATTTTGGAACTTTGGTTGACATGGATTTTTAGAGTTTTGTTAATAAAATCAATTAATAGAAGGCAATCTGTAGGCAATGTTTTTACTTAATTGTTAAAGGGCTCTTTAGATTGGCCTTCTGCTATGCATAATTCGTGGGAAAAGCTGGATTTCTCACAAAGTTGAGAATTCCCACCACCCCATGGTATGGCAACTGTATTTATTTATTTATTTATTTATTTTTATTTTAAAAATTACAGTTGACATTCAATATTATATTAGTTTCAGGTGTATTACATAGTGATTTAATATTTATATAATTTACGTAGTGATTCTCCCTGGTAAGTACCCACCTGGCATCATACACAGTTATTACAATATTATTGACTATATTCCCTAAGCTGGGCATGGCTTATATTTGGTTCTCTCATAGATTTGATAATAACAAAGATACTTAGGCAAAACCACTCTTATAGGATTGGCTCAAGGATTTACACAACTATAAACATACTTTTCTCGTTTTGTGTCATTTTAAAGGGTAATTGTTGGCAAGAGCCGGCCATTCTAACCTTTGCATTTACATGATTACATAAACTCAGATAGTCTTGGGGAACTGCTTTAGAAGTCAACATGGATGCCCCCCACCTTTTTTTTTTTCCTGGAAAAAAAAAGTGAGAGGACATAGAGAGGGTGTCACTCCCTATGTCTTCCCACAAATACGCAATTGTTTTCTTCTAGAAAAGAAAAGATTTTAGGAAGACTGGGCACGGAAGAGTTTAGTGCCTTATTCCCTCTCAATGGCAAGCTGGTGTTGGCGCTCCCACCCTGAGCAAGAGGAGGACGGATTGGCTTGCTTTCCTGGGTGGCGGAGGTGGCCTCCTGGACTGAGCTGCTTGTGGGAGGGTTCTGCGCTGACAGCCACCCACTGGGATCCGCACTGGTGACGTGGCAAAGCCCCCTCACCTTGGAATATCTTCCAGTAAAAGGAGGAGGCAAGCAACTGGCAGGCTTCCTGGCCAGAGACCTGTGCGGTATCACCAGGCCTGGGCCTTGGAGTCCGCATGCTCTGCTGCTGTGACTTCAGAGTCTTACTGATTTTGAACCAGGGGCCCCGCCTTTTCAGTTTGCACGTGGCCCTGCAAACTGTGCAGCCTGTCTCAGGTATCCACAGGGCCCGTGCTAAGATGGCCTTGCGCTTTGCCGCTGTGACTAGAGCAGGCCTCTCTCTGTGGGTGGGGGCCGGTGCTCCAGGAGCAGGGAATGGGAGAGTGGGCGCAGCTTACAATAGCTAAAATCTGGAAACAGCCCAAGTGCCCATCAGCAGATGAGTGGATAAAAAAACTGTGGTGCGTCTATGCAATGGAATACTATGAAGCTGTAAAAAAGAAAAGAACGCTTACCATTTGCAACAGCATGGATGAACCTGGAGAGCATTATGCTGAGCGAAGTAAGCCAGTCAGAGAAAGATAAGTATCACATGATCTCACTCATTTGTGGAATCTAATGAACAACATAAACTGCTGAACAAAAATAGATCCGGAGACATAGAAGCATCCAAGAGACCGTCAAACCTCAGAGGGAAGGCAGGGGGGGATGGCTGGGTGGGGGTAGAGATCAACCAATGAACGTGTATGGGCATGTGTTGGGGGTCAGGAACGGGTGGGGAGAGGTCAATGGGGGAAAAGGAGACATAATATTTTCAACAATAGATAATTTTTAAAAAAGAGAGAGAGGAGGGATAGCTAGACACTCACTTGTTCTCGCTCTGGAAACAGCTACGAGTATTCATGGGCTGGCAGAACCTTCTTCATAGACAATAAAGTGAATATTTTTTTGTGCTTAATGAGACCACTGGAGTGTCTCTTCCAATTACCTTTTTTGGGGGAGGAGAAAGGATGGGACACGCTGGCATGAATGGATAGCAACTGAATGTTCATTTCATTGAAAAGGTCAAGTGTATTTGCTCCCTCCACTTGGTATGCTTGCCTCATTGTTCTCACTTCCCGGCCTTAATCAGATACTCGTTTCCAAGGCTTGTGTGCACACCCCAGATTTGCTGGGGCCAGGACACTGTGCATTTATTGGGGTTAATGTATCTTTTATTAAGTTTTCTTTTCAAAGAGGTTTATGCGAAGCAACAGAGAAGGAAGCCTTTATTGGGATGCCATTGGGGGATGCTAAGAAAAGCGATTGCTGGGTGAAAGCCGTGGTCAGATTGTGAATTCAAATAAGTGATCCCGAGTGCGCCTGAGGAGTGATTTTCTTGAAAGGGCTGTGACAGCATCTCAAACAGATGCAAAGGAGATGTCTGGGAGCCCACCGCCATCCCTCACATTGGATGGCTGCTGAAGATCCAAATATTTGTGCAGAAGTTACAAGGTGCCCATAACGATGGCAACTTACGGTGGAGGCATAATTCCAGTGCTGACGAGGATGGTGGAACGGAGCTCCTTGATTAACCTAATACGTATTGATGTTTCTCTGCTGTTTTGACTTCCTAGACTGTTTCAATTCAGTCTTGTCACAACAACATACAAAAGAGGCGGCGATGTCATCGATTTAAAAAAAAAAATCCTGGCTCTGAAGGCTAGGGTGGTTCTTGTTTTGTGTATATGTGTGTGTGTTTATGCTCCAGCGTTGGTTGTCAGCAAGGCAGGAGTGTTAAAATGATGGCACAGATAATTATGTTAAATGGTTGAGCATAAATTATCAAGGGAAATACATTTTGATTGTAAGCACAAATCAATTTGATGCGTCACAAAATTGCCACCGTTCGAGTGTGCGGAGGTGACTTATTTCTGGAGTGGTGAGCGCAGTGACAGTTGGAAAATAGGAACTCGGGTGTCTGAGGGCTCCATCAAAACCTGGACGGGTGGGTTCGTGGGGAAACAAGCCCGAGTGAGGAGAGGTTGATGCACGTGAAGAAATGCACATTCACACCCCTTAACCAGAGACAAGGGAGTGTTCACACTCTTTCTCCATGTCTGTACACAGTCATTCAGCCTCTTCATGTGGGGAGCCATTACACCTTCATGCCGAGTCAGAACCAAATTTGGCTGTAAACTTCCAGCTTATTCTTGCCCATTAAACGCACCTCATCTTAACATAAAGAGACTTTTGTTGTAGCAGGCAGACAAGGCACTGTTACCTGGCCATCTCTAAACAGAAAAGAACCAGTTATCTATACATATAAAAGCCTAAGCGACCATTACAACCAGTCGACCGAACGACCGGTCGACTGGTGGCTATGATGATGCACTGACCACCAGGGGGAAGACGCTCAATGCAGGAGCTGCCCCCTGGTGGTCAGTGCACTCCCACAGCCAACCTCCACAGCCAGCCAACCTCCCTCGGTCCCTCCGCCTGGCTGGCCAGCCCCGATCGGCCCCAGTCGCCAGCCAGGCTGAGGGACACCGCCCGTGCATGAATTTGTGCACTGGGCCTCTAGTATCTTACAACCATGTCATCTCTAAGCCAGAATGTTAGTTCTTGTATTTTATATTTGGATTTGGCGGGGGTGTTGTGAGAATGGGCATTCACATTTGAATATAGGTGTGTCTAATCTGGGGATTTTCCACCCTGAAAATGAAATAATAGAGCTTGTCTTAGGCAGCCCAAGTGGAGAGGCCAGAATGTTGTTCTTCTTGCCCCGATTATAACCCTGTTCCGTCCTCTCTCTGTGGACGGGCATCTGATGGGAAGCAGCAGCCACCGAGACCTGCCTCCCTTTCTCTCCTCCCTTGTTCTGTGGTTGAACTTTCCTTGGGACACAGGACGGAGCCCTTGCTGTTTTGGTTTGGAGGGTCTGCCAGCTGGACTGCAGGGAGGACAAGGAGCAGAGACCCAGGTCCTGACAATGAAGGGAAATCTCTTTGCTTAGCTGTGCCAAAGGGCTTTAACATGGCACTGGCTGTTGAAGGTGACGAAGTGAAGCTGACCACCAATTGCTGTCAGAGATTCCAGCACCTTCCTTTGGAGGATGGCAATGTGCCCAGGACTCAGAGGAGGAGCCTGGTGCTGAGAGCAAGGCTTGGGTCCAGACGGCTGGGTCTGCATCCTGGCTCAGGTTCTTACCAGCTGTGTGACCTTTGGCAAAGTACTTGACCTCTTTCTGCTTTAGCTTTCCCATCAGCAAACTGAGGGCAATGACAGTACCCACCTGAAGGTTTGCTAGGTGACATAATATATAGAAAATGGGTAGGAGAGGAGGTGGCACACTGGAAAAGCAGTGTTATTTATCTACAGCTGGACAATGCAGAATATGCCAGTGAATCCTCGCACAAGCATTCAGGAAATAATTTAAAAATTAAAATAGCCCTAACCTGTTTGGCTCAGTGGATAGAGCGTCAGCCTGCGGACTGAAGGGTCCCAGGTTCGATTCCAGTTGAGAGCATGTACCTGGTTGCAGGCACATCCCCAGTAGGGGGTGCTCAGGAGGCAGCTGATCGATGTTTCTCTCTCATTGATGTTTCTAACTATCCCTTTCCCTTCCTCTCTGTGAAAAATCAATAAAATATATTTTTAAAAAATTAAAATAAAAGCACACAAAAGAAACAACTTGATGAAAAAAGGGAGGCAAAAACCAGAAATGGAATAAACCACCTTCTAGTCTGAGATGCAGTAAAACTTTCTGGGATCTAGAATAGTCTACGTGTATTCAGAAATACTGGGTATCTGTTATGTCCTCTGTGAGCCTTGTACTAATGAGCATTAAATAATTACTGGTATGCATTAAAATAAAAGGTTAATTGAGCTCAAAAGGTTGATGGGCTTCCATATTAGCAGAATTTTTCTCAAAAGTGTTTCCTATGCAAGTGATTTGTATTTATTATTTTTCTAGTCTTTGTTATTGATTCATTCTCAAATCCATTATTTCACTCATTAAATGATGAATGCCAATTTTAGGCCAAGGACTGTGGGAGCTTTTGGTGTCACCCTCACTAGCCTGCTTGTCACAGTAGGGTCTGTGTCTTAATTCATTTCTACAATTCCAGCCCCAGCTGCGTCCATAAGAAATAGAAGGAACATGTATCCCTGGTTGAAAGGAAAATGCAGAGGGCCATTGGGCCCCCACCTCCAGTTGCATTTGGGGCATTATGTTCCTTCTCAAGACTTTTTAGGGAGGTCATTTTCCCCCACTCCCTCTATCTCTGTTACCTGTTCTTTTACTTTTTTAAAAAAATATATTTTTATTAATTTCAGAGCCTGGTTGAAAGGAAAATGCAGAGGGCCATTGGGCCCCCGCCTCCAGTTGCATTTGGGGCATTGTGTTCCTTCTCAAGACTTTTTAAGGAGGTCATTTTCCCCTACTCCCTCTATCTCTGTTACCTGTTCTTCTTCTTTTAAAAAAATATATTTTTATTGATTTCAGAGAGAAAGTGAGAGGGTGAGAGAGATAGAAACATCAATGATAAGAGAGAATCATTAATAGGCTACCTCCTGCACACCCCACACTGGGGATCGAGCCCAAAACCTGGGCATGTGCCCTGATTGGGAATCGAACAGTGATCTCCTGGTTCATAGGTGGACACTCAACCACTGAGCCACACCAGCCAGGCTACCTGTTCCTTTTAAAAAATATTTTTTCTTTATTTTTTATTGTTGACACTATTACAGATGTTTCTCCCCCCCACTCTTTGGCCCCCTCCACCAAGCCCCCTGTCACCTGTTCTTGACTCAGTATTTAATGACATAGGTGCTGGTATGATATTTCTTACCCTTTGTGACAAAATGTAATGCCTTATTGTTTCTCAGCATTGGAACAAACTGAATGGCAGTGTTTACTGGGTCCAGGCACTGTTCAAAGAGTGTTCTGTGCACTTAGGCATGTAGGCCTTCCCACACTCCTCCGAGGAGATGGAAAAACACCCAGCTCGCAGCTCTCATGCTAAACAACAAGTCAGAAACTGCTTCCAGACTGTCAGTGAGTCTTTAACTTCATCAAAGGATAAATCAATTTGCAAGTGATGTTGACAGCAAGGATTATTACCGTTCACAGATAAGAAAAAACTGGAGCCTAAAGATGTTAACTAACGTGTTCAAGGCTGTATGGCTAGTAAGTAGAGAAGACTTACATCCCATCGTGGGACAAGGCTCAATAGTTTTTTTTTCAAATCAATCTCCATTTCCTTAGACCTGAGAGATGGTGGGTATTCTGCTCAAGCAGGAGCCGGCTGTCTATGGAAAAACAAGTCTGTTCCCACCCTTATCCTCCTCGTGGACTGAGATGATGTCACTAGTGGTCCCAGTGAGGATCCATTGCTCCAGCAAATGAGTGAACCAAAATAGTGCCCGGCAACCAGGTGTCCTACATTTGGTGGCAATGAGAGAGGAAGGGGGTGGGATGGCGAACAGACAGACCACAGTGATCAAGACACTGAACAGGGGAGTGTAGGTGGCCATTAATAGAAAGCCACAGGGGAAATGTCAGTGCTAATCTGAATGATTTGGCTAATGAATGTGTGACTGAGCAAGCTGTCCTCACAGGGTGGAATGCCATTGACCCTTTACTTTTACTTGTCTGTCTTAATGAATGGCCTTTGCTCTGCAGTTTTCTTCCATGCTTATCCTGGTCAAGGGGGTCTGATGAGGGCAAACACTTCATTTTCGAATCTTCTGAAGATGGGTTGATTCTATTTTAAACTCTAATGTGTAGCTTGCAGAACTGGCAATATCTTATCTTACTGGGGAGCCCGGGTGGAGAGTAGCAGCTGAGAAAGAGTTAGTTCTCATTTTGCTTCTTTCCATTTTCTTAAGCAAGGAGTTGCTTGTATGTAGAATAGCTCTCCCACACTAACATTTTGATGAAATTAGAGGCATACATATTAATGCCACTTGTTTTTCCACATTTCCCAGAGAACGGTCTTGAAGTGCATGTTGTAGGTTCTGTCAAACTTACATGCCAGGCAGGGGTTGCTTGAGAGCTGAATTGATTTGAATTTATTATGTGAATAGCCTCTCACTCCCCTGTCCCCGCGGCATGTGCCCTGAAGTATGGCACAGAGTCTGCTAAGTTGTGGATGGTGCGATGCTGTCAGGAATCCTGCCTATGCCTTTGGCTCGTGACTGCTGATTGAAGAATATGGCATATGTCCCCTATATATAGAAATGCACATATCCATCCACGGCTATGTAGCTACATACAGACACACCGACACCCCCACCCGTGGGCCTGTGCACATTTTTCTCTCAACGCTTTCCTTCAACCCAATGATTTCCTAACGATCTGTTACCCATCTCAGACAGATTGCTTTTCATGGTTCAGCGGTCCCAGCACAGGCATTCATTTTAATCAATAGAGCAGTCAAAAGAAAGAATAGATTTACTTGTTTTTTTCTTTTTTTCCCACTTAATTGAAAAATTTCAAGTGATTACCAACTTGTGTAGATCTCAAAGCTTAGGAAGCAGTAGTAGGTAAGCATATCAAGTAAGTGGGAAACCATCGCCCGGTAGGATTTGGGTCTGCAGAGAAGCTAGACATGAGTGAAGTGATGCTAACTGTTTCTATGCAACAACCCCATTCCTCTCTCTCCCACCATCACCAGCAGCACATCTAAGACTCAGGAATGTCTCTATCAATCCTTCTCCTTCACCATCACTGCCAATACCTTACTTCAAGTCTTATCCTCTCTCTCTGTGCTCCTGTACAGCTGGTCAATCCTTCCTTTAAACTGCTCCTTGAATTAGCTTTCTAAAGAAAAATCTAACCTTGCCACTTCCTTGCTCAAAGACGATATCTAACTCTCCACTTCTGTATGGCCTTGAGTTTGTTACTTAAAACACTCTGGGCTCTAGTTTTCTTGCTGATAAAATGTGAATAATAAGTCCAGATGCTATAGCAGAGAAGTCAAAGTGTTTCACCTTCTGCCTGTAACTTTCTTTCCACCCTTTACTAGTCTCTGAACACATGATGCCTTTTCACAGAACCCCAGCTCTCTCGGGCAAACTTGTACCCTTCCTTCAAGACTCAGGCCAAATGTCCTCTCTACTGTAAAATCGTCATTCCTTGGGGATTGAGCATCTCTCCATTTTGAGTCCCCCCTGCAGGTTTGTTGGCTGATAGCAACACTGACTATTGGGATCATGATCAACGATCCCAGTGACCAGGCTGTGGGCTCCATGGGGGAAGAGGCAGGCCTCATCATTTTAGCCCCTATCAGCTGGCAGAATTCCCAGCACAGAGTTGAGTAAACAGTGTGAATGAGCAAGCGTGAGAGCTGGAGAGAGTCTCGTTCATCTAGCAACGTTGGGAAACTGGTCTTTATGTCAAAGTCTGACTCTGCTGGGAAACTTAGAGGAGAGTTTTCTATCCAAAGTTACCCTATGGGTTGATGTTGGGTCAGAATCTAAAGCCCTCCCAGGGCTCCAAGATCATTGCAGGCAAGTTATTAAGCAAGAAAATCATTTTGGGGGTTGGTTTGGTTTGGTTTTGATGCACTTAAAATGGGTAGATCACGTCCTTCCACAATATTTTCTCATACAGCCTCTCCTTGAATTTTCCTAATAGGAATATAATTTTATGAGAAACATATTATCACTCTCCTTTTACAGTGGAGAAACTCAGGCTTTGGATGAGTATCAGTAGGGCAAGTGTTAAGAATTCCTGCTGCCCAGACCAATGACATCAGGGTACTGGGGGGTAGGCCCAGACATCAGTTGTTCCGAAGCTCCCCATGCAACTCCAATTTGCAGCCAAGTGAGAACACTGCACTAGCTATAGAAAATTTAGATTCTACACCCATGGTGACTTCAAGGTGGTGGAAGCAAGGTGAGAACCTGAGCCTCTGACATGTTGTAGGACTTTGTGCTGTCTCTTCAATATAGCCCCACACTTAGTACAGGCATCAGTTCCATGCCAGAGAGGCGGCTTTCCCTGCTGTGACAGAGGAAGGGCTCCTGGTCTCCCCTTCCTCCCCTGTAGACTGGCTATGCTAACATTCTTCCTTTAAAAAGGTGCTACATGAATCCAGTCTCTCACTTGCCAATTCAATGGACTTGTGTAGAACCATTTTAAAAGAAGAAGATTAGCAACTCTATAATTGGAGCAACTTAAATCACAGAAGACAATGGAGATGATCAAATCCTATATAATAAAAGGCTAATATGCAAATTGTCCCCTCGACCGGGAGTTCAACCAGGGGGCTGGCCAGCTGGCCAACCTCCTGTGTCCCCTCCCCCTGGCCAGTCCAGCTGTATTGGCCTGATAGGGGTGGGCTGGCTGGACCCCACCCATGCACGAATTTGTGCACCAGGCCTCTAGTTAAGAAATAATTTCTGTTACAAAAATAGATCTCCTAGAGCAGCAGTTGCCAGCCTTTCAGACCTCACTCATGGACCAGCAGTGGTCTGCAGACCATTGGTTGGTGACTGCTGCTTCAAAGGTTCTCTTAAACCAGCGGTCACCAACCTTTCGGACCTCACAGACCAGCAGTGGTCTGTGGACCACTGATTGCTGACCTCTGTCCTAGAGTATGAGGGACTTTTCTAGAAGTCTTGGTGAGGTGCCTAGAGGTTTGAGGTCCATGGATGCAGCATTCTCCCCCATAGAAGCATTTGGAGCATTTGGGATCTTGGACCATCTAGTATTTAGAGCTCTCCTGTAAGTCTCACTTTGGGTGGGGAGGTATAGGCTGAAGCAAGCCATATCTTCTTAGTATGTTGTTCTAGTCAGCTTTTTGCCTCAGAGCATATGGTAATTTGCCTACAACCCCACCCCCACAAAGAGACCAAACACAGACTGAGTATTCTGCAGGCAAAATCATAGTTAGAGTGTCTCAGGTTATCAGAGTAAGTGGTAGTTGTCTGATTATAAAGTGGAAAGATATTATTCAGACATGGATATATCTGTAATCAGCAATGATGAAAAAGGAGGTGTACAGGAAGTTTTTTTTTTTTTTGCTTGGGTGTATTGAGCCTGGCAGATGCCTAGAGAATGACCCGTTGCCTCTTCAAGGTCCATTAGCATCTGCAGTTCTCAAATGGCTTGGGAATATGCATGAATATACTCTAATTTAGGAAGGAATCAAACAGCAGCATTCATGAAAGGATCTAATAAAACAGGTTTGGTTTTCAGTCAAGAAAAATACAGGGGAAAAATATGGTCTTCAGCAATGCTTGCAGAGGATAATAGGCCAACGCCTGCTTACCCACGTGCAGGGCACTGACTCTGAGAAGCCCAAGACCAAAGAAAGGATTTTGAGATGAATAATTTTACTTGCAAGGGAAAGAAGGCGAGTAGCCGTATCTGGTTGTGGGACTGTGAGATCTGGCGCACGGGGACCAGATTCTAGTCTCATCTGCAGGCTGACTGGCTCATATGTCCTCTTTTGTTGTTAGGCTTATGTAACTCTTTGCTGCTGAACGGACATACATGTATATTGATAATCAAGTAAGCAAGTGTTACCTGGCACTTTTGAATGCCGATTCTTAAAAATTAGCATAGACACATGATTGATAGCTTATAAAGAAACTCATCTTTTCTGCCCTCAGACTGGTGACTGTGGTGTCTCCCCAAAATAAGCCTCTGAGAGTTTTGGGGTGTTATGAGAGAGGATATGACCACTGTCTGAATGTTCTGGCACAGGGAATTGCTGTAAATGCTCAAGCAAATGCGAGACCTCTTGCTTCTGTGACATGTATGACCCTGACCTCATGTACTGATGCTACCTACGACCCTCCCTCTAATTGTGATCCTTTCCTTTTCACTGGGAGCAAAGCAGTGATAACCTGGTTTCATATGCAAAACCTAGGAAATGTTTCACCTGTCCCGGTGGTTTCCCTTGATTTAGAAAAAAATTCACAGTACTGCTCTGTCGGGGGGAATATTCACAAGCTTTGCTTGTCCCTTTAAATGGGTGTTTAATACGTTTGAAATAGCAATGTTTCCAACATCGGAGAATTAGCACCTGCTCCCTGGGACAAATATGAAACTTTAAAATAGTCCAAGAAGACCCCTGCAATCCCTACTAAATGAGCTCTGATTTCTCTTGAAGCTGTTTTTAAAAGCTGGAATTACAGAACATGGCTGTTTACCCTCTAATAGGTGTGTGAGCAAGCAGCTTGCTTTGTGCTCATGGTTGATGCCATTCACACCTGTATTCACGAAGCAAGCCCGCAAATTTGCAGGTCTCTTAGCAAAACCGAAGCTGAGCGTACTGCGCATGGAGATGTTCTTGCCTCCTGCTTGTCTCTCCCTCTCTCTAGGCCCTGTCTCATCTCCGTATGGTCCAAGATCCCAAATGCTCCAAATGCTTTTATGGGGGAGAATGCTGCCTCATTCCCTTGTTTCTCAATATGTTTCATTTGCATGCTTATTATGATTTTTTTCGCCAGAGGAATTGTATCCAAATTTTGCCTCTATAGTTTGTTGTGTTTTGGAACTTGGAAACAGGAGAAATAAAAGAGCCCTCGACAACTGGGCCCTCATAATTCATTAAGAGAAATGTAGGGCCCGGGCTGACCAAGCTTCCCTTGCCTCCAGGAAAGTAGGTCTTCCTTTGTACATTCTGTTCTGTGACATGGCCCAGCAATCTGTCTTTAAACCAGTGTTTTCCACCCAAAATATTAATGACAACTGGTTCCAACGATTAATGTAACGAAGGATTAGTATTGGTGCTATTTTGAGCACTAGCAATATGCCAGCCCGGAATTCTGTGGACATCTTGTCGCTTAGTATTCTCGGCTGCTGTTAGATAGGGATGCAGTTCTTCCCATTTCCCAGATGGCAAACCTGAAGAGCTGCTGAAAGGACATACGTGCAGAGCAGAGCTCTGAGCAGGGCTGTGAATGGCTGAGTGGGATTTGAATGGGGCTCCATCTGACTCCAAATGAGATGCTTGTGAGACTGTTGGCAGCAAACACTGCCCGGTGCTGGTTGTGCTGGGCAGCCTCCTGAGCCCATGTCTGTTAAACCATCCAACCTTCACATGCGCCTTATGATAAAGAGACTTGCATTATTTTCTCTTTTAAAGATGAAGAAACGGAGACACAAGGAGTTATATGCCTTGCCTATGTCACACAGTCTAGTCAGGGAGTAGGGGTGCTTGGGCTAAGAATACAGGCTCTCTGCTCCCGAAGTCTGTGCCCTTAAAGGGCTATGCCTGACTTCTTCCACTTTTCCTAAGTTCTGGAGGAGTGTTTATAGCTCTTTGAATTCGCTCAACGAACATGTATTAAGTACCTACAAGGTTTCAGTCCCTTTCACACTCATCTCTGTGTAGAGCAGCGGTTCTCAACCTGTGGGTCACGACCCCTTCATCCATCCATCCTTCCTTCCTTCCTTCTAGCTGTCCGTCCGTCCATCCGTCCATCCATCCATCCATCCATCCATCCATCCATCCATCCATCCATCCATCCATCCATCCATCCATCCATCCATCCATCCATCCATCCATCCATCCATCCATCCATCCATCCATCCATCCATCCATCCATCCATCCATCCATCCATCCATCCATCCATCCATCCATCCATCCATCCATCCATCCATCCATCCATCCATCCATCCATCCATCCATCCATCCATCCATCCATCCATCCATCCATCCATCCATCCATCCATCCATCCATCCATCCATCCATCCATCCATCCATCCATCCATCCATCCATCCATCCATCCATCCATCCATCCATCCATCCATCCATCCATCCATCCATCCATCCATCCATCCATCCATCCATCCATCCATCCATCCATCCATCCATCCATCCATCCATCCATCCATCCATCCATCCATCCATCCATCCATCCATCCATCCATCCATCCATTCATTCATCTATTCATCCATCCATCCAACAAAATGAGCTGACTATTCTGTGCCTATGTTAGAGGTGGGTGCTTGATACAAGAGATCAACTGAATCAGAGTTTTTCTTAGAAGGAGAGGGGTTAGAAAAGCCTTCATAAACTACATGATCTGGCATCTTCTAGGAAGGGGAGATGACAATGGCGGTGCATTAATATTTATGAATTCTCTTGAACCATCTCTCTGTGACATGGGGTGGTGGCGCCTTTTGATTCTCTTTTGATTTAGCTTCATCTGACCTTGCGCATCACATCCGTCAAGCCATTCTCACGGTTTCCTTTACTCGCCTTGTCACATCCTTCTTCCTCCTCCACAGCGTGTCATGGGAACGTGCGACATCACAGACCGGGAAAACAGTGTGAAGGCAGATTAATAAATCATGTTAAAGTCTTAAAATTGATATTGGGGTTTTTGCAATGTTTTATCATTTATAATTTATGAAGCATGTTATTTGTCACCTGGTTAAGCAAGAACAACCAATATTTCATTGGGGGATCTGATTGCTCAATGCCTTTACCCAACGTGGACCGGAAGTGACAGAATCTTCCCTGCAGAGAGTGGTAGGGTGCCAGCCTGGGTCAGCTGGCAGCTGACCTTGTGATTTCTGAGTTTGTTGGTAGATTTTGGAGACCGTCTGAAGCCCTCTGCATGCCCAGGACGGGCAGTCATGAAAAGTGTACATGTTTTCCTCCCTCTTGTGCCTGCCTCCCAGGGGGGCAAAATAGGGGATGGGGAAGTCACATCCCCAACACATCAGGCTCTCCTGTGCTCACCAAATACTTATTGAGAGCCTACTATGTGCAGGTATATTGGAAGTGCTTGGGATACATCAGCAAACAAAGCCATCTGATCCCTGCCCTTGTGGAAATGATCTGCTAGCAGGAGGAGACAGATAACAAAAAAGAAACGCGATAAATACATAAATGTGACAGGAGGTCACCAGGCGATAAGTGCTCTAGAGTAAAAAGGGGGAGAAGAGAGAAAGGCAGAGTATGTGGAGTGAGCTAATAGCCCATGTGTGCAAGCGGCAATGCTATTTGCTGTAGAGAGAGCTCCTGGCATTTTCCTGCCTGGATGGCATTTGGATCCCCGAGGACTAGCGCCAAGTGTACAGTCCGCCTTCACCAACTCCATGAGGTTGCTGTAGGGCGGGAAAATGCACTTTGAGACCTGCGTTGTCCCTTCCAAGCGGGGGCAGCTCTCTCCCTGCACAGCCCTATCTACTCCCCACACTGCAGAAAAGGGCTCTGCTAACTCCTGGGACAACTCCCCCCCGACCCAGCGTTCTTCTAGGAGGAAGGGGCAGGCCTAAGTTGGAGGGGCCAGGACCCCACCTGGCTGTGGACATGCCGAAGTGCCCCTTCCCTTTCAAAGGGTGTCATGGAAAGTCAGAGCACTGGCCCACGGGCCTGCTGGACAGTCTGGGAAACCTGGGAGCGAAGCTGCCCGCAGTTCAGCAGCCAAGGCCTTCATCTGGAACACTGCGGCGATTCAGCTGTTTCCTCTTCTGATTCCTGCTGACCACTCCCTTGATGTCCGGCTTTGGGTTATTTGTGGAGGGAAATATAAAGCCAGGGGCTTCGTCCCTGGAAGTTGTGGGGGAGCTTCTTGAGTGCATGAGGATGTGAATATCCCTCAGATTCTACTCGGCGCAGGACTCACGTCTGAAGTGCCTCATTGGTTGCATCTAAAGGCAGGCTGTGCTTCCAATAGGGCATCCCAGTGGTGGGGGATATAGGGGGCAGTGGCAGCACTGGTCACAGGGCATCCCAGTAGGGAGGACACTTGGGGAACAGTGGCAGCACCTGGTTGCAGGGCATCCCAGTAGGGAGGGCACTTGGGGAGCAGTGGGCAGCACCTGGAAAACCCCACATTCCGAAGCCACGAGTGCCACTTACAGACCCTGGAGACTTGGTTAAGAATCAGTGAGTGAAAGAAGGAAGAGGTTACAGTTAGCATACAGAGAAGCACAGAATCACAGCGCTCATTCCATGTAGCACAGACTTAGAGCAATTCCTTGCTTCCCTGGTGGAAGTGTCTGTGCCACCCATGGCACCTCCCAAGGGCACTGTGGGGGGGGGAGAGAGTTGAGAATCTTTGACTTAGGAGGAGGGGATGGAGGAGAAAGTGCTAACCCCCCCCCTTTTTTTTAGAGGCAGCTCAGTGTTTTTCAAATGCTTCTTATAAGAATCTTTTGAAGAACTTGATAAAAATACTGATTCTTGGATAGCAACTTCATTGTTATTTCCTCCTCCCCTACCTTGTACTTCCACAATTTTCCCTAGACCCTCTGTCATCCATTCATACATTTTCCCATCAAAGGAATACGGATGCTCAGGCTTCACACCCTGAAAGAATCCATCAGAATCTCTAAGGGGAGGCATCCGGGAGTTGTCTTTAACCAGCAATCCACGTGGCTCTTCAGGGATGGAGCACGTGGCTGTCATGGGGGCTGCACAGGAGAATCCACCGAGAAGCTTTGGGAATTGCTAATGCGCAGGCCTCACCTGGGAGAACCTGCCCTAACTCCTCTGCGTGGGCCTGAAGGCCTGGCGTTTCCCAGCTCCGCAGGTGATTCTCACGTGCGTTAGGGGTGAGGCTCTGTGTCCTAGAGCTGGGGTGGACCCCTTCCTTACACACTGTGCATCCTTGGGTGAGTAACTTCTACATACCCCACCTCCGGAGGTCCTGGGATGGAGGGGTGCTGTCCCTGCCCTTCCCTCACAGGTCCTCTGGTTGTGAGCACCCTCTTCCATCTCTGTGTGGAGCGAGCCCTCTGCACTGTGGCTCCCCGGGGCTGTGTGGACCTCTGCAGCCTCCCCCTCTCCCATGGCCTGAGCTTGTCCGGATGAGGAATGCGAAGGGCATGGGGTGTGCAGGTTCCACGGTGACTGAGCCGGGTTCCGTCTGCCGTGGGGAGTCCTGGGCGCCTCAGATAATGAGGAGGGAAGGCTCCGGGCCGGACCCGGCGTTAGTCCTGCCCTGTCCACCCCCACATTATCCTGACTTATTACGTTGTAATGAATTGAACCATTCCACTTCATTATTTCATATGCGAGGAGATTTATAGATTGTCCCGGTGGCTGAAGAGGCAGTGATTAAAGGAGCAGCGCTAATGAAGCCGGTTCTGCACAAAGCCGTTTAATTAATGCTCAGCCCAGGGGCTGTAAACCACGGGCTGATAACAAACCTGCCCGCTGAAGGGTTCAACTGACAACTTCCCACAAAACAAGGGATGATGGGTGACATGGGGAAGTTCCTCAAGTGGCAATTACGGTTGCTAAACAGTCTCCCTCCCAGCAGCGGGCTCACTGTGGCAGAGCTGTCCGATAGAGCAGGGCCCAACACATTTAGGGTTTTTTTCTGCAAAAGCGATTTGATGCTCCCTGGTCCCCCGTATCCTCCCTCCATCCCCACTCCCTCCATCCTCTTCCGTCCCAGTGGCCTGGACTTTGCAATCACACCTGAGCTTTTGGAACGTTTCGTCTGACTCATGTGGATGGTGGGGAAGATGCCCGTCACCCTCCCGAGCTTCCTGGGGTACCACACGGCTCTTTCTCCCTAAACTTCCCCCAGAGAGAGCCCTGGAGGTTAGTCAAGTCTGGTGTCCTGTGGAAAGGCTTAAAAATGTCTGTTTGCTCTTCTCATGTTTGGTGGAGCGATACCTGCTGGCATCTGGGCTTGGGAGAGTTCCAGCTCCCCAGCTCCCCAGCTCCCCAGCTGCTAAGCGACTTGACGCCACTGATGGGAGGCACGTGGGAGGTGGCTGGAGCCAGTCCGGATCTCCAGAGCAAGTCCCAATATTCTCCATCCTTGTCACACCGCCCCAGAGGTTCTCAGTACATGCTGTTTCCTGACAAATTAAGTCCAAAGGGTGACGGGTAACACAACAACCCTTTTCTGTTTTTTCAATGGTTTCCTGCCAGGATTTGATGTTTGGAGACGCGAGACGTTGCGATCAGATGGCTTTTCAGTGAGTCCAGAGCAGTGATGCCCTGAGACGGAGCATGATGGGTATGACTAACACTAGTAACAGTGACTCTAATGACAAAAGGGACGCAGCCATACGAAGAGAGAAAATTCCCAGCCGACAAAATGATTTGAGGGGAAAAAATGATAGCGAAGTGGGGTTTATTGAATTAACAGTTCCATTTAGCAGACACATCGGCAGAACAAGGCATAGAGGATGCAATCGAGAGAGTGACGGGTGACAGAGCTGAGCTGGACATGGAGATGGGGAATGGCCAGGTCCGTTCCCTTCTGGTCTTGGTGGCCCAGCTGCCTCACGTCTCAGGGAAGTTGTAGAGTCTGGGAGAGGTTTCCTGATGCCTGCCGAGTAGCCCCGACGGTTTCATTTCAGCAATATTATGGCTTCTAGTCTCCTACCTGCAAGGACTCCCAAGGGCAAGGTCATCCCAGGAGACAAGGGGCTTAGTTCTCTTAGGACTAAAATCTCTGTAGTGTGTGGAGAGCAGACCTCCCAGTCCAGAAGGACGCAGCCACTTTGCTGGGCTGGCCTGGCTGCAGAAGCAGGTGGCTGGTTTTCCTTCTGTCCCCTTTCCCTTGAATTAATGTGATCTTGGTGCACAGTGGCCCCAGCTTGCTGCTGGCCCTGGCACAGCTATGGTCAGAGTGGCTACTTGGCTGCTCCGAGTTAACCCAAGGGCTGTGCTGTCACTGAGCACCTACCTTGTCTTGCTCTCTACATTTTCCCTTCTTCCTGAAAAACTCATTTCTTAACCCATGGAAATGTCCTACCTCCAGGAACCTTAATCAGTTCAAGATAAATCATCTTAGCTGCCCTGTATCCCCCTTGCTCTAAACTCCTCTCATTAACATATTCTTTTCTTCCCTGTACAAGGCAGCTGCAATCCTATATAATAAAAAGCTAATATGCAAATTGTCCCCTTGGGAGTTCGACTGGCTGGGAGTTTGACTGCTCACTATGATGTGCGCTGACCACCAGGGGTGGCGAGGATCAAAGAAAGGCCCTGGCCTGCAGCCGGAAGCTGGGGGAAGGAAGGCCTCGATCGGCCCTGATTGCCGGCCAGGCCTAGGGACCCTACCCATGCACGAATTTCATGCACTTGGCCTCTAGTATTTACATAAAAATAAAAGTTTTCCAAGAAATAGCTGGGGTGGATTAGGGAACTAGTATTTCAATGTAATATGCTTAGAACATATTAACCTCAGAAATATTAACTGATAGTAAGTGTTGCATTTTGAACAACTGTGCCTTTTCTCCTACCTGTTCAGGCACGATTCAATATTATTTAACTGACTTGCTTTTTATATTACTTCCATTTGACATTTGGAGAAACTGAGGCACCTAGGAGGAATGTGACTGATCCAGGCATAGTGGTACAGTAGAGGCAAGACAGTGTACAGCTCTAAGTAGGAGCTCGCTAGGGAGAGCTGCTGGCCTGGTGAATTCTACATTATGTGTCTCGGATTTTGGTAAGCAATTCTGAACACTTTGCTGGGCATTTTATGACCAATATGGGAAGGTGCCTGAGACTGAGGTTAGGAAAGAGGATGATTAGCAAAATTTTGTGATTTTTTAGTGTGCTTATTCTAGATTCCACTTTCTCTACCACCACTAGACTGTAGGTCAACAATCAGGTGTATTTTTAGAAGGTAAATTGAGAAGGAGTGCACATTTGGAAAATAGAACAGAATACACTTCTAAATGACACAATAGGCTTACTTTTTAATGGTGAAGAAGAACATGCCCACACATCTGCATATATGGAATACTAAGCAACACAGAAGACAGGAATTTTAACCAGCACAGCATGTAATATAGGCAGGCCACTTTATGTTAAAACCAAGAAAAACTCATTTCTTAACCCACGTCCTACCTCCAGGAACCTTAATCTGGTTCAAATATAAGGGCCTCACTGGGAAAGAAGACACTAAAGAAATTGAAATCCTGCAGGAAGACTTAGCAGGGAGGACTGTTTTTCTTATTTGTGCAAACAGCATTGGCTCCCGACTTCTGGAAACAGGAAGAGGAAGGGGGGATGATTTTCAGCGTACTATGGCTGCTTGTTGACCTCCACTCCGGAAGTGCAAACTCGTGGTAACTGAGATTTTTTAAGGGGACGTAGACATTTTCCTTTATCCTTAAGTTCACATATGCTGAGCAGAATTCTAGTAATTTTGGCCATCTCCAATTGCATTCTGCTTTCTTGTGTTCTTTCTAGAGCGTGAGCTGATTTATCCTGCCTCCTCCATTTTTACTCCTTTGATTTATAGCAAAGGCACTACCTCTCTGGATACATGCTTCCTAGCACTTCTAGGTCTTTTTAAAATATATATATATAATTATTATTGATTTCAGAGAGGAAGGGAGAGGGAGAGAGAAATAGAATATTGATTTCAGAGAGAAAAGGAGAGGGAGAGAGAGAAATATCAATGATGAGAATCACCCATTGGCAGCCTCCTGTCCGCCCCCTACTGGGGATGGAGCCCACAACCCAGGCGTATGCCCTGACCAGGAATGGAACTGTGACCTCCTGGCTCAGAGATCAATGCTCAACCACTGAGCAACACCGACTGGGCCACATTCTTCTATTTCTTCTATTTCCTGAGCTGATCAGAGGAATGGAATCAATATGGCATTTGCTGGAAAAGATATGGAACCCAATATTTAGAAAGGACTGTCAAAGGTCTATCAAAAGGGTATGGCAAACTCACAGGCCTAAGGAGCAGGACTCTCACCCAAATGAGTGGGATAATACCCACTGATTAGTGCCAAGTGGCTCTGGCTAGGAGCCATTATAATGCCTGTCTAACTTGAATTACTTTTTACAGTGGGTTTATGGGCAAAACCAGATGCTCTAAAACACTTAGAGAGCCATTGCTTGTTCCCAGGGAAGCTAATTTGTGATATTTGCTGGCCATGTGCTTCCAAGCAAATTTACCTCCAAGTTGCACCAGCAACCAGGGTTCAAGGACAAGAGGGGGCGGCACGTTTTTCTGGTGATCCTCACATCAAATCAATGTCTTTTACTCCCTTCTTCTCAGTAAACTTTATCTTCTATCGTCCACCTACTCCTTTTTTCCTATTTTCCTTTCTAGAATCTTCTCTTATTCCTCTATTTTCTTCTGTCTTTTTTTCTGTGTTTTCCCCCCTCCCCCCATGGACATGTTTGGGCACAGATAGATACCAGAGCCCTTTGTAAGACCTGGTAGACACAAGGAGAAACAGAGCCAGTGGCCTCCTTTCAGACCGTCTCAGATGGCAAACACAAAGGGAAGCGTATCTTGTATTTGAGAATTTATTGTCCTTTATCTAAACTGTTTTTGTTTCATGTTAAATAGTTCCCTTAATTTTTCTTAGTTGGATTTAGAAAACAGCCAATTATTTCTGTTATTGTAATTAGTCCTGATCCATTTTTTAAAAATATTTTTTATTGATGTCAGAGAGGAAGGGAGAGATAGAAACATCAACGATGAGAGAGAATCATTGGTCGGCTGTCTCTTGCACTCCACACACTGGGGGTCGAGTCCGAAACCCAGGCATGTGCCCTGACCGGCAATTGAACTGTGACCTCCTGGTTCATGGATCGATGCTCAACCACTGAGCCATGCCGGCCGGGCTAATTAGTCCTGATACATTTACTATCCTATTCAACTTTCAGCTCCATAGATTTCATTTCCTTGGTGTTATGAGTCACGTTCCTGGGAAACAGGAATCTGAGAGCAGGTGTTTTGTTTGGCGGTGCTCTTGGACACAGCACTTGTAAGGGGGTACGAGAAGCAGGGCTTGGCAATGGGAGAGGGAGAGGTTGACTCGCTCTTTTAGTCACAATAATGGCCTCCCATGGGACGTTCCAGAAGCTGGAATGGCCCTTCAGATTTGTCCCGGATGGAAGCAAAGGGGCCAGGCCTTTGCATTGCCACCTCGATCCCTCAGCTCCCTTTGGCCGGGTGGAATTTCTGGGGACGGGGATGGAGACTCAGTGGGCAACTTCTAGGGAGGGCACCCATCTCTCTCCAGATGGGGGTGAAGGATCTGGTCTGTGCACCAGGAATACGGCCAGGTAAGACTCCCACCCAGTTTCTCTCTGGTCCAGATACTATTTTGTTTGTGAACTATCACATGGGATAAGATTAAGAGTCAGGAGCACTGAAACTCGATATGACTATTATTTATGGATGAAACATCATACTCGCTCTCTTTACACTCCCTCTTTTCACTCTTTTTGCAAGTTTTGTGCACAATTCTGCGGCAATACGCATGGTTCTCTCCCCACGGAGCCTCCGCTGGCCTCCTGGCAGCATAGTTTGTAGCTGTGTATAAGAGACACCAAAGCCTGGTCCAGGGAAAACAAAAGGATACGCCACTGTATTGCGGGGCATGCACAGAGCATTTGCTAAAGGACCGCTCCAGGGGAAGAAGTTCAAGAATGCAAGTCCGCCTTTGCTGCGCATGTTAGCAGATGCATGTCGCCTTTGCCACCCAGGCCCTGATCAGAAAGGCTCATCT
Organism: Myotis brandtii; assembly: GCF_000412655.1. NCBI lineage: Eukaryota > Metazoa > Chordata > Mammalia > Chiroptera > Vespertilionidae > Myotis > Myotis brandtii. The sequence continues at coordinate 142,476 of NW_005362719.1, read as the reverse complement.
GAGATTGGATTCTGAATCTGCGCTTCCCTTCACATTAGGTGCCAGTTTCCACCTGTATCTCTTGTCAACCAGTGTCTCCCAGGTACGTCCGAGATGAGTTGGCATGGCAGGGAGGGGTGGAGATATGCCACGTATCCAGGACGGCCTGTGACAAGAAAACACAATAGGAAAGGCGGTGCCCGTGGTTTACAGCGTTGACGATGTTTACTGGGTGATGGATGAATGTGGTGAGCGCGGCAACGTGACCTGATCAGGATGAAATGGCTGAGCGGGGGACGGCGAGTGAATCAATCATGAGACCTGCTCCACCGGCCGGCTGGGTTCATCAGTCTCACAGCCTCTCTCAACATGCTTATAAATTACCCCTGATGGAGGGAGGGCGTGCTGGGCCAGGTCTCGGTGACTTCTCCGGTGGAGATCAATAGCCCGCGGTGAATAGAAACGACACAACTCCAGCTCTGAGATAGCTGGCGATGCACTCCAACTGTCTTCCTCACCCAGGCTTGCTTTTATCACCCATCCAGTGTGTGCCCAAGCTCAAAGCCTCCATCCGAAGCCAAAAATCTGGTCTTCATTGAGCATCTCTATGTGATGTGCCATAGTGCTCAAGGACATGGCTTCCTAGGCGTGAACTCCGCCCTCACCTACCAGCTCTCTGATTTGGATAATTTACTTGATCAACTTCATTGTGCCTGAGACTCCTCAGTTTAAAAAATGGCAATAATAATAATAAGTACTATTCCTTCCTCATAAAATTCTTCATAGGGCTGGATTAGTTAATATTTATAAATCAGTATTTCATAATTTTAGCAGTTATTAGTATGGGCTTAGCTCGGATTGCCTGGTCAACCTCAACCCTATTTAGTTTCACTGATAAAGCAATGTCCTGTACATCACCCTAAATCATATCCCCACATCTATTCTCACTTATTTCTTTCCATTCGAGAGGAGGAAGTATAGCTTCGGTTATTCAAGGTCAGCCCCTGGCCTGTGACTCTCACCTACTCCCTTCCATGTTTTTCTGGATCTGGTCTTGCATCCTACATTTCCACTTACTGTTCTTACTCTTCAAGTTTTTTTTCCTTGCTTTCTGATGGTCTCAGATTCTTGCTATCTATATACCTAAGTCTCTCCAATTCAATAACAATAAATACATCAAACAAGTTTCTGTTGGTTCTGAATTTTATTCCAGTTATTTTTGTATTTTTCTCTTTCATACTTTTTTTTCCCCAAAAAAATATTTTTATTGATTTCAAAGAGGAAGGGAGAGGGAGATAGAAACATCAGTGATGAGAGATAATCATTGATCGGCTGCCTCCTGCATGCCCCCTACTGGGGATGGAGCCAGAAATCTGGGCATGTGCCCTGACGGGGAATTGAACTGTGACCTCCTTATTCATAGGTTGCTGCTCAACAAATGATCCACAATGGCCGGGCTCTCTTTCATTCTTATCTAAACATTTCATATCTTTACTTCCTCACCTTTTAGTTATTTATCTACTAATAGCATCTTAATTATTGTATTGAAATATTAAAGGTATTCTGGACTGTTGAAATTATTATAGCAGGGTCACCAATGACGCTTTTATTGCTGGATCCAATGCACATTTTTCAGTCCTTATGTTATAAGAAATCTCTTGTAGTCATTGTTACTATTTCTCATTCCTTTCTTGAAACCCTCTGTTCTCTTCAGATCTATGATGGCGAATTTTTTATTTACTTTTTAAAAATTGCTTTGGATGTAGTAATTTTAATATTGCTCTTATTATCTGATTTTAATAATTTTAAAAGTTAACAAACATCATATAGATACTAATGGTCGTAATACTCAAAACACCATCTCAGATCATTTTATTTTATGTATCCTCACACAGAGAGAAATAGCCTTTTATTTCCTTAAAATGCTATCTTCTTTACTTCAAGATATTTGATCTACCTTCATTTTTCTTTGCCTTAGATAAATCATCCACATCCATTTAAGTTTTTTTTCCCCGAGGTTCCACTCTCTACCCCTTTACACATTTTCAGTGCTCACTCTTGTACTCTCACCAATTTTTCTGTACCTTTTGAAAAATGTGAATCCCCAAACCGAGCACAAAACTCTAATAAGGGCCATGTCTATGCCAAATATAGCTCCTGACACTCTTTCTTGTCACTTGAGTGACAGACAACACTTTAAGACTTCTCAGTAGCTTAATCGTTTTAAAAGGCACACGCCTACATTGCAGACCCCAAGCTCAAACTTCAGGGATGTGATCGGCCTGCACGTATGGGAGCAACTTAATGCCATTATCGATTCTTTCTGGGGAAGGAGGCCATGTGCTCAGAATTTCTAGAGGATGCAGCCTGATATGTCTCATACGTGGACCCAAGGGAGTCAGTACACTCCTGGCATTTGAAAAAAAAAACCAGGGTGTTTGAACGAACAGGTGTTATTTTTTATAGTAACAGAGACAATTCACCTACTATTTAGACCTCAGCCACTTTAGGGTCATCTTAATAGTTACAATAACTCTAGTTCTTTAGCCTGCGTGACTACTTCAAGTTTTCTTCTGCTACAGAAAAAAAAAGGCATTCATCTTTCTTAGTTGAAGTGCAGAGGGTTCCACAGGGACCGGTGGGGAATAGAATCTGGAGCAGGAGGCAAATTAGTGCTGATAAGTGGTCTGATTGGTGTCCTGGAAAGTTTGAAATGTTAGAGGCTCATTGCATCGAAAGTACTGTGACTCAGCGGGCTATGGAACAAATGATGTAAAGAAGGAAATTAATTTGGGAGTGCAGAGGGTGGAAGATCTTGCTTCAGACATTTTTTTAGTGGGGTTAGAAGTTTAGGATCATTGCAATGAATACAGAAAATGATGATTCTTGAGGAAGAACGTGGATTGAGCAGTCAAGCACAGAGGTGCATATTTTAAGCATGTTGCTCATCCAGCCATTGCTATGAGAGGCAGTTAAGCAGGTGGCTGATCTTATAGCCGGACACCTGTGCAATGGGCAATGCAGGCACATAGGCACTCAGCTGGCATTTGGAGACTCAGTAAGTTGCTGGGAGGATCACTCACACTAGAACCCGGGGGCAAATGGGAGATGGGTGAACCACACTGCTGACCACTGTCCTTCCCAAGTGGTTCCTGCAGAAGGTCAAGCTCATGCTGAACTGGTTAAACATTCTCCGCAGTTTGGAAGGATGGAGAGTGAATTGTTTTGGCTGGAACTAGAGGAGGACAGGTGGTGCCACCCGCTACAAGTGGTTCCCTTCCAGTTGGCTGGAGAGCCACCATTCTTAGTCTTTCTGTAGTTTGGTGGGGTTGATGGGGAGGGGATGGGAGGGTGGAGGTGGTAGAGGAGAGGGGGAATCCGGAGGCACTGGGATTTACCAGTAAATCATGTTGGGTTTTCATAGGTTGGCAAGCCCTTTCATAGATCGCAGCAGAGGCACTGGCATTGAAAGATGGTTGTAGAAGGACACGTTTGCATTATTGATGTTCTAGGATCCCTGTGGGGGGTCTCTTTCTACTGCAGATGCCTGAGAGCTTTCTGTGCTTCATCAAAGTGACAGAAAGTGTTTGTCCTTTTATAAGGTTGACATTCCTTAGAGCCAAGCACCCTGATAAAGGACCCTTGAAAAATCCATTCTTCCTTTAGCTATCTTCCTGATGGACAGCCCCCGAGCCCACCGGTCCATACTCAGAATCTGCCTGGCAACCACCTCTGGGTCTTCATGAAGTTCATCCACAGCAAGCCAGGCAGGCCAGCTTTCTCTGAAGCAAGAAGATTCAGATAGGTTGTCTGAAACATTCTTGCACGGCCCTGTCATGTGTGGAAGCCATATTACCCAACGCTAGCCCAGTATATGGATACGGTTGTGGTCAGTATTGGAAGAGTTCTTTTGTAGGAGCCCCTGTGCCTGAGAGCAGTGTGTTGTGGGCCAGCTCTCTAGCCTTCTCTCTTTATCAGCTGGTGAAACAGGATTCCTTGTTTATAAATGCCCGTCACAAAGGGCAGGCACAAGGGCCATGGTCACCCCTGGAAGAAGAGAGATGGGGCGGGCAGAACTGACCGTGCATACTTAGTGATTCTACTGACTAAACTCAGTCTCCACCAAGATCTGTGCCTGGCTCTACAGGACGGCTGAGGTGTTGCTCTTGCTGGAGACCCTTAGGATGTCGTCTTCCTGTTGTTCTTGGCCTTCTTTTTGCTCCCAAACCTAACGTATAGTTCCATAGAGCAAGGACAATGAGACATGCCACGCCCATTCCTGAGCAATGTGGGTTTCTTCATCAGCCAGACACTAAGCCAGGCCTTTTGCATAAACTATCTTTGATCCTCACTGTGTCCCTATTCAGTGGGGATTATTTCTGTATATTTCCGTAGTACCTTGGGATGGGAGGGAGAAGCACTGGGTGGGGTGAGTGGGAGATTATATCCCCAGGGAGTAGGGTTGCTGTAGGGTTAGGAGGTCAGGGGATTACAATCATGGCCCCAGAGGGATGAATTGAACAAGGACAACCAGACTGTATGGAATGTCTTTGGGCTTTAGAGGAAGATGACTTCTGGCTGGAGCAGGAATCCGGGCAGATTCTGTTTTCCTGGCTGATTGGACACTTGTTCACAGTGTCTCCCCACTCACAGGACCAGGCAACAAAGAAGTCTGAACCCCTTTCTACAGGAGGGAAACACAGCAAAGCAAAGCCCATAGCAGTGCAGTCTATTAATTCCAATTATGACCCTTACCTACCACCAAAACTGGTGCCTGACAGACTTCTGGCTCTTGGCGGGGAGCAAATGAGAACACACAAGGGGCTCTCTCTGTCTGGTGAGGTGATGGATGCCCTCTTCCCTGTCCTGGCTCCCCACATCCACCTCTTACAGGTGTTCCCTGTCTTCTGCAAACCCCCTAGCTGCTCCCCTGCAGCCCCTGGAGACCTGGAGGTCCAAGGGGGTTTGACTCCAAAAGAGAGGTCCATGGACTGCCCCCAAAGCAGACAGGCAGATGGCAGTGCTGGGAATTCACTCTACAGAGACCTGTCTGAAACGGAAGTGACTCCTAGGGAGCATTGAAGGGGGTGCATGATTGCCACTTGGGCACATTTCCTTCTGGATCTGTCGGCTGTTATTTATTTCTGCCGAAATAAAGATGGGTTTTGATTATAAAGGCCTCCTTTATGCACTCGTCCAGTCCCTCAGGCTCCAAAGATGCAGGGATGAATAAGACATTGCTCTTGAGCTCTAACTTGATCTTCACAAAAACCCCTTTGAAGTCGGTGAGTTTAATTTTGCTTTTAAGACTGGGAGCTCAGGGAAGTTAAGCAATTACCCAGAGGTCACTAGGCCAGTACATAGTAAAGGCAGGATTTGAATCCAAGTCCTCTCATTCCAAAGATTCATTTAAAAATTTTACTACAGTGACTATCCTATGCCCCCCCCCGTCTTTGTACTCTTTAGCATGAAGATAAAATATTAAAATAAGTAAGTTTTAGGGTCACACAGAGTTAGAACTGAAATGGTCTTTGACAATCACCTGCTCTAACTCCTGCCTTACAGAGGGAAGTGGAGGCCAGGGTGCTGAATGGATGCCCGCACCCTCACCTTGCAGTGAGGTCTGAGATGCCAGGAGGTCAGGGCACCCATGGCCCGTTCTCTTTCACCCACTAAAGACTCCCAAGGGGGAAATGTCGAAGTGTGTGTAAACTCATACATGCAGCTTCATTCATGAGCACATGAACAAAGGCATGCAGACCCAAAGGCAACCTCTACTGTTTAGGCTACATATTTTTTTGCCTCTCTGTGCTGTCAGTAAGAGCTGTGAGATCCTGAAATAGCTTTGCCTGCAAACCTGGATCTTTGTCTCTTATTCCTCTGGAAAAACAAAAACAAACAAAACAAGAAGAAATGCTTTCTTCTAAGAATGAATGGAAATCCAAAGGACCCCCACTCTTGACCCAGCCCCCTAGGATGGTTTTTTTGAGCTAAATCCTGACTCCGGTTTCTAGAGACATTGCTATTTAGATAACTTGTTTTCTTTTCTGCAAGGAAGGCATTGCATTCTGCACATGCTCTTCCATACATCTAACTGCAAACACAAAAGCCCTCGGAAAGTTAGTGGATCTTGGATTTGTCCCATGTTTGCTAATTGCCAGAGACCTTTCTGTTTAAACAAGAGCTTCTTTCATTGCAGCCTTTGCACAAACACAGCTTTGGAGAGAGTTTATATTTTTAGGCGAAAGTAAATAGCTCTACATTTATGCTATACTAGCAACTGTAGGTGATGTAGAAACCGGGCTGCCAGGCACAGTAGTTCCAGCTTTGAGAACTGTACCCAAATGCTTCTCTTTGCTATATCATTTCTTTGTTCATTCATTCATTCAACCCATAGTGAATGCCTTCTATGTGCCTGACGCTGTGCTAATTGCTGGGAAGATAGAGGAAAATTATTTCTAAGCTCAACTCTAAGTTCACAGTCTAGTGAGGAACAAAGGTCATGATACAGACCACACGGAGAAGAATTCATGTCATAGGAAATAAAGAAAGGGAACTTATAACTTCCTCTGGGGTGGGGGAAGGAGTGAGAGGAAGCTTCCTGGAAGAGTAATATTTGAGTTGGGACTTGAAATAAGAAACAGAAATAAGCAAAATGGGGAAGTGAGGGTGGTCAGTGAAATTTAAGTTGAGGGAGCATTTTAAAAAAAATGTTTGTAAAAGGGAAGGATGCATTGCAAATAGCTTTATTTGATTACCTGGGTCTGTGTGATGGGAAAAAGTGGTGAGAGATTAGATTGAGGTGAGAAAGGTAAGGACCTAATTCTGAACTTTCTAGCCTAGAAGGCTGTGCCAATGAAGAGGTTAAAAATTATCCAAAAGTAATGGAGTACCGTGAAAAGATTTTAAGTAGTAGAAGGCCTTCCTTTATTTACCTTTTAGAAAAAGCATTTAGAATACATTGGAAAGTGACAAGTCCCCTTTAGGTTTGATAAGACAGTGGCTGAGCAAGTGGGGAAGAGGAGGCCAATTTCAGAACATGAAGAAAGCAGAGTCGATGAGACTAGAAGATAGGTTCCATGCAGGAGACCATGAGGGGGAGAAAGAATGATTTCCAGGGCACTGGTATGGTTAACTCAGGAGAAGGAAGAGTTTGGGAAATGAAGAGCATGCATTCTCTTTTGGATCTGTTGAACCTGAGCAGCCTGGGCATCATCCAAGTGAAGATGTCCAAGAAAGCGTTGGCTTTATGAATCTGGGGCTCAGAGAGAGATCTACTAGTGACTGACACTTGGAAAATAGGAACCGTTGAGACTGTCAGAGCAGGTGAGATATTCCAAGGAGAGCGTGTTTGTTGGGGGGAGTCTGTAGACCATGGGTATTTCATAGGGGAGCAGATAAAGGGGAGCTCATGAAGCCACTAGAGAACAGAGGTGGGGAATAAGGTGATAGAAGTCAGGAGATGCTGGACTTGGAAAGACGGAGTAGGTAGTAATACCAAATGCTGCACAAAGATTAGAAGAGATAAATGAAAAAATATCCATTGAATTTAAAAACTCTGGAGACCACAGGCAATCTTTAGGGGGTGAGGATATGTATGTGAAGAGATATGAAGCAAAATGTAGAAATGAGCCAGTAGCTAGAAGGGCATGTGAGACTGAGCGAATTGCCCGCTCCCACCTCACATGGTATGGATTCTGCATTTGTGACATCAAGTCTTGGGTAAGGGGATGATAGTAAAAACCATGTCATGAACTGGTCCAGCACTGGGATGATTGTCTGCAGAAAGAAGTTACTCCAAGGAGGTCAAGAGAAAATACCAACGTTGGAGCTAGTCATTAAAAATAATTTCCTGATTCATACGTGAGGAAGAAGTTCTGATTGTGAAACCCATTGTTAGGATTGAATTTAAAAACTCTGGAGACCACAGGCAATCTTTAGGGGGTGAGGATATGTATGTGACGATATATGAAGCAAAAGATAGAAATGAGTTTAAATCTACTGAGAAAAATTATTTGAATCATCACAATCTTTAGTAAAGACTATCTATAGGGCAAGCAGTGTGACACACAAGAGAGGGGAAGAAAGGTGTGTAAACCAAAAAAGTTGCAAAGGTGGGTGGTTTCCAGTTGTCTTTGACATTCTTTGGGAGGCTCAGGGAGAAGCTGGAGTTTAAGCTGGTCTCTGATGATTAAGTAGAAGTTTCCCAAAATGGAAGACCATCCTGCAGCAGATAAAACAGCCTGGTATACACTCATATTAGTATAAACTGACCTGATTATAGCTCATCCTGCAGTTTAGTGAATAATTTTAGGAACTTGAACCACCTTAAACCACCTTTCTGATCTCTTTGTCTTTCGTGTTCACCTGGCCTTTGCGGTCTATTTTTCCAACTTGCATCAGTTGTTCATCTCCTTCCTGAGTGGTCTATGATTTGCTTGTCTCACTGTATTTCTTCACTGCTGCTCACTATTGGCGATCTCCCTCACTGTCTCATTTAATCGGTGTTTCTTGAGCCTTCTGTTTATTGCATTTGACTGCTGTAGACGGCCTCTACCTTTCCCTTACTCTCCCGTTGTTCTCTTTTCACTGCATAAATAGCTAGGTCACCTCAGATATTGACTTATTATTTTTTTCCCCAAAGAGTAAAGTTATTAACTTCTCTGAAGGGTGTCCATTTCTGAGGAAGGTGAAGGGGGATTGCTGAGGGCAAGAACCTAATAAGGCATCTTGATTGACAGGATGAAACTTCAGGGTGATGAGCATGATGGTAATGATACCTCCGACATGGAGATTTGAGGGACCCCTTGAAAATGTATGGGGATGAGCACAGGGGCGCGTGCAGTGTGCTGAGTGGCAGGTTTGCAAATAGTGCTGTATCTGCTTATCTGGAAGCTCTCTGAGTTGCAGGAAAATTGGGGCTTAGCATGTTGGACAAATCTCCTGCCAAGTCAGCAAATGTATTCTGTCAGACAGTGTGGGACTTTATAGGAATTTTGATCTCTGTCTACTGCCTCCTTACTTGACTTGCTTTTTGTTTCAGTCTCCTTCCATTTTCACAGGTCATGTATGTTTATTGCATTCTCCCCAATAGATACATGAAACTGAAAACCAGCCAGCCTATATTTGGGGACCACAGTAGGTGAGACAGAAAAAGAGGGTGGGGTCTGACAAAAGCCTCCGATCAGCAGCAGCTTCCAAATGTGGCTGAGCTGTCTAATTTTCCTTCTAGGAAGATAAGACAGGTTCTAGGCAGCTGGCGGGAAGCCTGGATCCTGAGGATGGGTGGGCGCCGCGAGAGGAGGGGAGAGAACAGAAGATGCCTTTTAGCGCCTGCTCCTGCCTTCAGGGAGGACTTCAATGAAATCACACCCGGAAGGTCTGAACTCTCTCTCTTTTTTTTTTTTTTAAATACCAGAAAAAGGCGAGGTTCTGTAAGATGCTTGTGAAAAAAAGATTTCATTGCTTAATAACTTTTGAAAATTACCATCATTAACAACTATTTACCGAATCTTGGTTGTCATTCATTGAGAACTCATTCTATACCAGCAACTCCTCTCAATGTTTTACATACAGGATCCCGTTAAAGTAAAAAACCATGGTATGAAATGCTACTGGAATGAGTGTCCAGAAAAGAAACTGAGGCCTAGAGGAATGACTTATTCCATGTCACTGAGTGGCAGAAGTCTTGGTTTCTCTGACTAAATTGCATGCTCTGATTGTCCCTCTCTATGGCATGTAGCAGCACAAGATACAGCCTGTGTCTAAAAGTAAATGTCTAATGTGTCCATTCTCAATGCACACATTCCATGCAAATTCTAAATTCATCACACTTTATTTAAATCTACTAATTCATTAAATCTTAGGAAAGAGGAAAAAGTAAAAATGATTGGAATAATCTTAATCTTTAGTAAAGACTAAGCCCCTTATTAAGATTTTTATATAGTTAAGGAATCATTCTATAATCCATCTTTTGGGGAATTGTCCATTACTGTTCTCTGTGTTTCTAAGTTCCTACTGTTGTCTCTCAACCCTGTGACTTTTGTACAGAGACTCAGTATTATGTTCCATGGGAGAAATGACCCCACCCTTCCCATAACTCATTCCTGGGGTCATTGGCCTTTTCTCTCTCCCTTTCCCACCCAAACCCTCAACCCTGAATCTAAGAGCCAATAACCATGGTCTCTATTATTAATGAGAAGTCAGAATTGCAAGTTTATGGGCACTTGTTAGCTTTAGCCTCTCACACCCACCCTCTTTCCTTACGTGAATCTAAGAGCCAATAACCATGGTCTCTATTATTAACGCGAAGTCAGAATTGCAAGTTTATGGGCACTTGTTAGTTTTGAATTCTCACACCACCCTCTTTCCTTACATGGTACTGCAATTCCTTCTTCCCCGTTACAGGGCGTCCAGGAGAGCTGTTAATAGGTGCTCTGCCGTCCTCTAACTAAGTTCCTTCCTGCACATCATATAAAGGCTCATCCTTCATCCCCTCTCTTGAATTTGAACCCAAACCGAGTTAAAAAGGGACTAAACATGCTTGTGTTGGTAAGATCTGGAGAACAGTGGACATAGGGGTTGCTTGGACGGGAGTTGAGGCCGTGTGAGTGAGCAGAGGATGAGTAAGAGCACATCTTGTGAACAACTGGGAGGAAGATGGGACCAGCTCTGAGACTAGGCGCACAGAGAGATGGCTAGATTGGGGAGAGACAATGAGCTTACGCTGTGATTACAGGCAAAGTTGGCCTATGTTCTTTGTGAGCTCGTAATCTAAAAGTGTCGGAGAGCATCCACAGGACAAGAAAAGTATCTCTGTGTGTGCATGTGCGTGTGTCTGTGCTGTGAGCAGTGAATGTTAATATCTTGGTCCTGCTTGAAGAGGTTGGATGGAAAAAACAAAACAAAAACAAAAATGTAGAGAATGAATGAACTGCTTGAGAAGAAAGCTGAGGATCTGCTCTGTCCGAGCTACACAAAACGTGAGATAAGGAGGGTCCCAGTGAAGCTGTGCTGTCTGCAGTCTGTCCTTGGGGGGGAATTGTTCTGGGCCACAGCCCAGCTGGTTCTGCATGCATCTGTTAGCAGCAAGAGCCCATGGTGTGTGTACCCCAGGGCTGTTTGTCTCCTGAGAGCTGGGTGTGTGGGAGTGTTTACACTGGGGTTATTTCAGCCCAGGCTGGCAGATAATTAATGAGTTTGTTTTTGAGCCGGCAAGTTGGAACTGACACAATGCCGGCAGGTGCCTTTGTTTCAGTCCCTTCCATCCATCTTTGTTGGATTTGCCAGACTCTCTTCCACTCTCTTTTCTTTCTTTACTTTACATGGAAGGCAGCTGGGAATGGATCTGGAGAAAGATCCTCCTTGGACCATGATAACAGTGAGAATGTCCTCTGTGTGTGTGCCTTTTCTAATGATTGTTGTCCATCCCCAACACATACCCTACCTTCATCATTTATGTCTTCAGTAGAACAAGGAGAGCTGCATTTGAAAGAAATAGTTGCCAGACATCTCCCAGGATGATTTCTTCATTACTAAACTTAATTAGCGCCTGCCTCTCTCTCTCTCTCTCTCTCTCTCTCTCTCTCTCTCTCTCTCTCTCCTCTTTATCTTTCTTCATGTGTGTGATAAAGGAGAATAGGAGATTTTAGCCATTGTATCTTATGAGGCTCATATGAAGCATGGTTTTATAGCTATTTTCTTCTCTTTCTGGAAAACCCCAATGTAACCTCTAGACCCAACCCTCCTGCTGTCTTCTGGTAATGCCTTGTCACTGCTCCTACCCCCATTTTGCTCCCTTCTCTCTTCTCCAGAAATAGAAAATGGCACAATTGTATTGCTCAAGACAGAATCCCGGGAATCAACTTTGGCTCTTTTCTATACTTCATCCCTACATTTAATCAATTATCAGATTCTGCCAACCATATCCACTTAAGAGCCCATACTATTTTTGCATTTCTATTCCTATAACATTATTTCAGACCAATGTCATTTGGTTAACATTTTAATTGTAGAATTATAAACTTAGCAATTCAGGTGATTGTTATAAAGTTCATATATATCATCATTTATTTCATCTGAATTACTCCAGCAATCCTCTAATGGGAAGTATTGCCTGCAGTTTTGTACTAGTTGCACTTCCTTAATCCATGTATAGAGGATCTAAAGAAAAGCCCAATCTTTTTATTACCTATTTTAAAACTTTGCCGTGGCTTCTGACTTTGCACAAGACTGGACAAACTACTTAACATCTAATGGATAAAGTCTGGCTTACAATTCAAGCCCCCTTTCCCTTAAAAAATATTGTACGTTCCTTTGAAATTTTGTGCTTTATCATAAATATGGTAAGCTTTAACCATGATCCTTCTACTTCCTAAGATGCCTTTTGACCCATTTGCATCCTTCCTCACCTTCACTTGGCTAAATTCTACTCACAGTTCATTTCAACTTATGTATCCTGTTCATTGGAAATACATTCCTGTCTCCCCTTAACTTGGGAATATGCCCTTCCCATGTGTTCACAAAGTGCACCATGCTTACATCCTCATTTAGAACAATGTATTGGAATTACCTCTTTGTACATTGTTTTGAACTAGATAGTAAGCTCTTCTAGGGCAGGGACTATATCTCATTTACCATTATTTTATTCTCAATACCTATTCTGGTAAAGTACGTCAGTTATTGGAAGGCTATGAGCAACATTATTTATTTCCACCGGGTTCTCTGCTGGGTACCTTATTTACATATTGATGGAAGCACAAACAACGTTGCTTTATAATTTTCTATGTGCCTATGTTTCCCACTAGGTGGTGTGTTCCTCATTGGCTGGGGATGTATTATATCCATCTCTGTATACCGCCTGAGACTTCATACAGTTCTGGACCATAGTAGGCGCCTACTATGTGCCATTGGAGGTGCTGTGATGATTAAATCCTCATGCTCCCAGTCTTTACAGAATTTATGTCCCTGCTGTTAACTAGCCTGGAGAAACAACAGCCTCATCTGTAAAATAAAGAATCCCTAGTTGATGCTGAAACCTTAAGGCCTCTTCCAGGACCAGCATTCTAGAACTCTAACTCAGCCTACTGCACATCCCGCTTATGCTGAGATGACCGTGGAGGGAAAGATGTTGGGATGTCTTGCTCTTTTCTAATAGCCACTCTGTGCAGCCTCTGCTCCATTCCCTTAGCTGAGACTGGTTTGTGGGTCAGAGGTGAGAGGTTGAATTCTGTTGCTCATATGCAGTGCCTCTTACACTCTAAATCCAGGCAGCCTCTGATGGTAGACCTGGCAATCCTTGGAAGGTTCCCGTGGAAGGTTCCCATGGAATGCCTATTTTCAGCACCACTCTGGAGCCAGAGGTGAGAGGAAGTGGGAATTCTTGTTATTGCCAAAGGTCTGGTAGTATTTTCAGTAGTCTCAGAGAGAAGCTGAGACTCTTCATTCTCTGTACTTTTCTTTGCCGAGTTTGGGAAGACAAGCACAGTCTTTCTTTTTTTAAAATAATTTTTAATTGATTTCAAAGAGGAAGAGAGAGGGATAGAGAGAGAGAAACATTGAAGATGAGAGAAAATCATGGATCGGCTGCCTCCTGCACACCCCACATTGGGGATCGAGCCCACAACCCTGGCATGTGCCTTGACCAGGAATTGAACCATGACCTCCTGGTTCATAGGCCGATGCTCAACCACTGAGCAACACTGGCCAGGCTGAGCACAGTCTTTCTTAATCCTGCCAAGTGGGGAGGACATTGAGAAGAATGTCTGGGAGTGTTGGCAGGAGATGGTCATGTGAAGCTTCTCAAGATCTTGATAAACATCCCTAGAGGTTAAGAGGCTCTCCATCCTGAACAGACACCCAGGACCTGTCCCCCTTCCGTTTGCTATGGACACTAAGAACACCCAGAAGTTTAATGAAGGTACACCCTGCATCTCCTTCTCTCCAGAGGTTAATCGTGTACCCTTAGAGCTCAAAGTTCTTGTGTCCCTTTTCTGCATAGCACCTCATGCCTCAGTGTCAACCGCTCAGTTGCCTCCGGGGCTCCCAGGAATAATTCTCATAGCAACCAGGCTGGGAAGCCAAATTCTGCAAATCCATTCAGGGAAAGAAAAGCCTTTTAACGTAATTTCTTCCTCAGAATTATTTATGTCTCTGTTAAAAAAAAAAGTGCTCTTTTACCCTTGCAGTGTCTTCTAAATGATGTCAGATGTTACAGATGTCACCCAGTGGCAGGATTCTCAAGTTGCAGGCTGCTTAATGCCTTGGAAATAATATAAGGCCGAGAGCTGAGTGAAGTGCAGTGGCGGAGAAAGCTTATTTCCAGGGTCCAGCTTCCCCAACCCGTCTGAATTAGGGAGACCATGAGTCATGGCAGCTGAGCAGGCTCTAGAATGGATGGCTCCCTTGATTGCTAAAGGCAGGCCTAGGGAGCTCCATTTACCACAGTGCCTTCCAGTGACCTGCTTCCCAGCAGGCACTGCATGTATGGAATGGAAAAGTCTTGGGATATTTTTTCTCTTTTATGATTTGGGTAAGTGAGGGGCCTTTGGGCTGACATGTATAATCTTTAATGATTATGGGTCAGATTTAGTACCTCTTTCCTCATATCTTATTACCTGTGGTTTTCCCAATCTGGTCTGACTGCTGGAGAGTGAACAGTGGTGCCCCAAAGATTAAGCTGTTCTCCTCCATGAAAGGGGGATAATAAAAGCTTTTCTTGAATGAGTTTTTGAATAAGTGTTTTAGTAAAATTGCACAGCTAGAACAGAATGCCATCGATTGGGTGGCTTTTATTTTTTATTTATTTTAAATATTTGTATTGATTTTAGAGAGGAAAAGAGAGGGAGAGAGAGATAGAAACATCAATGATGAGAGAGAATCATTGGTTGGCTGCTGCCTGGACACCCCTTCCTGGGGATCGAGCCCACAACCCAGGCATGTGCCCTGACTGGAAATTGAACCGTGATCTCCTGGTTCATGGGTCAGTGCTTAACCCCTGAGCAATACTGGTTGGGCATTGATTGGGTGGATTTTAAACAACAGAAATGTATTTCTCATAGTTGTGGAGGCTAGGAAGTCCAAGATCAAGGTGTCTGCATATCCACTCAATGTGTGGTGAGGGCTCACTACCTGCTTGATAGACGGCTGCCTTCTCACCGTGTCCTCGCATGGGAGAAAGGGTGAAAGAGCTCTGTGGGGTCTCATTTATAAGGTCGCTAGTCCAACTCATGGTCTAATTACCTCCCAAATGTTCCACCTACAAACAGGATAATACTGGCGGGTTTCAATATAGGAACTTTGGGGAGACATAGACATTCAGTCCATAACAATAAGGAAAAGCACATTATAAGATGTGTTTCCTCAGATGTAAGATGTAAGACAGTTTGCTACCTCAGAATTTCCATCATCGCATTCATCATCCTCTGAAATTGGCCTGTTTAATTTTTATTTGTTGTTGATTATATACCTTTCCCCTCCCCAACACCCCTAAAAAACAGAGAACGTAGAGTCAGGCAATTCTGCGTTTCCAGATTGTGACTGTGATGGAGTTGGTTGTGGCAGAACAGTGCTCTTTCTGAAAACAACTGAAAATTTCAATAGAAAACACCAGAAACATACTAAAGCATCCAAAATACCCCCCAAAGGGAGATCTCTGGGCTGTGATTCACAGCCTGCCACTCTTTTTTCCCTGGGATATTTACTGATTCTGGGATTAACAATGGGGCTAAGAATGAAGATGAAGGTTTTGGGTAAGGACCACTGCTAAGATGCACAGAAACCAGCAGGGCATGTGGCAGAGACACAAAAATTAGCCATTTGAAAGAAGAACAGCCTGGAGAATAAAGCTTAAAACATGGCCAGTTTTTGCTGGACACACTTGCCAAAATCTTAGATGTCAGGAGACCATGAAGCCTTAGCAGAAAGCCTTTGCAAAACAGAACACAGACTTTGCTTATCCTAGAATATAAAGGAAGCCAGGACACACCAGTGTTAACAGCACCCGGTGAAAACTCCAGGCAAAGGTATACAGAGCCTGAGAAAAGCTGAAATCTCTCCTTAAAGAGATGTGTTAATGTACCCGCTCCACACTGCCTAGCAGAGGAAAGGGTACACCATTTCAGGAGGAATAAAACATCATTTCGAGCTGCTACAATTTATTATTTTCTCATGTCATACAGTCTGCAAAGTATTGTCAGGCATGCCAAGAAGCAGAACTGAAAACCAAGAAGGAAAATAAACAACAACAGGTAATAGGTAATTTCAATATTCAAATAACCTCTAGGTCCTCAGCAAACAAGAACTTCAAAAACAAAAACAAAATGCTATAATTAAAATGTTTGAGAAAGTAGAAGAAAATGAGAGGAAAAAATGAATTTCAAAAGAGAACTTCAAATTTAGTTTTAGCCTGGCCTGTGTGGTTCAGTGGTTGAGTGTCGACCCATGAACCAGGAGGTTGGGGTTTGATTCCCAGTCAGGGCACATGCCAGGTTGTGGGCTTGATCCCCAGTGTGGGGCATGAAG
This sequence comes from Myotis brandtii, assembly GCF_000412655.1. Lineage (NCBI taxonomy): Eukaryota > Metazoa > Chordata > Mammalia > Chiroptera > Vespertilionidae > Myotis > Myotis brandtii. The sequence continues at coordinate 125,976 of NW_005362719.1, read as the reverse complement.
GAGGCAGCTGATCAATGATTCTCTCTCATCACTGATGTTTCTATCTCCCTCTCCCTTCCTCTCTGAAATCAATAAAAATACATTTAAAAAAGAGAAGTACTAAAGCTAATAATTTCTATTCAGATGTAAGTAGTTAAGGATGTATGTTGTAACCTCTAGGACTACTTTCAAAAGAAGTATAACTACTAGGCTATAGAGGGGGAAGTTGATATAGTAAAAATTTATTAACCAAATAATAAAAAGAACAGCAAGAAAGTAGAGAAAAAGAACATAGATCCGTCAAATAGAAATAAACAGTAATCTAATAAAGAGTAATTTACACCCTTAGTTATGTCAATGGTCAAAATATTCCAAGTAAAATATTAAAACTGTGAGACTAGAAATGTACTACTATAAGAAATGTACCTCAAATATGTGATCACACAAAGTTTGAAAATAAAAGTTTAAAAAGATGAAACATATAAACAAAAGACTCAAATAATTATTGGCTCCTTTTACACACTCAATAAGTTATTGTGGGATGAATATACATTATTCTTTTTAAAATATTGATGGTAGTAAATAATCCCAAATATCTTTTATGGCTGCATATAAATACATATTTGAGTTAAGAATTCATATTTCTGTGTCAGTGATAAGAGATAATACCCCTAAGATGAAAACCTTAATATTGATATTTCATAAAGTTCATAATGAAAGGATGTCTTTTTTTATATTCATGGGATTGTACTGTCTACATACTAGTATTTGGCTGTTAAAGTTGTTCCTTTATTTACTATCATTTCTGGTCCATCATATATTTCTGCTTGATTACAAGGTCTGAAAAGCAGGGGTTAGGTTCAAACGAAATGCCAAGGGTCCTGGACTGCTACGTATCACTGATGTCTATTGGTGTGATAAAGATGGTAGATACATAGAAAATAATAATAAGCGAGAAGCCTTTGAATAATAAGTGACTGGGTATGGAAGGTGACCTGGGAGAGTTAATGTCTCTTGGTTTCTGAAAATATGTAAAACTCAAGTAACATTTTCAAGTAGTGCCAGACAAAATTTTTACAGCAGTTTAAAACTACACATCCAAATTTAGTGACTTGCTAGATGGATTGACCTTTAAAATTAATTTCTAAAAAGGCAGACAATGACTCTTATTGCTATCATTACAGAGTAATGTATCCAGGGAAATTCATCTAGTAACTTATCAAGGAAATTTACCTGGTAGTTCATTCCTCTTCACAGAAGCTTTTCTTTTTCCTGTTCTTCATTTCTGACCCAGTCCCGTTCTGATTGATTGACAATAGCCATAGGGATGGTGGGGGATGCTTTGGTCGAGGTCAAGGATTATGAACTGGAAGTCTCAGGTATCAGGACTGAGATTTTAATGTTCAGGAAAGTCAAACACCATGTGTCCCTTCCACCCTCTTACTTTCTCCCACCTTCCCCGACTTTCCTTCTCTCCAGACCTTTCTCTCTTTTTATTTTTTTCGATATTCAAACAACCCTGATATTGTCTTCTTTATTAAGAACCTCTCGAATCTTTTAAGGTCAATGCCGCTGTAGACCGATGGCAGTTCATTGTTGAGCAATTAGCCACAATGGCGGTAGTGGTGAGGAATAAGTCACTTGTGGGTTGAGCCAGGATATAATTTACCTTGCTCTCACTTCATGGATTAATTGTATACTATTGGCCTGGCCGTGACCTTGTCTTTAAAATAGTGTAGAGCCAATAACAAAAGAACAAGGACTATTTGCGTGAGCTCTCCTAAAGTCACATATTGAAAAAATGTCCTCTTTCATGATTTGAGGAACATCATAAACAAGTGCTTCTCAAGCTTGAATGGGAAACGCCTACAGATTACCTGTAGACCTTTCTAAAATGCAGTGCCTACAGATGCTGCAGGGCTGGGGTGGATTCAGATGCGGCATTTCAAATAAATGTTCGGGTAATGCAGATGTGACTGGTCTTCAGACCACAATTAAAATGGGCTTTACACCAGGGGTTCCCAACTTTGGCTGCACATTAGAATCAAATGGAGAATGTTGCAAAATATCCATGCTGGGCACTCACTCAACAGGAATTAAAACAGAAGCTCTGAGCAGGGGCCTTGGCATCTCTTAAAATTCTTTCAGTGATAAATACAGGGTTCAGAACAGCAAATATAGATCCTTTCTCCAAAAACGTTTATAATATGCCATTTTTCCTTGGGATTTCTGGGACTCAAGGATTCCCGAAACCAATGTATAAAAATGGAAGAACCTATGCTTTAAGAGAAAAATCTCTTAAGGAAATGGCATAGGGCACCACCTAATATGTTCCTGTTATTAATTGACTTGTTTTCCCCTAAATTCCACATATTCCTTCTATTCAGTGTGACTGCATTTGGAGATGGGTCTGTAAGAGGTAATTAATGTTAAATGAGGTAATGTGGGTGGAACCCTGACACCATAGGCTGTTGTCCTTATAAAAAGAGGAAGAGATACCAGGCATGCACACACAGAGAAGAGGCCAGGTGAACACACAGAGGGAAGCAGGCTGTCTACAAGCCAGGTAGCAAAGCCTCAGGAGAAACCAAACCTGCCAGCACCTGATCTTGGACTTCCAGCCTCCAGAATTGTGAGAAAATTAAACTTCTATTGTTTAAGACACCTGTCTTTCATAGTAGGTCTTTATTAAGTCCAGTCTGTGGTGTGTTGTTATAGTAACACCAGCAAATTCAGACAGATTTTGCCACCTAGCAGTGGGGTGCTGCTGTAACAAATACCTAAGTATGTGGAGGTGGCTGGAAATGCTGAGGCACTTGTTAGAAAAATGGCTGTCTCAGAAAGAAAAAAAAATGACTATGACTTTTGTGTAAGTGAATGGATTTTAATTTGATATATAGGAAGACTACACACTTTTTTAAAGGAATTATGTCAGCCTGGACTCAGAGGAACGGAGGCAGTAGAGAAAAGCCTTTAAACTCCCAATCTTCTATGAGCACGAAGAAAATGAGAAGTCTATTCAGTTTAAAACAAGGGCTATTTCTAACAGAAATGAAAAGAAAATTCAGAGGATGGAACCAAGAACCCAGTCTCCTTGAGCATTTTTGCCACCTTCAGTGGCATATTTCTTCCTCATTGGGTCCCCATCTTCTTTCATATCTCAGCCCCATACTCCTCCACTGATCTCTTCTCTGTTGTTATTTTTTCTCTGTTAACAGGGTTGCGTATCCCCATAAGCACCTTGAAAGACAAGGATTGAAGGATGTTGCTGCTAAGTCATGGGGATGCAGAGACACTCTTCATCCGACCGAGGTAAAAGCTGGATGACGTGATAGGAGAGGTGTATTTTAAAATTCCTTTCCCTGGGCAAAAAGAACTTAGAGAGGAATAAATTCAGAGGAGGAGGCATGTAAAAAAATTCTACATTTTTAGTGCTCAGTTGAGATTGTGATTGGCATTCCTGACTGTACCCTATCAAAGCGTTACATCCATTTGATAGAAATGGGGAAAAGAAGTAGGTAAAGGAAATCATGGGACTGTGGATGGGATCTGGAATATCAGGAATCATTGCTCTGTGTACGAAAAACTATCTTCTCAACCTTTTTCTTTCTACTTCCCCTCCCCCCTCAAAAAAGATCCTGATTTATCAGATGCACGTGTAGGCAGAGTCACATATACAGTAAAACAGATATATGCAGAGTCACATGTAAAAACTTACTGCTGGTCAGTTTGTTTTCGTTTCTTGGCCTCTTCCATCCTTTAACTCGGCACTTCCGCCTTTTAACAGGCTCCGCCCTCCTGCTGAAGCAGGCAACTGCAGGGCTTGGCCTTCTGAGAGGTTGATTTTGGGTTTGAAGTAGCGTCTGGAAGAAACAAAGAATCTTTAGATATGAGTTGTTGTAGGGGCTTTACGGGGGTGTCAGCATTTCATGAGTTTCTCTATGGCAGCAACATTCCATGAGTTAACATGCCCCACACTGTCCCACAGGGTGTCTTGGGGTGGGGAACAGCTGAAAGGTAAAGACACTTCTCCTGTCTTCCTAGACTGTTACACCCCCTGGGATATTCAGGCCAGGTCGCTTCTCTTTGACCCTACACCTCAGGACGGAGTGGGCCCCAAAGGGCCATTGTGGTCTCTGAATGTTAGAAAGCAGACCACCTGGGTGCCTACAGTTCCCACTGAAAAGGAACAAGGGTCAGAATATCCTTTGGGAAACCACCCACATGGGTGGCCATGAGTTCTCCTTTCCCAGGGAGTTTTAGGAATCATGCAGACCCCTTAGAAAACCTGTAACTTTGGGATAGAGGGTTCCATAGGGAGGAAGAGGCCTGGATTGGTCAGCGCTGTTACTACTGTGGCTGGTAACTTGCTAACCCGGGAAAGCTCTTATTCTGTGCCCTTCCCCTCCCTCCTCTCCCCTTTCCCCGGGGCTCAGTGAGTCATTAGACCAGTGGTTCTCAACCTTCTGGCCCTTTAAATACAGTTCCTCATGTTGTGAACCAACCATAAAATTATTTTCGTTGCTACTTCATCACTGTAATGTTGCTACTGTGATGAATCATAATGTAAGCATCTGATATGCAGGATGGTCTTAGGCGACCCCTGTGAAAGGGTCGTTCGAACGCCAAAGGGGTCACGACCCACAGGTTGAGAACCGCTGCATTAGACTGTGGTGGCCATGTAGGAATGAGACAGCTCAGGCCGGACCCACCTGGGAATTGTACCCTTCGCCACTGGAGGGCTGTTGAGTTTTGTGAGTGTCTTCACCGCAGGCCGGCTTTCACAGCATGTCAGTTGATGCAGGAAGTCTGTCGGGAAGGACCTGGGGGAAGGGTTAATTTCTAATGCTGTGCCCTGGGAAGAGAGCCTGCACCAGACTCACCCTGCGATTCCCATCCCCCAGCTTTTAGTGGAGCAGCTCTTCATGCTGAGATGCTTCTCAACACAGCACAGCACTGCTGGCTGGATAATGGCCCAGGAGGGAGCAGGTGGAGGAGCCGCTTGATCCCACGTTCCAACGGGGCACCACATCTGGACCCAAAGGTGCACTTGAGGTTGAGATTCAGGGCCTTTTTGGAGACCCGGCTCCCGCTCTCTCATCTCAGGGTAACCAACTATATTTAACTCTGCAAAGAAGCTGAAGCCTTGAAATTGAAGTACTAGGGATGCTTGGACTGCATATCAAATCCCTGGAGGGCAGGCCCATCTCGGGTGAGGCTCTGACAAGCAGAGGAGGTGGCCAAATGGACTGGATCATGGCCTCAGCACCAACTTTTAAAGGAAAGGCCCCTGGATAATATCCAGCCATCCACCGGCTCTGTGTTCGCCAAACAGAGGCCTCCTGCTGACCACACTTAATTTTTCTGTGTCCCAGGAACGAGGCCCATCTGCTCTGCGGTATTTAAAAAGCCCAGGAGGTCCCTCCTTGTCTTACGGAGGTTGCAACGGTCAGACGTTCTGATGAAAGAAAAAGGGAGGGGAAGGGTTGTGTCAGAGGGCCAGTCCTTGACTCCGGAAAGTGCTCAAGTTCAGGTTGGAGTGTGTCGGATGCAGACACTCAAGGACATGCCTTTCCTCCCTACACCAGCAGGCCCCTGGCCAAGGAGCAGCAGGCTCGCAGTGGGTGAGTTCATTTTCCCTTTGTCGCCGAGGCCGCTGGCATTGGCACGCGGGTCTGGTCTGTCTGACTGGAGGCTGGCCCGCTTTTTATTCCCTGAGTGTTCAGCCTGGTGTCAGGGAGGACTTTGATTTCCAACATCACAAGGTCCTCTTCCAGGTGACATGAAATGGAGGATTTTTTCCCCTTCCTTTAAGGCACAGGGAGGGGGCCGAATTTGTTCTTCTCAGATATTTCCAGCTGCCTGAGGTATGATTTTATATAAACCCATGGAGGTGTATGTGAGGACGTGTACCTGTATAGACACAAATCTCTCCTGTCCAGAGGCAGGATGGTGCAGGGGCTGACGGCATGGACGCTGACACAGACTGCCTGGTTGGAATACTGACTCCACCATTGACTAGCTATTTGTGATTGTTCTCTCTCCATGCCTCAGTTTTCTCATCTGTGGAATGGGGTTGAGAATAATACAGACCTGATCATGTTGATGCAGAGATTGAGTTCACATGGATAAAGTTTTTAGAACAGTGTGTGGCACAAATAAGCCCTATATGTTAGCTCTTATGTTATTGTTACCTCTTCCTTTACTCCATACACATGAACTTTAATACAGAAGCTGCTGGCATTTCAAAAGCCAGGATAGGGTTTCTGATGAATTTCCCAGCACTTGGGAGTTTGTCCTTTCCACCTATTCTTTTTTAGGTCAGGGTTCCTTGGTGGTGGGGGGTGGGGAGGAAGGGATGTTGGGACTTCTAAGGCAAAAATCTATATTTGATCTCCTATACAGCCTCCTCCATACTCACACAGTCTAGCTCTCTGTTACCTGCCCCCTCCCTACAGTGAGGGAGTGAGAAGGGAAGGAAATGCCCTATTATGCAGCTTAGATTTATATGCGGATTTGTTAGAGATAGGATTTAACCACTTTCGTTTATAGTGCACATGCAAAAGCTCCTATATTTATAGACAATTTAGGATGTAAAGCTAATGTGGTATGTATAAGCGGTGAATATAGAGCCATCAACGTACATCTAAATTTCATTTCATTGTACCCACGGCCACTTCTGACTTCCATATCCCACGTGCTTGTTACGTTTGCATTTGAAAGGCTTGATGAAATTGATAATGATCATAAAATACCTCAGAGGTGATGCAGACATTACTTAGAGTTGATATGTTTACACCTGGGGAAGTTTGGCAAGTTGAAGCTTTCTTCTGTATATGTTAATAACCTGTATTGATATACAAGTGAGGTTTGGCGGTAGACAAGCAGGCTCCGTTTTGCTGGCCATGGAATTAGAATCATGATGCAGAAGATGAGGCTCAGGGGTTGCTGTGAGAGGCTGGGTCCCCAGGTGTCATTGTCTTGCCCAAGGGCCCTTGTCTGATGGAGTGAGGAAGAGGGGGCTCCCACCCCTGTTCTTCGCGAGGCAAACTGTGTGGTCCAGCCCGGCACCATCAGCCACAGGCGCTAGCGTCCGCTCAGGAGGGGCACCCATTTCTCACTGGCACTTTTCCTAATTTGTAATAAATGATAAAAAACGGGCCTTAGTGGGTATGAGTTCAAGCCATGGCAAATGGCTAGTTCACACTGTGAACTTAGGGAAAGTCAATCTTCTGAAAGGACATCTATAGCTTCTGCCATCAGGATGTGGTGAGGAAGGAGGAAAGACATGTACCAAATACGATATGCTATCAACCCCCAGATGTACACCTCCACCTGCAGGCTGGGTCCTGCTGGAAGCGCCAGGGGCGCAGCAGTGAACAAGGCCAAGCCCCCGTGGTGGCCTCCAGGATATGTATCCTTGAGGGTTTTCTCAGGCTCCCCATGTCCCAACTGAATGAACACCTTTCTTCTCAACCTGCTCCTTTTCCTGTATTTCTTTCCTCACAAACTGACAGTGTATCAACCAATTGCCCAATTCAGAAACTAGGGGGTCATGTTTGATGTGTTCTCATTCACCCCCATGTTTAATCATGAAGATCTGATATTCTTTCTCCTTAATATTTCTGCTATGCAATAGTCACTGCCTTAGTTCAATTCTCATCTCTTTTTGAAGAAATGAAGATGATAAAGAGGATGATAATGATGACATTGATTTATTTGTGTAACACATAGATACTGAGCAACTACTGTGTGCCAAACCATTGTTTTCTGTAACATAAAAAATAGTACCCAGCATCATCAGCCATTAGGAAAATACAAATTAAAACCACAGAGAGATAGAACAATGTACGTATTACTTTGCCAAGAAACAACCACAGTGTACTTGTAATGTGTAGGGTATCTGGAACTCTCACACATTTTTCCGTGGAAATGCAAAATAGTGGAGTCACCCTGGGAAAGGGTAGGGCAGTTTTTAAATAAAATTAAACATGCATTTACCATGCAAGCTAGCAACCCTAATCCTACATATCTGCTCACGTTAGAAAGAAAGCCACGTTCCCATAAAACCTGTGTGTGAATATTTATAGCCACTTTATTTATAAAGTCCAAAAAATTGGAAATGACCCAAATGTCCTTCAGCCAGGGAATGAATAAGTAAACTGTGTAGTGCTATTCAGCAACAAAAAGGAAGGAACTATCAGTCCATGTAACAAGGTGGATGAATCTCCAATGTATTATAACAAGTGAAAAAAGTCAGACTGAAAAAGTCTACGCCTGACCATCGGAGGAGTTCATGGTGACCTACACAGGTGCGGGACACTGACTGAGGTCTCACCAGGTTTCTGAAGAAGAAAAGGGAAAAGCCACCAAGGATGGATGTCGTGCGCCCCCCAGGGGGCTGACTGAGGTTGAAGGGCTGGATGAGGCCTGGGTAATCTGCTGTTTGCAGGTTTGTTCAGTGAGCAAAACTTCTGAAGATTCCAAGATAATAATCCACAGATTCCCAGTGAAGATGGCGGCATAGGTAAATGCGGTACTCGCCTTCCCCCACATCCACATCGAAATTACAAGTAAACTACAGAACAACCATCATTCAGAACCACCCGAAACAAGCTGAACCGGAAGTCCTACAACTATGAAATTAAAGAAGCCACGTTGAGATTGGTAGGAGGGGTGGAGATGAGGATGGGGCTGGTCTCACTACATCCACATGTGGTAGATAAAAATCAGGATGGATATCTTAGCTGCAGGGATCCCCACTGAGGAGTGAGGTGTCCCAGCCCCACACCAGGCCCCCCCAGCCCAGGTTCCAGTGCCAGGAAGAGAAGTCCCCGTCATTTTTGGCTGTAAAAACCAGCAGAGATTGCGGTTGATAGAGGAGGCTGTGCTATGGGATCCTACAGAACACCTACTATATTAGGCCGTGCTACCAAACCCGGGAGATGTAGCAGCTCCAACTAATTCAAAAACTTCTGAAGATTCCAAGATAATAATCCACAGATTCCCAGTGAAGATGGCGGCATAGGTAAATGCGGTACTCGCCTTCCCCCACATCCACATCGAAATTACAAGTAAACTACAGAACAACCATCATTCAGAACCACCCGAAATCAAGCTGAACGGAAGTCCTACAACTATGAAATTAAAGAAGCCACGTTGAGATTGGTAGGAGGGGTGGAGATGAGGATGGGGCTGGTCTCACTACATCCACATGTGGTAGATAAAAATCAGGATGGATATCTTAGCTGCAGGGATCCCCACTGAGGAGTGAGGTGTCCCAGCCCCACACCAGGCCCCCCCAGCCCAGGTTCCAGTGCCAGGAAGAGAAGTCCCCGTCATTTTTGGCTGTAAAAACCAGCAGAGATTGCGGTTGATAGAGGAGGCTGTGCTATGGGATCCTACAGAACACCTACTATATTAGGCCGTGCTACCAAACCCGGGAGATGTAGCAGCTCCAACTAATTCATAGAAACAAACACAGGGAGGCAGCTAAAATGAGGAGACAGCGAAACAGGTCACAAATAAAAGAACAGAACAAGACTCCAGAAAAAGAACTAAACAAAATGGAGACAGGCAAACTGCTAGATGCAGAGTTCAAAACACTGGTTATAATGAACTTAGTAAGGGCCTCAACAGCATAAAAAAAAAGAACCAGTCAGAAATAAAGGATACACGACTTGAAATGAAGACTAATTTACTCACTACATCCACATGTGGTAGATAAAAATCAGGATGGATATCTTAGCTGCAGGGATCCCCACTGAGGAGTGAGGTGTCCCAGCCCAGGTTCCAGTGCCAGGAAGAGAAGTCTCCATAATTTCGGGCTGTAAAAACCAGCAGAGATTGAGGCTGATAGAGGATGCTGTGCTATGGGACCCTACAGAACACCTACTATATTAGGCCATGCTACCAGACCTGGGAGATGTAGCAGCACTGCCTAATACATAGAAACAAACAAAGGGAGGCAGCCAAAATGAGGAGACAGAGAAACATGTCATAAATAAAAGAACAGAACAAGACTCCAGCAAAAGAACTAAACAAAATGGAGACAAGCAAACTACTAGATGCAGAGTTTAAAACACTGGTTATAAAATGTGCAATGGTACTTAGTAAGGACCTCAACAGCATAAAAAAAGAACCAGTCAGACATGAAGGATACACAACTTGAAATGAAGAATAATTTACAGCAGGGGTGGGGAACATCCGGCTTATAGACCATATAAGGCCCCTGAAATCATTTGGTCTGGCCCTGCCAAGGCATTGGGGGTGAGTTAATTAAATGTTTGACCAAATACAGCAGGCTAATTTTTAAGTTGATAATTTTGTATGGCCTGTGAATGATGTTATAAATATCCAAGTGGCCCTTGGCAGAAAAAAATGTTCCCCACCCCTGATTTACAGGGAGTCAACGGGAGAGTAATGTAGCAGCACTGCCTAATACATAGAAACAAACAAAGGGAGGCAGCCAAAATGAGGAGACAGAGAAACATGTCATAAATAAAAGAACAGAACAAGACTCCAGCAAAAGAACTAAACAAAATGGAGACAAGCAAACTACTAGATGCAGAGTTTAAAACACTGGTTATAAAGATGTGCAATGTACTTAGTAAGGACCTCAACAGCATAAAAAAAGAACCAGTCAGACATGAAGGATACACAACTTGAAATGAAGAATAATTTACAGCAGGGGTGGGGAACATCCGGCTTATAGACCATATAAGGCCCCTGAAATCATTTGGTCTGGCCCTGCCAAGGCATTGGGGGTGAGTTAATTAAATGTTTGACCTATAGCAGGCTTTAAGTTGATAATTTTGTATGGCCTGTGAATGATGTTATAAATATCCAAGTGGCCCTTGGCAGAAAAAAATGTTCCCCACCCCTGATTTACAGGGAGTCAACGGGAGAGTAAATGAAGCTGAGAATCAAATCAGTGATTTGGAATATAAGGAAGCGAAAAACACCCGATCAGAACAGCAAAAAAGAAAAAAGAATTTTAAAAAATGAGGTTAGTGTAACGAGCCTCTGGGAAACTTCAAGTGTACCAACATTTGCATCATGGGGATGCCGGAAGGAAAAAAAAGAACAAGAAATTGAAAGCCTATTTGAAAAAATAATGACCAGAAAACTTCTCTAACTTGGTGAAGGAAATAGACATGCGAGTTTAGGAAGCACATATATGTGACATATCTGTTTTAATCCACTTGGATTTACTTGCTTGTATCCTTGTGACCAATGGTTTATGATCAAGAACTGAGGGGAGAGTGCGTGCAGGGGCAGGAGACTGAGCTCATGCCTAGTCATTTTCCCAGGAATCATCTAGTTCTGGTCCCAGTTCTACTAATTTTTCAAGGAAAAGATGAATGCTAGTGGCAGAGATAACATAATGTCCTTGCTGGTTGGGAAACGTGGCTGGTTAGAGAATGCTTCACCTGTGTGAAGTATGTGGCATGAATCTAAATGTCTAAATGTGGGGTGGTTTGCCCAGAAGGTAATTAAGGGAGGCGGTCAGTCATCTGTGTTTTGACATGGGACAGCGGACATCCATGGAGAGCTGCTTTGTGGTTAATAGGATGAGGTCTGTAGCACCCAGACATCCAACTGCAGCATCAGTAATGACTATTAGGGGAACTTTGGTTCTGCAAGTGTTTAGGAGGCCTGGCTGGACACACCAGTGATTCTCAGCTGTTCTCTGTAATTCCCTTAACAGCCCTTGGCTGACCTAGTTATTAAGAAATCTTAATTCCCCAGTCTTGTTAGCTAAACAATCACTCTTGCTTCACATGTAAACATAGATATGTGCTTTCATTTTAGTCTCTCTTGGTCTTAAGTGTTATTTGATAAAAATAACCTGGCTGGCTTGGCTCAGTGGTTGAGCGTTGAACCTATGAACCAGGAGGTCACCGGGTTCAATTCCCTGTCGGGGCCCATGCCTGGGTTGTGGGCTCCATCTCCGGTGGGGGGTGTGCAGGGGGGCAGCTGGTCGATGATTCTCTCATCATTGATGTTTCTATCTCTCTCTTCCTCTCTTTTTCTCTCTGAAATCCATAAAAATATATTTTTTAAAAATGGATCTTCAAACTTGGAGTGTGTTTTGATATTCTCAGAGTCAACACCCATTACTAATGTTACAAGAGGTGACCTCTCAGAACATGCAACTCTGGGAGGGGGCGGAGCAGGGCAGAGGGCCCGTGGAGAGCTGGGAGGGCTCAGCTCCAAGCTTGCCTGTGTAGCAGCACCTCTGTATGCCCACCCTCCTGGGGGACCCAGCAGAAGCGACACGCTCCTGATCATCCGTGGAGCTCCCGAGATGAGCTCTCCTGAATGCCATGTTGAAGATGTCAGCCCCAGATGGTCTGGTGGTTACATTTTCTCAAAAACAGTTGGGAGCCTCTGCCAACTTCTCAATGGGATGGAAAAAGATAATTTTTTAAAATGCTGATTAACAGAGCAAAATGTACTTGAGCTGGTAACAGATTTTTTCCCCTCCTCTCTCCATCCACTTGCTGCAAAGTAACCTGTGGCGATTCTAAACTTGAGACAGAATCTCATGGCTTGACTGGGAGATGCTACTTCAGAGGAAGCGCAAATGTGGTGGCCAAAGAGGGAGCAACAACCCCTAAGGGCTGTAAGGATCAGATGCCTTCTCCTGTTACGTCCTCCAACACCAGGAGGCTCTGAGGGAACTCAGACATTTGACTGTAGTATCAGTCACCTGATTCTGATGCCTGTTCTGTGGTTCAAAACCCAGCAAGTCAGCCAGGACTCCCTTTATCCATCGTCTTCTCCTCCTGCTGTGCCCTCTCCTGGGACTTGAAATTCACAGGAGCTCAATGACTTCTTGTGTAATGAACTAAAATCCTAAGGGTCAAGGGTAGCACACATATGTGATATATCTTCCTCCTCTGGGGACTGGGGAATTGAAAGCACTTTTGTTCTTCCTGTTTCTGGTGTTAGTCCTTCCCTTGGTTTTCTGATAAACCTGGGGAGGCCCAATCCAACATGTCAGCCCATCCTGATGGAAGGTCCAGTTGGTGCATGTTTGCTTGAGGGGTTCAGAAGCCTGAATACTAAGTGGGAAACTGACTGCAGGTTAATTTCTTTGATTCAGATGTTTGAACACTTGTGTTTCTGATAGTGTTTGGTGTCTAAATTCCAGCCCCTGTTCTGAGATTTGAAGAATTCCACCATTTACTATTTTTGACTATAAATGTAAGGCTCTCCAATTCAGTTCTGTAGAGGGCAGTCCAAGAGCCTCAAGTTCTGAAACCACAAATTTGATATACCTAGTTAGAACTTAAATATATATAGTTAATTTCAGAAAGGAAGGAAGAGGGAGAGAGAGATAGAAATGAATGATGAGAGAGAATCATTGATCAGCTGCCTCCTGTATGCCCCCTACTGGGTATCAAGCCCACAACCTGGTCATGTGCCTTGACTGGGAATCCAACTGTGACCTCCTGGTTCATAGGTCAAAGCTCAACCACTGAGCCACGCAGGTTGGGCTAAAAGTTTAATGTTGCCTACGCTTATCAAATATGGACAAAAGAAGAGAATGGACGTGGGAGCATAGTAGAGACTTAGGAGAGATCACCCAAATTCCCCCTGGATGGAAAAGTGATCAGAAGTGTTTGGCTATGTGATCTAGCAAGATGGCTAATGTAAACCAGTGGAGGTTAGTGTTTCCTTCCCCTAAAACCTTCCAAATTTGGATCTCAGGGCCGGAAGTACTCACCAGAGACAACAAGCAGGGATGCAGGGCTCTGCGCATCTCTGGTCCTCACTCCACGGAGATAGGGTGCTGTGGTTCAGGCTTGGACTTGGTCAATTATAGGCTCGTGTTCTATTCTCAAAGGGCCTTGAGTGTCTGCCCCCACGTACCCTCCTGCCTTCCTGCCCTGACATTGCTCCTATAAGAGGGCCATTGCTCTGTGTCACTCTCTGCTGGTCTTCTCCCTCTGACGTTGAGGACCCGGGAGTGCATCGTGTTTATTGTGAAGTCCCTAGCCCCCTTTTGGACTTGGTCAATTATAGGCTCGTGTTCTATTCTCAAAGGGCCTTGAGTGTCTGCCCCCACGTACCCTCCTGCCTTCCTGCCCTGACATTGCTCCTATAAGAGGGCCATTGCTCTGTGTCACTCTCTGCTGGTCTTCTCCCTCTGACGTTGAGGACCCGGGAGTGCATCGTGTTTATTGTGAAGTCCCTAGGCCCTGTCCCTTCAGAGGGGAGGGAGCTCTTTTGTTCCTGCTAAGGTTCTGGCGTTCACTTTGCTCTTCGGCGGCCCCCTCCCACTCTGAGGCCTCTCCCCCTGCCTGGTGTGCTCACGTGGCTTCTATGTGTGTTTCTAGTGCACGTAGAGTCACTGTTTGCCTATTGATCTGTCGTCTGCCAGCAGTTGTGGGAGGAATGTAAGTGAGCCCAGTCCCTGAGGAGCGATGTGATATTGTAACAGCTGGATTCGTCTTTCCCCACCCCCCACTCTGACCTGCATGCAGCCAGGGGAGGGTTCAAGTTGCATTAGTTCTTTTCAAGGTATCAAGTCAGTAAGTGATGACAGAAGTGAACTCAGTGGAACCTTCCAGATCCTGACTTATCTCAATCCCAGGATCTCTTCAGTAACCTTTTACCTTTACACTTAGACTCTTAGTTCATACTATACAAATTAGCATTTCTTTACAGGTTGCTTCCTTAAGACTTACTTTTACTTTATGGCTATCTCTCTCTCACACACACATACATAAAACATATGTGAATGTAAACATATTTACAGCGGCAGTCTTGCAGTTTTTAAAATTGCAGACTCCTTAGCAATACCTTTTTATCGTACTGATGATATCTGGCAAATTGTGTTCAAAGGCACATGAATTAGAAGCAGGTATTATCTTTGCCTTTAAGAAACATTCAAACGCCCTAAATTTCCACTTCTAGATATATTCCCAACAGAAATAAAAACAGATGTCCAAACAAAAAACTTGTATAATGGCCCCCAAATGAAACAATCCACAAGTTCATGAGCTGATGGATTGATAAATACATTGTGAGATATCCATATAATGGACTATTATTTGGCCACAAAAACTAACGATGTACAGATACATGCTGTAAAATAGATGAGCTTTAAAAACATGATACTGAGCGAAAGAAGCCTAACACAAAAGACCAAATAATGTATGAGTCCATTTATATCAAATATCCTGAGTATCCATATAGATAAGAAGTACATCAGTGATTGCCACAGCAGGGGAAGGGAGGGATTGGGGACGAATGAGAGGGACTGCTCACTAGTTCGGCATTTCTCTTGGGGAGATGAGTACATCCTAACATGAATTGTGCAGATGGCTGTCCAACTCTGTGAACCCACTGGAAACTGTTGAACTGTATCCACTAACTGGGTGAATTTTATGGTAGGTAGATTATATCTCAATGGAAAATAAGTTCTCACACCAAAGTCAGCACAAACTTCCACCTAAAAATCCAAAACAAGACCTGCAGGGTTACTTCTCCCTGCAGCCCGCAAGCACGGAGTCTTGTCTCTCGAGGGAACACAGTCAGCAAGGCAGCCAGAGGGGTGCGTGTCACCTGGTGGCCCTTCAGAGCAAAGCGCATGTGCCAGGACGAACCAGAGACAGGCTGGAAGCCATGTAGTTGGAGCAAATCTATCTCCTGACATTTACCACTTCTTATGTAACACATTGAAAGATTTCTATCTCCAGGTTTTACTGCCCCAAAATAGCATTAATGCCGCGATAGTCTCTCCTCTAGGTTGCCTGCACTCTATTTCTTTGATGAGCTGGGAAGAGAAATGGAGAGGGCATATTGGGAAGGTGTCGCTCTTGCCAGGAACCTGGGAGTTGTCTCTGACACCCCCCTCTTTCTCTTGCCCTCCAGAATATAATCCATTGCCAAGTTCTAGGATATGCCACCTGAATGTCTCTATTTCTCTTTGTCTCCACTACTCGGGTGCTACCCTCCTCCTTCTGCATCGGGAGCCCCTTCAGCATCCTTTTCCTGAAGTGCCATAATGACCCCCTTCACTTCCTCTTGCCTTCCACCCAGTTTCCCTTCCTACCTCATCTGCCACCGCCTCTCAATCTGGATTTACAATTGTAATCAGAATCATTTAAGGGTAAACCTGATCTTGAAATTCTCTTTTAAAAACATATCTCTTCCAAGTTCTTCTAGATAGAGCCCAGAATGCTCTCCCAGTTCCAAAGATCCTGCCTACCTTTGCGGTTCACTCTTCTCCAACCACTCTGGTCTCTTTCAGAACCTTGGACTAACCCACAAAGCTGCTTCATGTGTGTGACGTGTGTGTGTGTGTGTGTGTGTGTGTGTGTGTGTGTGTGTCTGTGTCTCCTGCCTTTTGCAGGCCTCCAGCCCACATGGACACCCCTCTGCCTTGCTCTGTGCATCCTCCAGGATAGGGTGCACAGAGCAAGGCAGAGGAGGCAGCCATTGCCACATGACAGCCATTGCCACCTGGCTGGAGTCAGACAGACACAGCGTCAGTGTGGCTCTCGGTAGCCAGGCGACCTGGGTGCAGCTGTTGCTTGAAATCCACCAGAACTTTGGACCTTCATTTGCAAATTTGACATAATAATGCTGCCTACCCATAAGGTCATCATCAGAATACAATGAACTATTCCATGTAAAGCTCTTGGTACTCAGAAAATTCAATACATATTGGATTTATTGTTATTAGAAATCTGGGCTAGTGCCTCACCACCCTTCATGCCCAGGCTTGTTTTACTATAATGTGTGAACTGACATTCCTACAACACTGCATTATGCCAGTTCCTCCTGCTGCGCTCCAGGGGAGTGTGGGAAGCAGATGGTCGGCATCCCGTAGTGGGGCTTTGCAGACAGGTGTTCACAGGGTCAAGGACTTGGAGCTTGTCACTGTGTAGCCCAGTTGGCCTTTCCTCTAAGCCTCAGGTTGCCTTACCAACTCTAGCCAGTCTGGAATACGCAGGAGATGGCTATAAAGAAGCCTGAACTTGAAGAAAGAACCTCAGTTTTGCTACTCACTGAAGCTGGAAGCCTGGGCAAGCCACTTAATTTCTCTGAATGTCCCTGTCCTTGTTTATAAAATCAACATCCCGGTATCAACCCTCTCCTCTCTGGGTTGTTGAGAGAATTAACCAAAGTCACATGTCTATAAAGACCTAGAACAGCCGAAACCGGTTTGGCTCAGTGGATAGAGCGTCAGCCTGCGGACTGAAAGGTCCCAGGTTCGATTCCGGTCAAGGGCATGTACCTGGGTTGCGGGCACATCCCCAGTAGGAGATGTGCAGGAGGCAGCTGATCGATGTTTCTAACTCTCTATCTCTCTCCCTTCCTCTCTGTAAAAAATCAATAAAATATATTTAAAAAAAGACCTAGAACAGAGTCTGAAGCATGGCGGTCGGGTTCAGCAGGTTCTTAAATCTGGATCTGATTGGGATTGGTCAATATCAATCCATCTCCAAGTCAGGAAAACACACCCTCGCCATGTCTCCTGCTGGCGGGAGCCTTAGCCACTCTGCTCCGTGTGGCCAAGACGTGTTGTTTCCATAATGCAACTGTCTCATTCTCCCTCAACCTGCTTCACTTCCCTTAGGATCTTCTCAAAGGTCTTTTCTCATCAATGAATGATCGTTTGAACTTGTCTCAAGTCTAGACGATCTCTTACATGGTCTCTTTCATTCCTGGCTCCCTAATCTCTCCATGTTCCCACCTTAATGATCTTTCTAAAATGCAAATGATGAAACCCTCTCCAGTTGAAAGTTCTTCACTGGCTCACGGTCACCTTCTGGAGAATGGCTCTTGCAGTCCTCTCTTGCCATTGTTGCCTCCTAGGTACTTGGTGTCCAAGCCACTCAATGCTACCGGCAGTTTTCAGAACTCTCTTTTGCACCTTCATGGCCACACCATGTGTTTATTTGTGTTATTTCCTCTCGGAATGACTTCCAACATAATTTACAACTTAATTTTCACAACTTGTCTTTCAAAGCTCAGCTTTAAGTGAAACGATAAGCCTCGAACTAGGGAGTAAGACTATTTGCCATTCGTGTATCTAATAAAGGACTGTGTCCAGGTTATATACAAGACTCTCAACACTCAATAAGACAACAAACAATGGAGGAGAAAAGGCCACAAGATGCGAGCGGACATTTCACCAAAGATCCACAGGTAGCAAACAACACATGAAAACATGTTCAATTTTGTTAGCTAACAGAGAAATACGAACTAATACCTCATGTGATATTACTACACACCCATGGGAGTTGCTAAAATTAAAAAGACTGACCACACCACAAGTTTATTTGGATGTAGAACAACTGGAGCTCTCATACAATACAAGGAACATGAATGGTACAACCCCTTAAAAAATAGCTTGGCAGTTTCTCTTTAAAAATTGAATGTATACCTCCTTTACTATTCAGCCATTCCACTCCTAGACATTTTTTTCAAGAGAAATAAAAGCATATATTCACACAATGACTTACGCATGAATATTCATACAGTGTCTTGTTTGTGGTCGCCCAAAACTGAAAGCAATGCTGAATGTCCATCTTCAGGTGAACGAATAAACAAACTCTGGTAAAGTCGTGCAATGGAAGACAGGTAGTGATAAACAGGAATCAGCCATTCACACATATACAACACGGGAATTTCAAAACAACGATGGCTGATGAATGGAGGCAGACAGAATGAATATGCATTATGCAATTCCACTTGTATAAAATTCTAGGAAACTTGAAGCAACGTCTAGTGAGAGAAAGCAGGTCACAGTTTTCCAGGGAAGGGGAGGGGAAAGAGAGGAAGAGATTACAAAGGGGCCCCAGGAAACATGGAGGTAATGGCTCTGTTCATTATTTTGATTGTGGTGTGGTTTCATGTGTCTATACATATGACGAAACGTATCAAAATGTACACTTTAAATATGTTATATTTATGTCAAGTCTATCTCAACAGAGCTGTTCATTTTGTAGTTGAAAAATAACAGTAAGAGAAAAAAATTAAAACTTAGCCTTTTCTGGCCAGCCCTCTCTCAGTGCTGTGGGCAAGCATGTGCCATAGTGGACTGGAGTTGCTAAGGTACCATCCATCTCTCTCACTGCAAGTGACTGAGAGACAGGGGCTGTGACATTTATGTCCAAGAAATCTGATTGAGGTCCTCAGTGCCTGAGAGGTGAATCCAAACACTCATTTGTCTTCTTTGAAACTATCACCTAAGACAATTTTTGAAAATGTGGAAGCCATATCTCTTAAGCATCTCTAAAGCAAAATCCACTTCTTTGGTGAAATTGTTTTGAATGGAAAAAGTAAAATATATATATGAATTTTAAATGGACATAGGCAATAGGGTAGTGAAAACCTGGGGCGGGGGTGTTAAGCAGAGTAGGAGCTGGGAGTTAAAGGGTAGGGATTAAAGCGGGAGACATGGGAGATATCTGTAATACTATCAATAATAAAAATATATTTTTAAACAGAATTTTTAAAAACGACGTTTTTATTAATTTTTGAGAGAGAGGAAGGGAGAGGGAGAGAAAAAATGTTCCAGGGCATATATTTAAGACATTTAAAAAATAATGGCTATACATTCAAAGGAAGTTCTAGGCCTCTGGAGGGAAATAAATTCACGTTGGAAATAAGTGAAGCTTCTGCAAGTGGGTGTGGCCGAGGAGAGCTGTTTAGTGGTGAAAGCCATTTGAAATAACTTTATTCATGCAATCAGCAAACTCTGACCAGGTGGCACCTTCAAAATGATTCATGGAGGAATTTTTCATTTTGAAAAGCAGGTTTATTAGTAAAATTATTACAAGTATTAATGTCTGGAATGTTACTTTCTTGCTAATGATGCTGTAATGGGTTGCACTGGGATAATATAACTGCTCCAAGTGCATAACTTAGCGCGGCTGCCTACCTCCACGGTGACTTACGGCCTTTGGCTCTCATTAGCTCTGTGTTTGCACTGGCGGCTGTTGAGAGCCACACTTAGTCTTGTGCAAGTTAGGGAGAGCCTGAAGTTTAATGTCATAAATGACTGCATAGTAAAACAGTCATCGCGTGTTACCCAAACCCAATAAACCTGCTTTTTAGAGAGAGGTTAAGCGCCAGTGCAACCCATAAAGGGAATGCGAGCTGGCACCTGCCAGTATCAAAACCACTGTTGGATCACAGTTTTGTGCAGGAGAGGGCTGCCTTCAGAGAAGTCTTCTGCCTGTCACCGACCATTCTTCCCACCTGCCAAGGGGGTAGGAACAAGTCGCGCAAACCTTCTTTAAAAGTGGCAGCACGTCATGCCTGAGTACCTTGGATTAGTCACTAGTCACCATGGTCGACCTTTTATTTCTGGCTCTTCTATGCAGGGGATTCCCTACCACCCAGTGCACGCCGCAGAATGTGAATGTGTGCACACTCCTGTGTGCCCTGCAAGGATGCTGCTCACAGCATCAGTCCACACAGTCAAGGCCATGCAATGAATGCGCTGCACCAAGGCTCATGCTTGGTGCCAGGAAGTAAGAACTGAGGGAAAGACAACACATGGTGTGTTTTCCCTTAAGAAGCAATGGCGAGGCTGTGACCCTGACTATCACCGGGGTCCTGTGTTGTTTTGTGGGAAACCAATGGAATGAGGATGGTGGGCTGGAAGATCACCGGGTCTTTGGTGGCTTGAGACCAATGCATGCGTTTCCTTTTTCTTCTTTTTGAAAATGTTAGGTCACATAGTTGTTTCCAGTGATCCCACTAAAGACACCAAATAGTCAAGTGCCCAACGCTCCAGTCTCCTGTGTGGAATAAAGCTCACCTGAGGTAGAGAGGAAAACAGAAATAAAGCTGGTGGGGGCAGAGGGTGGCTTCTAGGAATGCATGGGAATATTAGGGCACTGGGAGCATGGACCTCCCATTTCTGGACAGGCAGCATGGAATGGTGGGAAAAGCAGGGGCAATGGTATCCGACTGACCTGAGTTCTAGTTGCAACTCAGCAACGGTGGCTGTGTATTCCTGGGCAGGTTGCTCACCTTGGTCTCCTTCCCCATCCATCTAATGAAAATAATACTAACTATCTACCCTCCTAACCTTATCATCAACATTTAATCAGATCACATATGAAGACATGTTGGTGGGAACTGGCACATAGTAGGTACCAAATAGGTATAGTTTGCCCCCCCTTTTTTTACCCTTTTCCTGATCAGCCTCCTGTGGGGCTTCCCCATCTTCCTTCTTGGCAGCAACAGCAGAAACTCGGGGCTGCGGATCTAGTCCGCCCTCTTTCTACTTGGTACAGCAGGTTGAGTGCAGGAATGGGACATGACCATGTCCTCCACCCTCATGCCTCCATCAGAGAGACATCACCTCTCCCCAGATGGAGCTGGACTCCAGACAACAAGGAGAGCAGAGTTCCCAGCAAGCAAGTCCATTTCCATCACAATGGAATGGAAGCACTAGAAGTGGAGAAGTAGACTGGTCCTTCCACCATCTCTCCCCACCCTCATC
>NW_005362719.1:81441-104469 GCF_000412655.1 Myotis brandtii | reverse complement strand
CCTCCCCCCACCACTTTTCTTTGCTCATTATTGCCCAGGAAATGAACATGCCACCATCGGCCCCATCTTTCATTCTTTGCTACATGGAATTTCTATTTCAGTGGTGGACAGCCACCTAGCCTACTGGGGAGACAACAGAAAGAGAAGTGGGAAGAGCAGGTTTGAAAGTTTCAATGATGCCATTGTTATTAAAAATTTCACCTGGTGTCAGGGTCTAAGCCAGAGGCAAAGAAAACAGAGAAAGAATACATGGTTCCTGCCCAGAGGGAGGTGAGATTCCTGAAGGACTGGTAAGAGTACTCACGATTTTTGTGTGGAGTGACAGGAGGGTGAAGGGGGACCCCAGCCTAGCCAGGGGATGAGGTGTCAGGGAACTAGAGGAGCCTACCCTTGAACTTAGACTAAAGGGCTTAAGAGAAAATGTTGATTAGATAAAACTTAATATCTATGAGACCTTGGGCAAATCATTTACTCACTAAGGGTGACAATCACATCAAGCGATAAATTAGGACATTCCCTTAGCCTCTAGTCCAGTGGTCCTCAACCTTCCTAATGCCGCGACCCTTTAATACGGTTCCTCATGTTGTGGTGACCCCCAATTTCATTATTACAAATTGAACATAATTAAAGCATAGTGATTAATCACAAAAACAATATGTAATTATATGTGTGTTTTCTGATGGTCTTAGGCGACCCCTGTGAAAGGGTCGTTCTACCCCCAAAGGGGTCGCGGACCACAGGTTGAGAACCGCTGCTCTAGTCTTTCTTGAGATTAATACTTCGTGATTTCAGGTTTGTTCTGGAAAATAGCTTGTCCTTTTCTCTAACTGGAGCATCACCCTAGACAGAATGATTCTACCCCGTTCTGGACCTGGACCCTCAGGGCGGAGGCGAGAATCTCAGTGACTCCATGTGGCTGTGCTGGCTGTCATATGCCTCAGCTGCCTGGGACTCATGGCCTCCAAGACTCAACCCCTTGTGGAGGGAGGTGTACCAGCAAGGGCTCTCGCACAGTTCCCAGCCCAACCACAGTGCAGCAGCCAGGAAAAGGGAGTCCCTGAAGAGCGTTTGGGAAGGCAGGGGATTAGGGGTTTGGGAGTGTGAGACTATAAGGAGAAGAGAGTATCTGAGAGGGGTTGGCCAAGTGGGAACTTCTCCCAGAAATCCCGCTCCGGGCCTTTCAGATAAAGTATCTTCCAGCCTGTTAGCAGCAGCTTTTCCTCTAGAAACAAAAGCCCATGTTTTACATCTTATTGCAGGCGCTCGACTGCTGATAAACCTGTCAGAACAATTGTGCCCCAGTGCAGATGGGCTGTCAGCCTCCTGTCTGCTGGGACTTTCAACTTTCAGGATAGTTCCCTTGCCTGACAGCAGGAAGGGGAGCAGAGGCGGGGGGTTTGTTTCTCTCTCTCTTTTCTTCCCTGGTCGCTCCAGGATCTTGAAACCTGCCACCCAAGTGACACAATAATGGAGGTTTGAGTAAGTAGGGCCAAGAGACTAGGATACCCTCCCGCAGCCAACCCAGGAAGAGCAGAATATTGTAATCCAGACTCCACTACTGACGATGTATCATCTTGGGCATGGTACTTATCTTGCTGAGCCCTGATTTCTCTTCTTACTACTCAAATGAAGATGTGAAAGGCATTCCCCTCACTGGGCATTTTAGAGGATGAAGTAACATAAATGGTAAGTACATAGCATAGTGCCCAACAAAGACCACTGATAAACCACAATGTTACATCCTCATTACCGTCATCATCATCATTACCATCATCAGTCTGCCAGAGACTGGGAAGAGTAAGGCTACGGGTGGAAGGAGTAACAAAGCAAGGGCAGGACGGGAAAGACACCAGGGGCTTTTCCTACATCATCATTACCATCATCATCATCATTACCATCATCAGTCTGCCAGAGACAAGGAAGAGTAAGGCTACAGGTGGAAGGAGTAACAAAGCAAAGGCAGGACGGGAAAGACACCAGGGGCTTTACCTGTGGCATCTCTCCTCTCAGAGAATCCCTCCTGGGGCCAGGCGAAATGAGCAGATTCAGAGAAATACTTCTCCTGCCGCTAGGATTTTGGAATCATCTTAGGAGAGGTCATGAGAAACAAGGCAAGCAGTGGAGTTTCTCCAAAACTGTTGGATAGACTAGGAACCACCCCCAGCACCCGCCGGTATGTGTGTAATTTGCAGAATTAACTGACTTCCTCTTGATCTCACTGATTTTCAGAGTTGGGGGCCTAGCTGTGGAATGTGTTGTTGTTTTTTAAGGGTCTTCTCTTTCCCCTCCTCCCGTCCCCTTCTTCTCTGTGATTTCTTCCTCTGCAATTCCTTATCCCTCCTCTCAGTGGCACTTTATAGGGTAAATAGAGATTTGGGTATTGCAGCAGATTGTCTTTGAAATTCCAAATAACAGCCAAAGAGGTGCTGAGGCTTCAGTGACGTGACCTTTATGTTTGAAATAGGGGTGATCTAAGCTTGCTGCTGCCACCCACAGACAGTTCAGATCACAATGGGCTAATGGTAGGAGTGTGTTCGTGGCTCGGGAGAGCTGCGTATTACTAAGACCTGGCAAAGCTCTGTCCTGGAGAGGAAAATGTGGGTCAGAGGGAACCAGGAGTTCTGCTTAGAAATGAATTATTTCTCCATCAAAACAAGGAGAAAGCAATTCCTCCAGGGATGTGGGGCAATTGGAAAGAGTGTACGCTGTTGTATGTTTTCACAGTTCAGACTGGCTCACTTGTATCCAGTCACCTTTACTATTCTGGCTCACCTCCCTCTTCTCTTTTATTTCACTCTTTGTTGTGGCAGCAACCCTTGGTGCTCAGCAATATTCACGGGATTGTCTTCATTTCTCAGCCTCCCTTTGACTTTATTTAGTGCCGGTCAATGGTAAGATTTCATTCTTTTCTATGGCTGAGTAATAGTCCATTGTATATATAATGCACACAGTGTTTTGTTTTGTTTTTCTTTTTTAAATTTTATTTTACCAATAAAATATATATATTTTTAAAAAATCTGTTCTTATAAAAATAAGAATCAACAGGACAGATAGAGATGGGATATCAGGGGGTGGCATACAGTCGAAGCAGGAGGTAAGTTCTTATTTTTTTTATAAGAACAGATTTTTTAAAAATCGTAAAGGACATAACTGTCTTTTTACAGAGAGGAAGGCTGTTATAAGGCCTCTCTTCTGCTCCCTCAGTGCTGCTGTCCTTAGTTACAATGGTGACTAGTGACTAATCCAAGGTACTCAGTGTTTTGTTTTGTTTTTATTTTTTTAAATTTTATTTTATTGTTTAAAGTATTACATGTGTCTTGGGTTTCTTTGGACATATACCCAGCAGTGGGATTGCTGGGTCATAAGGCACTTCCACTTTTAATATTTTGTGGAATCTTCATACTGTTTTCCATAGTGGCTGCACCAATCTGCATTCCCACTGACAGTGTACAACTTCTTTCTCTAACGTGTTATTTGTAGGTTTATCGATAATAGCCATCCTGGCAGGTGTGAGGTGATAATCTCATTGCGGTTTTAATTTTCATTTCTCTGATGATTAGCGATGTTGAGCATCTTTTCATATGTCTATTGGCCATTGGTATGTCCTCTTTAGAGAAGTGTCTATTTAGGTCCTTTGCCAGTTTTTAATTGGATTGTTTATTGGGGGTTTTTTTGGTTTTGAATTGTATAAGTTCTTTATAATTTTTTTTATATTAACCCCTTATCAACTGTATGTTCTCCCATTCCATGGGTTGTCTTTTCATTTTCACGTTAACATCACTTTTACCATCTTTGCCTCTTCAAATCCACTACCTTGTGGGTATAGTAGACCCTCGTCTTTTGTCTTGAGAATTATCAGAATGAACTCTCTGAGCCCATCTTTTTTTTTTTTTTTTAACATACTTGTATTGATTTCAGAGAGGAAGGGAGAGGGAGTGAGAGATAGAAACATCAATGATAAGAGAGCATCATTGATTGCCTTCCCACTGGGGATCGAGCCTGCAACCCGGGCATGTGCCCTGACCAGGAATCGAACTGTGACCTCCTGGTTCGTAAGTCAATGCTCAACCACTGAGACACACCAGCTGGGCTCTGAACCCATCCTTTTAGTGGTCACCTACCCTCTGCCCACACTGGCCGGGCGAAGCAAGCATGTTTCATGCCTCTGCATATGTGTTTGGTCCGTGTGCAGGTGAGATCTGCGGGTGCAAATCGCACACGTGCACCTGTCCGTGTCAGGACTGCCTGCCGTGCACACGCAGGATGAGCGGGGGCCACACACAGAGCAGGGACACAAGAGATCAGAAACATTCATCTTTGATAACCTCCATCATTTTGCAATTTACAAAATTTAGGAAAAAAAGCTATTTTACTTTTAATACACTTTCAGGTTGCTTTTTTATGGGTTAGTGCAGTGGTCGGCAAACTCATTAGTCAACAGAGCCAAATATCAACAGTACTTCTTCAAAATAGACTCGCCCAGGCTGAAAACCGACTTCTGCGCATGGGCCACGAAGTTTCAATCGCACTGTACGTGCGCCTGCACGTGGTATTTTGTGGAAGAGCCACACTCAAGGGGCCAAAGAGCCACATGTGGCTCGTGAGCTGCAGTTTGCCTACCACAGGGTTAGTGTTACATCTGTGATTGATTTCATACCAAGGAGTCACCCTGATCCCCCCAGTTCTCAGAGCCCTCACAGGTCTGTCCGGATGGGAAGGGTCGTGGAGGGGACTTTGTGTCCCCCCTGGGGACAGAGGCCTCCTGCACAAAACCCCTAAGTCCAAGAGAGGAAGGACCTGGAGCCGGGGGACTCGGGAGGTGCGGGCCTTGCTAAGATGATTGCTTCTTTTTTTCCTCCGCTGCCCTCCTCCCGCTCCCTCAGCCGGGGCTGCCTCCCTGGAGGATTTCAGGTGGCAGCAGAGATCACTGAGCAGTGAAAGCGAAAATAATGACTCCCCTTGTCTATGACTGTTTCTGTCACATCTGAGAGAGGCCTGCAGTCTCCGAGGAGGGACGGGACTGTGTGCTGAGCGAGCAACTGAGCCTGCCCTGCCTCTGCTCGCTGCTGCCTGCAGCCAAGGCCCTGCAGCCGGTCCAGCCCACCGCCTGCTGTGCGCGCAGGAGCCTGGCTGTGTACCCAGGGAGCTGGAAGCTGGCAGCTCACGCTGCCCACGAGGGGGGGAGCCAGGGTGGGCGAGGGGAGAGGTGTCTTCACTCCATATGCGAGCCCCTTAATGAGAAAGTGTGCATCTGCTGTGTAGCGCGCACCGGGGACGCTGCCAGGGCTCCGTGGGTGGGTGAGTGGCTGCAGGAAGCCTGGCCTGAACCCGAGCTCCTTCTCCAGGTGCCCCTGGTGCTGGAATAGTTCCAGCAGGAGGTCCGCCCCCTCGGAATGGGGTCCCTTTGGGTTTGGACTGGCCCTCTGGGCCTGGGCCTGGATCCCAGCCCTGTCCCGCTCCCGAGGGAGTGTACCCCACTGCGTTCTCACTGTTTGTAGCATTGCTAACTCCCCTGTAACCATGATTTCTTTCCTTTCATTCTACCGAGAGCAGGGATTTGGGGATCTTGAACCAATAGATGCCGGGGACCCAGACTCTCCTCTCCAGGAACCCCACTTTCCCATGTTGTCACCATGACTCCCTGTTATAGCCACAATTCCTGAATCCCTAGCTTGTACCTACTACTGCGCATCACCCAGCAGTTATTTCATGCTTTTGCTCCCCCGCTCCTTCTCCCCCCCCCCCCCCACCAATGGGGCTCCTCTCTCGAAAAACACGCACTCATGGCTTTCTGAGCCTGCAGTCTGTTCCTTGGTCAATTGTTTCCTTGTCCCCATTCAGATTGATCAAACCTCCTTTTCCTGCGGTATTTCTTCCAGGCACGTGGCCTCCCAGGGCCTGCTTCTCTTGGCTGTGCGTTTCCCCGTGTCTGGGCTGGGTCCTCCCCAACTCCACCCTCCAAGTGTGGTCTTCCGAAGACCCATTTCTCGGCCCTCCTTTTACTGCTTTT
Source organism: Myotis brandtii (assembly GCF_000412655.1). NCBI lineage: Eukaryota > Metazoa > Chordata > Mammalia > Chiroptera > Vespertilionidae > Myotis > Myotis brandtii. Next base: position 98,459 of record NW_005362719.1, on the reverse strand, counting down.
CTTCTTCATTTTTTTATGATGAATTTTAAATGACACCGAGAACATCTGTTCAAAGAGCATTTATATATTTTTTTTTTGCCAAAATTTAAAAATACAGAAAAGTACAAAGGATAACAACCCGCATGCATATCTCCACCGTCCAAAATCAGCAACTTAGCATTTTTGTCTCCTTTGCATCTGGCATTCCTTTTCATTTTTTGAAGAAATAAAACATTAGAGAGAAAGTAAGGTTCCCTTCAACCTATGGCCCCTTTCCCACTGCTCTGCAGGAGTTCTGAGAGGCGAGCATCGCAGTTCATGTCCTTGGCTTTTGTACGTAGACATCCATCCATGATACATACGCACCACACTGCGTCTAGTGCTTGTCACTGGGCGTTACTATATTTACAGAGATTTGTATTTGTTTTAATTGCTATATATTATTCTATTTATTAACTATATGAAATATATTGCATTATTGTGTGATGCATTCCCCTATCGATAGATATTTACATTCTTTCCAAGTTTTGCTAATAACAACAACAACAAAATCCTATACTCGGCTGGAGTGGCTCAGTGGTTGAGAATTGACCTATGAACCAGGAGGTCATGGTTCAATTCCCGGTCACTGCACATGCCCAGGTTCCGGGCACCATCCCCGGTGTGGGGCCAGTAGAAGGAAGCCGATGAATGATTCTCTCTTATCACTGATGTTTATAATTCTCTCCCTCTCCCTTCCTCTCTGAAATCAATAAAAATATATATATTTTAAAATGCTATATTTAAAAAAAATGCTATAGTCAGCATCCTTAGATATGTTTTCTTATGCACATTTGTGGAAATTTCTGTAAGATATATTAGAAGAGGTAGAATTGTTGGTTATAAAGTAGGCATATTTTCAATTTTATAAAATGTGTCATTTTTCCCCCCTCCAAAGTAGATGTACTAATTTACATTCCCACTCCCAGTTTATAAGTATCATTTCACCCAAATCCTTGTCAACACTTGATGTTGTCATGCTTTAAAATTATTGACAATCTGTGGGTGAAAAATTATAGCTCATTGTTATTTTAATTTGTATTTCTCTCTTATTAATAATAGCTAACAATTACATAGCACTTATTCTGTGCCAGACGCTATTTGAAGCAGTTTTCATATATGAACGTATTTAATCTCCACCACAACTTTCAGATAGTTTCTATCCTTATCATTCCATCTTACAAAAGGAGGTTTAAAACCTCACTCAAGCTTTCACAGCTAATGAGGAGCGGTGAGGGCACTCAGACTGGCCCACGTGGGTACATTTCACCATCACATCCCCGGGGTCTCCAACGCCAGCCAGGCCCAATGCCCCCTCACGTGCACATGGCCCATTTGCATTGCAGTTTCCTACTTATAGACTTAGCTATTTTTTGATTAGGTAATTAGTGGTGTTTTTTGAGAAATTATTTATAGGGCTTGGGTGTCAATTTTTCCTGTTGCATGTGATGCAATAACTTTTTCCAGGATAGTGCTGGCCTTGTAACCTTCGTTATGTCCTCGGCTTGTGTTTTTGTTTTTGCCAAACACTTCGATAGCCTTTAAAGAAACACACACTAAACTTTTTCCCTCCTTGAACCAGTTCTGCCCCATTTTTACTGTTGTCCGTGTGCTGGTGACTTTCCTAATTAATGTCCACATCTCAGCTTCTCATGCAAGTGGAAGGCCTGGTTCACCAACTGCTTCAAAGAAATCTGTATATGTAGATCCCTCTGTTACCTTGAACATCAGACATCATGCATGACCCCATCTTCCCAAATATTTTCTCCCTTCAATCTTTTCTATTTTTTTGAAATTTTCATCTGAAGATATATTTCTATTGATTTTTTTTGGGGGGGGGTTAATCCTCACCCTACAATATTTTTCCATTGATTTTTAGGGAGAGTGGAAGAGAGAGGGAAAGACAGAGAGAAACATTGATGTGAGTGAAACACATAAATTGGTTGCCCCTTGCACATGCCCCAACCATGGCTGGGAAGGACCCTGCAACCAAGGAATGTGCCCTTGACCAGAATTGAACGCGGGACCTTTTGGTCTATAGGCCAATGCTCTATCTACTGAGTCAAACCAGGTAGGGCTGTTTCTATTGATGAGAGAGAGAGAGAGAGAGAGAGAGAAAGAAACATCGATTGGTTGCCTCCTACACATGCCCTGATGGGGGATCGACTGGAAAATGAGGTATGTGCCCTGACCGAGAATGGAACCCACAACCTTTTGGGGAATGGGACGACACTCCAACCAACCGAGCCACCCAGCCAGGGCCAGTCTTTTCTATTTTTGTAAATAGAATTCCATTTTTACAACATGGAGGCAGTAATTCTTGTTTTGTTTTGTTTTTCCCCCCCACCTCTTCTTTATTTCCTATATGGAATCAGGAAACAAATTATACAAGGTCCTTCCACATATACTCACTGTTCCAACAGCCACTGTCCCACCTGATCAGCCAGACCTACACCACTGTAGTGGATCCCAAATTGTCATCCTAAAACTCCAAAAGCCTTTCGTGATCCCCCATTTACCCTGGCACACTCTCTTTAGCCCCAGCCCCCCAATGACCTGGTGTCATCACTCGTCTCTCTTTCTGCCTTTCTGAAGCAATACCTCTGTCCCCCAGTCAGTGGAGGCCACCTCTCCCCATGTGGGAACCCGTTCTCCCTGGCTCTGTCACTTAGCTCCTCTGCCTGGAGTTCCTTCCCCTCTCCTCTGCTCCCTCAGTGCTGCTGTCCTTCGTGTCCAGCTGTCTTACCACTTCCTCGCTCAGGCCTTCTCCATCGCGACAACCCCGCTCATCTTCCCATCTCCGTTATCTCCCAGCACATATTCTCTGGACCACTCGCGTGGCCCTTAGTCCATGTTGCCTTGAATGGTTATTCAATGGCGTCATTAAGCTCTATTGTCGGATGCCCTAGGGGAGAGACTGTGTCTTAAATTCCCTTTGTATAGGCCACAGCGCCTAGCACGGCATGATGCACACGCCAGGTATGAATGCTTTTCTGCATGGGAGATGGCTAATGCGTAGGAAGCTCTTACAAGGATAAGGACCCTCCTCCTCGCTAATGAACTCATCCTCTAGTCTCAGAGTTCCCGAGGCTCTGTGGGAGTGGGCCCATCTAGCGCCTTCTCCCCAAAGGAGGAAAGTGTAGTGTTTTCAGGCTGTTCTTTCCTGCTGCCTCCATACCCACACTGACCACGTGGACCCTCACCATTGCTGACCGTGGCCAGATGCTCGGGTCCCACACGTGTGCTAGACCTGGCGATGGAGGAGAGCGGAAGAGGAGCCGAGAGAGACAGAGGAGGTGGCGGAGCCATTTTACAACCTACAATTGTAAAGGAATATTAGCACCTATTTAAATAGTTTTTTAAAAAATCACTGGTAGGGCTTTAGTTAATACTCACTAAATGAGTAAGGTTCCTAGCAGGAACCACAAAAATACTTTATTTTATTCAATCTGTGTAGAATGAAAAGAAGAAGAGAGATTAGAATCACTGCTTCTTTCCTAATTCTAAAAGTAGATCTTGTAGATGGTGTCTGGTGGGGGGTGGGGAGATTTCTGGAGCAGTGTGGGACTTTACCAGCCTGCCCCATAGCTGTGCTGGTGCCCAGCTGTTCTGTGCAAGCACCTGGCCTCATCCCCCTCCCCTCCCCCTCAGGGAGGCTCTCCTTTCAGCTTTCACTTACCTCCTCACCTCGGCTGTATGCCACCCCCTGATATCCCATCTCTATCTCTCCTGTTGATTCTTTTTTTTTTTTTTAAATAAGAACAGATTTTTTTAAAATATATATATTTTATTGATTTTTTACAGAGAGGAAGGGAGAGGGATAGAGAGTTAGAAACATTGATAGAGAGAAACATCCATCAGCTGCCTCCTGCACACCCCCTACTGGGGATGTGCCTGCAACCAAGGTATATGCCTTTGACCGGAATCGAACCTGGGACCCTTCAGTCCTCAGGCCGAAGCTCTATCCACTGAGCCAAACCGGCTAGGGCTCTCCTTTTGATTCTTGAAGCCTCTCCCTCTTTGCCCAGGATCCTTGGATTTACCCTCCTTCATGCCTGTGGATACAGTCAAATCTCTGCATCTCTTTTGAATATCTTTAAGCTGCTTGCAGTCAGCCAAGTTCTTCACGATCCAGCCTGGTGTAACATCCCAGACCTGGGTTGTCCAGAATGTGAGTTCAGACCAAGACAGATCTTTATTTATTCGTTTATTTTTTAATTTCCCCTGACATTGTTTATACACATGTATCCCTCCAAACCTAGACGCTGGGATGAGTAGGTCTCTAGACAACAAACACATACAAGAGAAACCTACCCTCATCCTTACCCTGGGCCTCTTGCTGCTCCTGTCCTGTTAGGCCACCTACTGCCTTCCGTGCCTGAGAGCCCAGTGACAGACACTACAATGGCATGGGCTTTGTTCCTCCCGAGGTCTGTTTCCTATCATCTCACCTTTCATATGGATGATCGTCAAGCCCTCTGAGCCTGGAGACCTCCTCAGCAGCTGAGCCAGCGCTCCCAAGGAGGGAAGGGGGAGGGGAGAAGGGGGAGGTCCAGTAGCATGAAGGTGGCAGCCCTTGGAAGAGCCATTGATCTGGTAGCTTCTGTAGGAGATGCAGGGCTGCAAGGCCGGCCACCTTTCCCGTGGTCGGCAAACCGCGGCTCGCGAGCCACATGCGGCTCTTTGGCCCCTTGAATGTGGCTCTTCCACAAAATACCACATGCAGGCGCGCACGTACAGTGTGATTGAAACTTCGTGGCCCATGCGCAGAAGTCGGTATTTTGTGGAAGAGCCACACTCAAGGGGCCAAAGAGCCGCATGTGGCTCGAGAGCCGCGGTTTGCCGAGCTGCAGTTTGCCGACCACTGGCTGGGCTATGAAAGAAAGGAGGGGCACCCGGGTCAGGAGTGGAGCAGTCTCCTTACTGTTTTTTCCCCCTTAGTTTTACCCTCCTTTCTTATAGGAGAAACTATTGTCAGCATATTTTATAGTAAAAAAAAAAAAACAAGCAAAAAAGTTTTTAGCATCTTTTTGTGCATATTATAACACGGAGTTTTGCATTTTGGTCATCTTGGGAGGTGGTAACTTTGTTTGCACACAATAAAATGTAGAGAGCATACAATCAAATAATCAAGATGCAATTAAGCAGAAAGACATATGCAGGGAATACTGTCAGGAAGGGCTAGGTGCGGGGACCAGGGTCCGTATAGGAGTAGGGATCCATTGGACAGAAGTGGGGGGTTCATAGACACAGGGGTGCCAGTGCTTGGGGGAAGCCATTTCCCTTTGGTTAGCATCTAAGTGGGCCAGAACCTGGCTTGACTCTGAGCTATGACTTGATTATCCAACTTCAAGCCAGCTCACCTGATAAATCAGCCTTCTTCCTGGAACCGTGTTTTGTCTTCCCTGTTTAGTCAGCACAGTGCTTTCCAAAGAGTCGACGCTGAATAAATATTTAATGTTTAATGAATGAAGAAATGAATAGAAACATGGGGACCTTTTGTTGCTTGCATATTAAGACGGGTAAAGGGGGCAATTCTCATTCTGGCTACGTAGCTTGCTCAGCTGGAAAACTGTCAGATTCCCGAAGGGTTCCTCCAAGGTGGGAGAATAAGCTGGAAGTGGTGAATTCGGTTCAGGCTTAATGATCTCAAGTTGAAAGTTCTCTTCTCATCCCCTTATCCTTCTGAGGAAGAAGAGTCACAACAGGAGATCGTACCTCAGTTGGTTGGAGCATAGTCCCCTACACCAAAAGCTTGCAGGTTCTGCCCTAACCGGTTTGGCTCAGTGGATAGAGCATCGGCCTGCGGACTCAAGGGTCCGGGGTTCGATTCCAGTCAAGGGTATGTACCTTGGTTGTGGGCACATCCCCAGTGGGGAGTGTGCAGGAGGCAGCTGATGGATGTTTCTAACTCTCTATCCCTCTCCCTTCCTCTCTGTAAAAAATCAATAAAACATATATTTTTTTAAAAAAGCTTGCAGGTTCCATCCCTGGTCCAGGTTCATATAAGAGACATTGATGTCTCTCTCTCTCTCTTTCTTTCTCTTCATTCCTCTCTCTAAAACATCAATGAAAACATATCCTTGGGTGAGCAATCAATCAATCAATAAAGGAGAATGTGAGAGTCTGCTAACTAATTAGCAGACCCATGGTCTCTTCCTAGGTACCACTCTACTTCCTGGCCTCCCTTGCAGTGAGAGTCAGCCAGGCAACTCCATTCTGGTCAACAGAATATGAGTAAAAGTAATTTATGCCCCTTTCAGGACAATCCATTCAAAAAATATTCCATACTCACTCTTCCATGCTTCTTCCCCATCTGGTTTGATGCAGATGAATATGGTGGTTTGGGGATCATGAATTGGGAAACCAAATACCTGGAGACAGTAAGAGTCTGGGGCCCTGACCCACCACGTGAAGAAAGGTCTCAAACTGACCAGGAGCATGTGCTTGCTACGTTACGTGAGTGAGAAATAGACTCCATTGAGATTTGGGAGTTTGTGGGAACACATCAGGGATGATCCAGAGATAGCACTGTGCTCTGTGGTGGAGAAGAAGCCCCGCCCCCCTGCTGATCATTCCTCGTTCAGTGTGAATGAAACCAGATGGCTCTCAGTGCTTCAGGCCTAAATGACTTAATTATTAAAACTTTAAAGATTAATTACTCAACATGTTTTCATTTTTATTTGTTTGTTTTATCCCCCTCCACCTAGTATCTAAGGAAAGTGCTAAGAGTAGAACCAAGGACAAATGAGATGTGGTCCTTATTCTCACACAGCTCTCAACTGACTTTGATGCTTCTGACATGAGTTTGCTGACCTGACTTGGACTCAAATATCTTGTGTACCGGACTTTGGCTTAAAAACTCTTGCATTCAGAACTCTTACCACCTTAGCCAGCTCTCATTTAAATAATTTACTTATTCTCATTACCAATTTATATCATTTTCAATTATACTCTAGTCACCTGACATAGATTGGTAAGCTCACTTCAGCTGATATTGGTGCTCCTGACTCTCAACTAGAACTTCATTTACTAAAACAGCCCAGCCATGCCCAGCTGGGTATGGCTCAGCGGTTGAGCGTGGACCCAGGAACCAAGAGGTCACCTGTTCTCTTCCCGGTTTGATTCTGGATTGTGGGCTCAATCCCCAGTAGGGGGCATGCAGGAGGCAACTGATAGATGATTCTCTCTCATCCTTGATGTTCCTATCTCTCTCTCCCTCTCCCTTCTGTGCTGAAATCAATAAAAATATACTTGAAATAGGCCAGTCATTATGATTATTCTGCAGAGGTCCATTCGCCTTTCTTGGTGAAACCTGGATTTGTGTTGGTCCCCTAAGTAATGATGCGAACCAATGTGTGTTGGCTGAGAGAGATCAAACAGCAAAGCAAGTCATAGTGGCAGCACGCTCTGTGCCCCATCCACTGCTTCCACGGTTTGATCAATTCTAAGTTGGGATGAAAGCCTCTGATAGATTGTGGTGATGACAGTTTATCCATTGCTCATGAGTCCCAGGTACGCCCTCTAGGCCTCATTTATGTGCTTTACTGTTCTAAGTCATAGTCCCCAGGAGGAACCCCAGTCAGAGAAATCATCTGCATTCTGATGTCTGCATGGGACTGAAATGTTTATACTTGAAAAATGTAGTTGGGGCACATCAATAAACAAGAATGGGCATAGGGGAGGATATCTTAGGCTATTAAGCACCTACATGAAGTTCCTACTGTGTGCAAGGCACTGGCTGACATGTGTTTGGGGAGGGTACATGGAGAGAGAAAGCAAAGAAGAGCCAGGCACTGTCCCTGTCTTGAAGGACCTCGGTGTCTAATGTAAAAGAAGGATATACAGGCGCTTATAAAAGAAGGTGTTAAGCCCTAGCCTCTTTGGCTCAGTGGATATAATGTCGGCCTGCCGACTGAGGGGTCCCAGGTTCAATTCAGGCCAAGGGCACATACCTGGGTTGCGGGTTTGATCCCCAATGTGGGGCGTGCAGGAGGCAGCCCATCAATGATTCTCTCTCATCATTGATGATTCTATCTCTTTCTCCCTCTCCCTTCCTCTCTGAAATCAATAAAAATATACTTAAAATAGGCCAGCCATCATGATTATTCTGCAGAGGTCCATTCGCCTTTCGGTGAAACCTGGATTTGTGTTGGTTCCCTGAGTAATGATGCGAAACAATGTGTGTTGGCTGAGAGAGATCAAACAGTAAAGCAAGTCATAGTGGCAGCACGCTCTGTGCCCCATCCACTGCTTCCACGGTTTGATCAATTCTAAGTTGGGATGAAAGCCTCTGATAGATTGTGGTGATGACAGTTTATCCATTGCTCATGAGTCCCAGGTACGCCCTCTAGGCCTCATTTATGTGCTTTACTGTTCTAAGTCATAGTCCCCAGGAGGAACCCCAGTCAGAGAAATCATCTGCATTCTGATGTCTGCATGGGACTGAAATGTTTATACTTGAAAAATGTAGTTGGGGCACATCAATAAACAAGAATGGGCATAGGGGAGGATATCTTAGGCTATTAAGCACCTACATGAAGTTCCTACTGTGTGCAAGGCACTGGCTGACATGTGTTTGGGGAGGGCACATGGAGAGAGAAAGCAAAGAAGAGCCAGGCACTGTCCTTGTCTTGAAGGACCTCGGTGTCTAATGTAAAAGAAGGATATACAGGCGCTTATAAAAGAAGGTGTTAAGCCCTAGCCTCTTTGGCTCAGTGGATATAATGTCGGCCTGCCGACTGAGGGGTCCCAGGTTCAATTCAGGCCAAGGGCACATACCTGGGTTGCGGGTTTGATCCCCAATGTGGGGCGTGCAGGAGGCAGCCCATCAATGATTCTCTCTCATCATTGATGATTCTATCTCTTTCTCCCTCTCCCTTCCTCTCTGAAATCAATAAAAATATATTTAAAAAAAGAGAAAGTGTTAAATTCAGCAACAGAGATATGAATAGGAATTCCTAGGGAGTGGAGATGGGGAGATATTTTCTGGAGGAGGTGACACATGAGTTTGGTAGGATGAGTAGGAGTTTACCAATCAAAGGTTGATCACTGGTTGGTGTGGAGTTGTCATGCAGCTTTTAGACACATGGACTACCTTCAGCAAAGACATAATATGTCTATATACTCAATTATACACATATATACATAAATATGTACATACATACTAATATGCTGCATATTTATAACAATATGTTCAGAATTTCTGTGAGAGTGTGTGTTACTTCATGTTTTAAAAATTATATTCTTAAATAATTTTAAAAATTATATTTTTACATAATTTAAAAACATTTTATGCTTATCTATGATTTTCCATATTGATAGCTTTGAATGGGGGGGGAGGGAATCCTTTGTCAGCTGACATGGACTAATTTGAATTCAGATAATAATGTGCACCATAATAACTATCAGATCCTGAATATCTAATGTATCAGGCCTTCACATTTAATTGTCATAACGATTTATTAAAATATATATTATGACCATTTTATGTTCTAGGGCTTTGACGTTCAGAAAGGTTAGGTGACGACAGTGGGTTGTTGTGGCTAAAATTGAAATCAAAATAGAAATCAAAAGATACCTTGAGACAAATGAAAATGAAACCACAACAACCTCAAATCAAGATTGACAAACCTTTAACCAGACTCATCAAGGAAAAAGGAGAAGACCCAAAAAATAAAAGTAGAAATGAAAGAGAAGTAATAAGTGACATCACAGAAACACAAAGGATTATAAGAAAATCTTTTTTTTTTTTTACAAACAGCTATATGTCAACAAATTGGAAAATTTGGAAGAAATGGATAAATTCCTAGAAACATACAATCTCACAAAACTGAATCATCAAGAAATAGAAAATCTAAATAGACTAATTGCAACAAAAGAAATTGAAGCTATTATCAAAAAACCCAAATAAGTCCTGGACCAGAAGGCTTCACAGATAAATTTTTACCAAACTTTTAAAGAACAAACATATCCTTTCTCAAACTATCCCAAAATATTCAACAAAAGGGAAGACTCCCAAACTCATTTTATGAGGCCAGCATTATTCTGATAAAAAAAATTATAGACCAGTATCCCAGATGAACATAGATGCAAAAATCCTCAACAAAATATTAGCAAACCAAATTCAACAATACATTAAAAAGATCATACACCATGATCAAGTGGGATTTAGTCCTGGGATGCAAAGTTGTTGTAATATCAACAAACACATTAATGAGATACAGCACATAAACAAAATGAAGGATAAAAATCACATGATCATATCAATAGATGCAAAAAGATTTTTGACAAAATTCAGTCCCCATTAATGTTCAAGACTCTCAGTGAAGTATGAATAGAGGGAACATACCTGAACGTAATGAAGTCCTTTTATGATACCAACATCATACTTAACGGGAAAACTAGAAGCATTTTTCTGAATATCAGTAACAAGAGAGGGATGTCTGCTTTCACCACCCTTATTCAACATAGTACTCAGAGTACTAGGTACAGGTCTCAGACAAAAGAAGTAAAAGACTCCAAATTGAAAAGAAAAAAAGTAAACTGTCATAAGTGATACCAACATCATACTTAACGGGAAAACTAGAAGCATTTCTCTGAATATCAGGAACAAGAGAGGGATGTCTGCTTTCACCATCCTTATTCAACATAGTACTCAGAGTACTAGCTACAGGTCTCAGTCAAAAAGAAGTAAAAGACATACAAATTGAAAAGAAAGTAAACTGTCATAAGTTTACTTATAGATAACATGATAATGTATTTAGAAAACCCTAAAGACTCCATTAAAAACTATTAGTATTAGAACTAAAAAATAAATTCAATAAAGTAGCAGGATACAAATTAATATTTCAGAAATAAATTGAATTTGTATATATTAATAATGAACTATCAGGAAATGATACTAAGAAAACTGTCTGACCTACAATTTCATAAAAATACACACCTCAGAATAAACTTAACCAAAGAGGGAAATGACCTGTACTCAGAAAATTATAAGACACTGAAAAAAGAAATTGAAGATACAACTAAATAGAAGCATACACCTTACTCATAGATAGGAAGAATTAACATTGTGAAAGTGTCCACATTACCCAAAGTAATCTATAGATTCAACACAATTCCTAACAAAATACCAATGGTGTTTTTCACAGAATTAGAACAAATCCAAAATTTTATATGGAATATAAAAGATCCCAAATAGCCACACCAATCTTGAGAAAAAAATAATAAAAGTGGAAGTGTCATACTACCTTATATCCACCTGTACTACAAAGCAATGAATGGGTTAAAAATGAAATCACTGAGACAAATGAAAATATAGTGTCAGTAAAAATGGCCTCTTTTCTTTATAGAAGATAAAACAATAGGAAATTGATAGTTTTAAAGCAACCGTGGATTTCAGAAAAACATCAGGAAAAATACCCTGACTTCAACATAGCTCTGAGATGTTGACATGTATCTGTAGATCAAAATCTGAAAAAGAAAAGCTTTAACTTTCATTACACATAGGACAAAACATGTTGATGAAGGTGGTAATAACAAATGATGGTGGATTAAGAGGTATTTTACCTGGGAATAGGAAAATTGACCTGAAGATCCTTGAAGGACTTATTTTGGACTCTAGCGTTCCATTCGCAAAGTCATAATTTTAATTTCCCTTATTACCAGGTCTCTCCTGACCAATACATATTAACTCACATTATGACAGTTTATTATGGAAGATTGATTAGGAGCATACTGTTCACCCATCACGGAGCACTTTTTCCCATCACATCACCATTTCTTCTTTAAGGAAAGAAATGCTTCTGCTATCTTGACATGTTTATCATTGCATGCCTGAGCTGATTACCTCTTGGGCTCAGTTTAGCCCCTATACCTGATAGGTTATTATCATGTCCTCTGGAAATGATGCATGCCGCACAGGTGCAGCTGTGTGCCAGGAAGAAAGCATGTTTTGAAGTCTCTATTGGCATAGCTTGCTGGAAATTGCATATTGTATTCAAAGAACACTTGCATACATACATACATTTATCGTTTATAACACATTATATATATATAATTTATAAATGTGTAATATGCAATATATTATGTGTCCTATATGTGTGTCTCTGCATTGAGTTTTGTTTTTTTTATGTAGCTCAAGTTTAGTGATGACCTCATCAGTTGATCTCTTGGCTGAGATTTAAGACGTTCTGTTTCTCATCTGTTTATCTCTAATTTTTCTCCATGGCAGGTTCAAAATTTAATAACCCTTCTCTCTTTCTGTCTGTGTCTTCTAACCTGAGCCCTTAAGGCGTTTTAGCAGCTAACAGGAGCGATAAGCAGCATTCTTTCTGTAATTGGCAAAGTTAGGGCGCTCCATTTTTATTAAGACTTTAAATCTGCCAAAACTACCCTGCCGGCACAGAAATTCAGGACAAAAGAATAACAAGGAGGATTTCATCCGAACCCCCCGCTTCGCTGTTCATCTTTTTCATGGAGAGCCTAGACTAGCCATTGGGAGCTGCAGCTACCAACTGGAAAGCGATGGGGTGGGAACAAACACTTAACCTTTCCACAAACGTTCCCTGGTCCCCAGGTTTCCTTGAGCATTATCTGCTTTCCTGTCCACAAGAATGATAACCATAGTTTGGTCCAGTTGATATATTGAATGATGGATGGTATTTCCAGGATGGGATGAAAATGGGCTGAGTGAACGGGAGATGATCTACATGGCAAATGGCCCTTGTGAACAGGTCTTACACTTTGTTTCTTTTAAAAAACATTACCGGATTTAAGAAATGTAAGATTGTTGATGCTTTAGAAAAATAGAATTCGGTAATTATGGCATATGAAAAATTGTTTGGATAGAAAAGGAGGCTACACAGGAGGCCTGCGAGGCCAGCTACAACCCACAGTTCTAATATCCTGTTACTTAGATTCAAGTCCTATGTGTTACTTATTATTTTTTTTTAGTCTCAGAGACATTTAAATTCCCGTGGTTTCTAGTTGCTTATATGCAGTGTGTTCTCTTAATTCCCCCAGCAGACATTTTTTTCTCCACACATTTGGAGGTTAAAAGGATGTGGGGAGAACTCTCAAAACATAACCCCCTCACTAAAAAACATAAGTAGGAAATGTTGAAGCTGGGAGCCCAGTTACCGTGGCAACTCGAGTTTGCCAGGTTCCCCCTCAGAGAGCTGGACCTTTGCTTGAATTGGTTGCTTCTCCAATGGGCCTCAACCACTAGGTCTGTGACTCCGGCCAAGTGCATTGAAAGGGAAAGCTGAATTTGGCATGGCCCCGTCTCCTGGGAGTGGCATCTACATGAGAGCCATGGATCCATTTGTTTGAATGCATCTCCAGCCCACATCCCCTCTCTGGGGAAGGTAAGGAAAGCCAGACTTCTTGGCTATAGCAGCTGAGAAGAGACTTAGGAAAACGCCAGGGAATTATCTGTTCTCTACAAGGAGAAGACTATAGGGCTTTGTTAAGGCATTTTTGTGCTGCTGATATTCTTCTAAACAAACACTTGGGCATTTTTTTTTTACAAGAAAAGAAAAAGCATACTATTTCTTGGGAATAAAAATAGAAGCAAGATTAACCTTGCCCTTGAGGTTCTTGTGGTCGTATTGAAAAAACCCTGTATATATTTATGGTAGCAAATGATGAGTACAAATGATATTTTCAGAGGAGGTAGAAGGCATTGAAAGCAGGTGACGGAGGCAATCAGGGAAGGCACCATAGAACTAGAACTTTGTGTGGAAGAAAAGTATTGAAGAGCCAGGAAGTGCTTTCTAGTCAACATTCTGAATGCAGGGCAAGGCTGATAGGGCCTGGCTGGTGTTGCTGAGCTTGTGTTGGTCATAGTGAAAATAAGTTAGGAACATCAGTTAGGGTTCCATTCTGGACTGCCTTTAAAGTCATATTAAAGAATGAATGAAACACCACTGGAGGCTTTCTTTCTTTCTTTCTTTCTTTCTTTCTTTCTTTCTTTCTTTCTTTCTTTCTTTCTTTCTTTCTTTCTTTCTTCCTTTTTTTTGTATCAGAGATTGATGAAAATAAGTTGTTAGGAAATTTAACCTAGATGGTAAACTGTTCTAAGGAAAACTATTAGAAAGAGAAGAACCAAGAGAGCTCCCATGATACTCTACGAGTTTGATTTTATTTATTCTTTCTTGGAAGTTTGATTACATTCTGATGCTTCACGGAGAATGTAGAAGCATTTTTTGAGTCAAGGTTTTCTTCTCTGTTATGAAGCAAACCGGAGTCCATCAGATTATGTTTTAGGTTTGCACGTCTCAAGGTCCGCCATCTATCTGTCAAAAAGTAATTTCTACACTTACATAGACATTATTTATCTCAGGAAAAAAATGGAACTTTGGCGTTATTTTTCCAGCAGGAAATTACTTCTTTAACTCCATGAGGCCATTCTCCCTCCCTCGCCGGGCCCAGAGGCCTCTCTTGCGCTGGGAGGTGGCCCCCTGTGCTCTCGCTTCTGAAATCATGTTGGGAGTGAGGACGGCAGGATTCCACTTTCATCATTCAAGTGAAGCCAAAAAAGTTCACAGGCCTCTTGCAGATTTTTATGCAAAGGAAAGCTATCACCTTATTACTGGTGCCAGGATGTGAAAATATTACATTTCCATTCTTGATATTTTCCAAGTATTTTTAAATAAATAACAAAACTCTCTAAATATCTACCAACTCTGGTAAACACCAGTATGAATTAATGGGACATCTGAATTCTAAAATACATTTTTTTTAAAAAAAATGCCTTTAACAAGAAAAGCATGATTCAAGCGTAGCTGTGGAGGATGCTACCTGCTGGTGCCGAGTACCAGCCCTTCTCATTTTCAGAGCAGTGTTGCTACAAGGCCACCCAAATAAGTAACAGTTTTCATCTCAAACGGATACATTGCCAGGAACAGCCAGGGCCATTGCAGAGCGTGGGCTGTTGCTACCACGTGAGATACTACCACGGAGCCACATCCGGTCTCCCAGGGGTACCGTCAGCTTTCCTTCTCCCCCATCCCAATTCCAAGGAGCCCAAAGTGGACACCTGTACAATGTGCACAGGTCAGATAGTACAGTGGAAGCAAACAGAGAAGTTAGATGTATAAAGTATGCAAGCAGGGCAAGGGGGGCATTTTATTGTTTAGCGTTTGTCTCAACTAAAAAACAACATTGCTTTCAAATGTATGTAGCTATACCTCAACTAATAAGGATATTACTAAAAATAATAATCAGGCCCTAGCCAGTTTGGCTCAGTAGATAGAGCATCGACCTGTGGGTTGAGGGGTCCCGGGTTCAATTCTGATCGAGGGCACATGCCCGAGTTGTGGGCTCGATCCCCACTTGGGGGCATGCAGGAGGCAACTGATCAATGATCCTCTCTCATCATTGATGTTTCTATCTCTCTCTTCCCCTCCCTTCCTTTCTGAAATAAAAAAAATATATATATGTACATATAAAAATAAATAAAAACAAACACTGTAACTGAGTAAATTGATACTTTCCAGCTTCATGAATGATGCGAGGGAATCAATGACCTGCTGCTGCCTTCTGCACGCCCTCCACTAGGGATCGAGCCTGCAGCCCAGGCATATGCTCTGACCTGGAATCGAACCCGTGACCTCTTGCTTCCTGGGTCAACACTCAACCACGGAGCCGCACCCGGCTGGGCACGTCTTTGTTTTAAATAGATTTGACTTGCTCAGTTTTTGTCCCCATGGCAATGTCTGAGGTAGGTGTGCTTTAAGACTTGAGGATTTTTGGTTCTCAATTTGTTCTCTTATTTCGTGTTGGATTCTAACCCAGTTCCATGGGAGGACTCAGGCTTTGTAAGGACCTTCCCTTCCGGTATTGTCTCTCTGAGGTTCCTTGGTCCCTCAGGTGGTCTCATCCAGCATCGCACACATCACTCCCCAGGATGCTCTGCCTCCTGGGGTCAGAGGGGTTTTCCTGAAAGCTCTCCCCTTTCATGGGAGCCACATGGAGCATGCTGGGCAGGGTTTGCTACTGCCTACTTGTGCTGGAAGGCAGCTACCCTCTGCCAAGGTCATGGGCTTGGTGTTTCTGGTGGGCACCCCACTCCCTTTCCTAGTTAGGCTTGGGGAAATGGAAGTGGGAGGGTGTGGGCAGCCTGCACTCACCGGGGAAGGTGCTGCATTGGATTGGGGCCCTTACAGAATCAGGAGGCTCTTAGCCTTGGATTTTCCACTGAGAAGGAAAACTCTTGCAGACTCATTCTAGCTCAGTGGTTCTCAACCTTCCTAATGCCACGACCCTTTAATACAGCTCCTCCTGTTGTGGTGACCCCCAACCATAAAATTATTTTCGTTGCTACTTCATAACTGTAATTTTGCTACTGTTATGAATCGTCATGTAAATATCTGATATGCAGGATGTATTTTCATTGTTACAAATTGTACATAATTAAAGCATAGTGATTAATCCCCAAAACAATATGTAATTATATATGTGTTTTCTGATGGTCTTAGGCGACCCCTGTGAAAGGGTCGTTCGACCCCAAAGGGGTCGCGACCCACAGGTTGGCGACCCACAGGTTGAGAACCGTTGTTCTAGCTCAAAGTGCTGGACGCTGGTTAAATCTTCACTTCTTGCCTTTCTTCCATGGATTGGGTTTTGCTATGTGCCACACACTGTCGTTGGCCCTGTGTGCGAAGGACAATTAAATTGACTCCCGCCCTAAAATCGCTCACCGTATGTTCATAAAGAAGGGTAAAAGGAAACAGATGACTAAAATATGTCAAGTAAAAGCTATGGTAGCGATTTATCTTTGCACGTTGAGAAGGATTACAAAAAAAGTCAGAAAGGCGTGTAAATTTTGCTTTAATTTCCTGTTAGAGTTTGCAGATACATTTTAATGCTTCACCAACCCAACACCAAGATTTTTAAGAAGTTACTTCAACCTCCTAGTCTGTCTTTCTCCAGAAGGGCCACTTGCCTAGTTCAGGAGTCGCAAACACAGGTGCTTGCAGGGGCTGGGGGCGGGG